>NC_090836.1:55592442-55895472 GCF_028021215.1 Eschrichtius robustus | reverse complement strand
CAACAGAAAGTTTTCACATACTAAGTGGGATTTTGGCATTGAAATTATAAAGTATGTTATGAGAGTTTTTTTCTGTATGTTTTCATGTTGTATCTTTATTACATTTACTGAGTAACTGATAAATGCAGATGACAAATGAAATGACAGTGTTACGAAACCAAATATGTTTAAATAAAGAAAGCTTCCTCTTTACATATAATCTAGAAATGAAGGTAAATGCTGATAAATACAGTAGTTATCTAGCACTCTGTAGCACTCAGTACTCATTTGATTTCCCAAACCCCTGTATGATCTGATGATTTCTTCAAAGTATTTCCTTGCTTTCATTGAAATTGATGCAAACTGTTTAAAGAAATTTTCCATTAACAAATGAAAGGACAATCAAGTTTCTAACAGAATTTGAATGCACAAAAAAATACTCCTTATCTTTAGAAGACTTTTCTTGAATAACTCCTAATTGGGTCTCTAATTTGATTCCCTCTAATCACTAATTATTTGTGTTGTTTATTAAATAAAGCGTAGAGCCATCTGCCTAAACAGTAGTACCTATAGCCTAAGTTTGCTAGTCTGCAAATTGACGAATAAACTAAGCCAGTTCATCCATCTGTGAAATATTTCAAGGTCGACCATCCATTGGCTAAAAGATTTTGAGTTAAAAAGACAGTGGAGGACAGTGCTTACAGTTTGATAATGTCTGCTTACTGAGCGTGAAATGAAATTTAACTGTGGCATGTCTGCATTCGTAAATTTATCGTGGTTGTTTAGGCTTCTTGCAAAATGAAATGTCAGGCAGTCATTCTGAGGTTCCAAATATATTAGGCTTCAAAGAGCTTGAGTGAATGAGATTATTCTTTCAGTTTTAAAAGATTTTTTTCTGTTTTTTCCATCATGTAAAATTAATATATTCACTCAACTACTTGTGGAATAAGCGTAGGAGAGTTAAAAATTAAAACTTAAAAATAATTTCCAAATTGGAAATTCTAAATGTGCCACATGAATATTATAGGGGTTTCAGAAATTTGCAAAGTATCAGAATTCATATGTTCCCTGAAGATGTATTGTCGATAGAAAGATTTAGACTAGGAAGTCTCTTCTAGCTGCAAGATGTTATTATTTTTATACAGCTAGGTGCTTTAAAGTGATGAAAAAAAACTAGTGCTGATTATGAAGTCCTTTTAGGTAATGGTGAGAATTCATCTGATCTATTTAAGCTCCATATTGATGGTTCTGAACAGTATATTACCAAATGGCTTCTATTGCCTGGGAATTCATTCGTACTTCCTTCTGCCGTCCCTCTGTCCCCTACTCCCTTCCTCCCCCCTCCTCCTTCCCCCCTCCTCCCTCCCCCTCCTCCGCTGCCCCCCCTCCTCCTTCTTCTCCTTTCTTTCTCCTTCGGGGTCTTTTGTGTCTCCATACAAATTTTAAGATTTTTTGTTCTAGTTCTGTAAAAAATGCCATTGGTAATTTGATAGGGATTGCACTGAATTTGTAGATTGCTTTGGGTAGTATAGTCATTTTCACAATGTTGAGTCTTCCAATCCAAGAACATCTCGCCATCTTTTGTTATCATTTTAATTTCTTTCATCAGTGTGTTATAGTTTCCTGCATACAGGCCTTTGGTCTCCTTAGGTAGGTTTATTCCTAGGTATTTTATTCTTTTTGTTGCAGTGGTAAATGGGAGTGTTTCCTTAATTTCTCTTTCAGATTTTTCGTCATTAGTGTATAGGAATGCAAGAGATTTCTGTGCATTAATTTTGTATCCTGCAACTTTACCAGATTCATTGATTAGCTCTAGTAGTTTTCTGGTGGCATCTTTAGGATTCTCTATATATAGTATCATGTCATCTGCAAACAGTGACAGTTTTACTTCTTCTTTTCCAATTTGTATTCCTTTTATTTCTTTTTCTTCTCTGATTGCCATGGTTAGGACTTCCAAAACTGTGTTGAATAATAGTGGTGAGAGTGTACATCCTTGTCTCGTTCCTGATCTTAGAGGAAATGCTTTCAGTTTTTCACCATTGAGAATGATGTTTGCTGTGGGTTTGTCGTATATGGCCTTTATTGTTTTGAAGTAGGTTCCCTCTGTGCCCACTTTCTGGAGAGTTTTTATCATAAATGGGTGTTGAATTTTGTCAAAAGCTTTTTCTGCATCTATTGAGATGACCATATGGTTTTTCTCCTTCAATTTGTTAATATGGTGTATCACATTGATTGATTTGCGTACGTTGAAGAATCCTTGCATCTCTGGGATAAATTCCACTTGATCATGGTGTATGATCCTTTTAATGTGTTGTTGGATTCTGTTTGCTAGTATTTTGTTGAGGATTCTTGCATCTATATTAATCAGTGATACTGGTCTGTAATTTTCTTTTTTTGTAGTATCTTTGTCTGGTTTTGGTATCAGGGTGATGGCGACCTCATAGGATGAGTTTGGGACTTTTGCTTCCTCTGCAATTTTTTGGAAGAGTTTGAGAAGGATGGGTGTTAACTCTTCTCTAAATGTTTGATAGAATTCACCTGTGAAGCCATCTGATCCTGGACTTTTGTTTGTTGGAAGATTTTTAATCACAATTTCAATTTCATTACTTGTGATTTGTCTGTTCATATTTTCTGTTTCTTCCTGGTTCAGTCTTGGAAGGTTATACCTTTCTAAGAATTTGTCCATTTCTTCCAGATTGTCCATTTTATTGGCATAGAGTTGCTTATAGTAGTCTCTTAGGATGCTTTGTATTTCCGCGGTGTCTGTTGTAACTTCTCCTTTTTCATTTCTGATTTTGTTGATTTGAGTCCTCTCCCTCTTTTTCTTGATGAGTCTGGCTAATGGCTTATCAATTTTGTTTATCTTCTCAAAGAACCAGCTTTTAGTTTTATTGATCTTTGCTATCGTTTTCTTTGTTTCTATTTCATTTATTTCTGCTCTGATCTTTATGATTTCTTTCCTTCTGCTAACTTTGGGTTTTGTTTGTTCTTCTTTCTCTAGTTCCTTTAGGTGTAAGGTTAGATTGTTTATTTGAGATTTTTCTTGTTTCTTGAGGTAGGCTTTTATTGCTATAAACTTCCCTCTTAGAACTGCTTTTGCTGCATCCCATAGGTTTTGGATCATCGTGTTTTCATTGTCATTTGTCTCTAGGTATTTTTTGATTCCCTCTTTGATTTCTTCAGTGATCTCTTGGTTATTTAGTAACATATTGTTTAGCCTCCATGTGTTTGTGTTATTTACTTTTTTTCCCCTGTAATTGATTTCTAACCTCATAGCATTGTGGTCAGAAAAGATGCTTGATATGATTTCAGATTTCTTAAATTTACTGAGTCTTGATTTGTGACCCAAGATGTGATCTATCCTGGGGAATGTTCCGTGTGCACTTGAGAAGAAAGTGTAATCTGCTGTTTTTGGATGGAATGTCCTATAAATATCAACTAAATCTATCTGGTCTATTGTGTCATTTAAAGCTTGTGTTTCCTTATTAATTTTCTGTTTGGATGATCTGTCCATTGGTGTAAGTGACGTGTTAAAGTCCCCCATTATTATTGTGTTACTGTCGATTTCCTCTTTTATAGCTGTTAGCAGTTACCTTATGTATTGAGGTGCTCCTATGTTGGGTGCATATGTATTTATAGTTGTTATATCTTCTTCTTGGATTGATCCCTTGATCATTATGTAGTGTCCTTCCTTGTCTTTTGTAACATTCTTTATTTTAAAGTCTATTTTATCTGATACGAGTATTGCTACTCCAGCTTTCTTTTGATTTCCATTTGCATGGAATATCTTTTTCCATCCCCTCACTTTCAGTCTGTATGTGTCCCTAGGTCTGAAGTGGGTCTCTTGTAGACAACATATATATGGGTGTTGTTTTTGTATCCATTCAGCAAGCCTGTGTCTGTTGGTTGGAGCATTTAATCCATTCACGTTTAAGGTAATTATCGATATGTATGTTCCTATGACCATTTTCTTAATTGTTTTGGGTTTGTTTTTGTAGGTCCTTTTCTTCTCTTGTGTTTCCCACTTAGAGAAGTTCCTTTAGCATTTGTTGTAGAGCTGGTTTGGTGGTGCTGAATTCTCTTAGCTTTTGCTTGTCTGTAAAGCTTTTGATTTCTCTATTGAATCTGAATGAGATCCTTGCTGAGTAGAGTAATCTTGGTTGTAGATTCTTTCCTTTCATCACTTTAAATGTTATCATACCACTCCCTTCTGGCTTGTAGAGTTTCTGCTGAGAAATCAGCTGTTAATCTTATGGGAGTTCCCCTGTATGTTATTTGTCGTTTTTCCCTTGCTGCTTTCAATAATTTTTCTTTGTCTTTAATTTTTGCCACTTTGATTACTCTGTATCTCGGCGTGTTTCTCCTTGGGTTTATCCTGTATGGGACTCTCTATGCTTCCTGGACTTGGGTGGCTATTTCCTTTCCCATGTTAGTGAAGTTTTTGAGTATAATCTCTTCAAATATTTTCTCAGCTCCTTTCTCTTTCTCTTCTTCTGGGACCCCTAAAATGCGAATGTTGTTGCATTTAATGTTATCCCAGAGGTCTCTTAGCCTGTCTTCATTTCTTTTCATTCTTTTTTCTTTATTCTGTCCTGCAGCAGTGAACTCCACCATTGTGTCTAACAGGTCACTTATCCGTTCTTCTGCCTCAGTTATTCTGCTATTAATTCCTTCTAGTGTAGTTTTCATTTCAGTTTTCATATTGTTCATCTCTGTTTGTTTGTTCTTTAATTCTTCTAGGGCTTTGTTAATCATTTCTTGCATCTTCTCAATCTTTGCCTCCATTCTTATTCCGAGGTCCTGGATCATCTTCACTATCATTATTCTGAATTCTTTTTCTGGAAGATTACCTATCTCCATTTCATTTAGTTGTTTTTCTGGAGTTTTATCTTGTTCCTTCATCTGGTACATAGCCCTCTGCATTTTCATCTTGTCTATCTTTTTGTGAATGTGGTTTTTGTTCCACAGGCTGCAGGGTTGTAATTCTTCTTGCTTCTGCTGTCTGCCCTCTGGTGGATGAGGCTATCAAGAAAAGTCTGTTTTTAAATGCCACACATTTATTTGTTTATTTATGTTTCTTGGTTGGTTGATTCCTTTTTCCAGAGCATTGCGTTTCAAAAAGCTTAGGGTTTTTTTTTTTTTAATCAATTCATTTGGCTATAGGAACATTCTCTTGCTCTTTAAAATAGTTTCCTGTAGTCTCACTTCTTTTTTGAATTATGATGACTAATCTAATTTAAATTTCTCTTCTTTTCTTTCCTGTAAGTGCTTTGCCATATGATTCATCTTAGCTTCTTGACCTTTTCCTCTTAAAGTCATTTCTTAGACCCCTAATTCTAGCTGTCATTTACAGGCACACTTGTCTGGTTTGCTATCAGAGTACTTACAAGTTGTTGATTTTTTTAGGAGTTGTTTATCCAACTTGGATTAACCTGTGTTCTTACCTCTCTTCTTTACTTTTATTATTAAATCTTTGGCTGGTTCGTTCCTTTGTTTATGCATTTATTTGCTCAATTATTTCCCACATATGTATTATGCACTCAGTATTTATTAAGTAGTGGGTGTGCAGCAGGAGACAGGAAATTCCAAGCCATCTTTCTACTTGATATTAGCTTTAGTTATAAGTTTAGTGAAGAGTTTGAAACCATTAGCTTAAAAGGGCTTTTGGAGTGTCTATAGCTTTAAAGATTTATTTATTCACTCCATAAAATGTATTTAGCACCTGTGACATGATAGATACTTAATGCATGCCAGCTCTAACCAATCTTTAGAACTGGCCCTATTTCATATTCTTGCTGACCGATTTTGGTGTTTAATACACTTTCAGGAAGGACACTTTAAAGGCCCTTGTATAATTTAAATAGTATGTTTCCATGAACCATGAAGAGTATGTGCTCATCTCACACTAAATCTGATTCATTCATTCTACTAATGCTTATGGTTTGTCTATATTGCCAGGCATTGTTCACAGCTGGGAAACAGAGCAGTGTACATGAGGGTAAAGGTCCCTCTTCTCACAGAGATCATATTTTAGAAGAGAAAAAGCAGATAACATACGCGTAATCACATTGTGAAAGAAAGTAATTTCTGACAAGGAGAAGTGACAGGGTGATAAGATGGAAAGTGACTGTAGGGCTATATCACAATGGGGGAATCTGGGGTGGCCTCACCAGGAAGAGACAAAAGTTGAGCTGAAGCCTAAATAATACAAAAATATCCATCCATGCAAACATCTGGGGGCAGTACATCTGGTGCAGAGTGAACAGGAAGGACAAAGACCCTGGGCTTCGCATTTTGCCAGGGACAGGAAAAGATCACTGTGGAAGGTAATATGAGCAGATGCTAAAGAGGTAAGCAGGGGCCACTTCAACTTGGGTTTTAAATGCCCTGATAAGGATTGTTGAGTTTTACTTTATGTGTATGAGGAGCACCTAGAATTCATTGCAGAGTTTCAAGAAGGGTAGTGACATTATCTGATGTATGTTTAAGGTGGTCATTCTGATTGTTGTATGGAAAATAGAGCAAGAGTAGAAGTAGGGTGCCTAGTTAGCAAGGATGCTGGCTGGCTTTAGGGGTGGCAGTGGAACATAGATAGGTAGGCTTGGGAGATATCTATCTATCTATCTATCTATCTATATCTATATTTAATTGAAGTATAGTTGATTTACAGTGTTGTGTTAATTTCTGCTGTACAGCAAAGTGACTCACTTATAGACATATATACATATATATATTCTTTTTCATATTCTTTTCCATTATAGTTTATCACAGGGTATTGAATATAGTTCTGTGCTGTACGGTAGGACCTTCTTGTTTATCCATCTTATATATAATAGTTTGCATCTGCTAATAGGTTTGGGATATATTTTGAAGGTATAGTTGATAAATTTGATATGGGTAGTCTAAAGGAGAGGAATCAAGGATGACTCTGGTTCCTGGTTTGAACAACTAGAAGGATAATACTCTTTACTAAGATGGGAACTATGATGAGAGGTACAGGGTTGAGGGCTGTGCCTAGAGTTTCTGACCTTGTTATCTTGGACATGCCTATTACGCACCTTGGTAGAGAGTTGGATATGGTTAAGTGAATCTGGAGCTTAGTGGGGGCATAGCATATGGGTGAGGGTATAAAAGCATTCTCCTTTTATTTAATACCACAGTGCCAATTATAAATTGCACTAAGATACTTTCTGTGTTGATTTAGCCTTGCTTCCATCATCATCCAGCAATGAAATACTTAAAAGGCATAATGTACTACATACCTGTTTGGTATACTGTACCTCCATTTGGTAAAATCAGTGCAGAAAAAAATTAATTTAGGCATATACTAGATATTATGCACACTTGCAAAACTAATTTGGTTATTTTGAAAGACTTAGCAACAAACTCTACACTTCACATCATTCTTCTTGAAAAAAATGATCCAATAGTTTATATTCTTTTTTCAGGTATATTTTATACAAAACAGAGATTCCAGCCTTTCCTGATAAGATTTTACATTTTGTTTTCACCATGAAGCTAAATTTCCTGACATGAAATACTTAGTTAGAATCAGTGAAACTTAACTAGGTAGACCAGAATTTCTTTCCTTGGGTTGGCCTTTGAGCTACTACATGGATTATGAAATTATTCTCTCATAATCCGTAATTCCAGAAACATCCAATTCCAAAAACATCTACCAGAGGTTAAAAATAAATAACATAGAGAAAGGCAGAAATGGGTTTATTTTCAGTGTCCAAAGAAAGTAAGGAGTGTGTGTTGTTTTTTTCTTAAGCCATAGTGTCAAAAGCCTAATTTAGTTTTTCTAACAAGTAGCCATTACTGATCCTCAAACTGAAGCGAATCTTTCACATCCTGGGAGGACCCGAATAGGATTCTCCTCATGGGTGCATTGTGTGTCAAGATGCACATTCTTGGATCAGCGGGAGCAATGATCAGTGTCAGTCACGATCTGGGACAATTTCCTTGACATTTCCTAGGCGGTCATGGTCTGTTTCTCAGGCTCCCCCAGTGTGTGTTTGGGCCAACTCAGTGCCTGGGGCTGGGTGCTCAAGTGGTTGTAGTCAGAACTGAAAGAAACCTCAGAACTTACCTAAGACTTCATCCATTCATTCCATCTTTAAACATGTATTGAACATCTACTCTGTGCCCGGTGCTCTGCCAGAGACCAGAGATCCAAACATCAATAAGATATGGCTCTTGTTCTGTGTACCTCCCCGTCAAGAGAGAAAGGCAGATTTTTAAACAGGGGCCTTTGTAATACAGCGTGAACTGTACTAGATGAGTCGGCAATGGTATCCTAGTCAGCATGCGCTAATATGGCCGCATCAGGAGCCCCTCCCAAATCCAGTGGTTTCCAACAATAATCATTTCTATTCTCCCACTCACGGGTGTGCAGGGAGTGGGTTGCAGTTGGGTTAACTAAGGCTGGGCCCAGCCTGGCAGCTCTGCTTCAGACTGCTAAGCAGGTGGGCTTGGCTGCAGCGGTGGCCTTAGATCCGCTCCGTGTCTCTCATTCAGGTCTGTCTCCCCTTTAAGTGGCAGTGACTTACTGGCTGTGTTCCCTTGGAGCATCTCAGGGAGGTCAAGGCAGCAAGCCTAAATTAGTGCTTTAGTGCCTCCACTCACATCCCTGTCTTCTTCATGCGCTGTTAGCCCAGTGGGACTGGACACGGTTTTATTTTCACTATACAACAGCTTTCCCACTCTTGGTGAGCAAGGTTATGCAAATCTAGTCTCTTCAGCCATCCTTCAGTCAAGTATTCATTCGTCCATTTATTCACTCTTCATTCCATCTTTCATCTGCTCATCAGACATTGAGCATATAACATGTTCTCGCAACTGAGGATACAAAGGTGAAAAAATCACCACGACATTTAGGCAGTTTTCTCAAACTTTTTTGCACTAAGGGAATTTGAAACACAAATGCATTCCCCTTGCAGATTTTTAACTTCACATCTGAAGGTTTTCATCATACTTGTCCTCATTTATATATTTGTGAAATAGATCATCTCTAGCACATTATGCATTTTAGATAAACCTGTAAGATCATTCATTTGAATGTATACAGTGACATCAAAATGACTATAGCAATTTGTTATAATCATCATTTAAAAGATACTGTACTGTTCAAGTAGAAGAACTCTTGAGAGGCAGCATAGCATGAGAGTGAAGAGCCTAAACTCTAAACTGCCTGGTTTATTATTAGGAGGTTTATATCTATTAAATTATCTAAGTAATGGTTATGTGATGTATGAATTTCATTTCACACTAGTAAACATGCCACCCTCAGCTGTGCGGCAGAGAGCAAGTTATTTAACTATTCTGTATCTCCTTTCCTCACCTACAAATAAGGGTAAAGGACTGTGCCACCTTCATAAACTTGTCGGCAGGATTAAATGAGTACATGAAGTTCTTGGAGACAGGCTCAGAGCAATAGATATTTAAATTTGTTGTTGTTATTATTATTATTAAGGGTTAATTGACTGAAAACAGCCTTATAGGAAACAAGAGCAAAGGCAGTTTTTCATAAGTAAATGAAATATATACTTATAATTTTCCCTGAAATAAAACAATGATAGCACATCAAATAATAAAAATATGCGTGCCATTTTACGTATCGCAAATTAGTAGTAATGACTACCACGCATTAACTGACTAGACTTTTGAGTCAAGGGATGTTGTGAGGAGGCAAAAGTTACGTTAACAGAGGCAGAAGCAAAGAGCCGTCAGAGTGCAGAGGAAACGTCCTTTATTCTGCCCCAGGCTAGGGTTCGGGGTGCATCAAGAAGGCATAGGTCTAAGGCTGGGCCTTGTAGGATTTCTAGAATCTGGTGCCAACGTCAGGTTTGAATGTCGGTGGGGATTAGAGAGGCTGAGAATGATGTCTGAAATCTTATCTAACATCAAAATTTTGTGAATCTAAATTCCTAAAAAAATATTTAATTAGATTACCTATCTTTTGTTAACTAAGGTATCTTGGCATTGCTATCATATTAATGCAAAATAAAAAAAAGATTTATTGAGTATCTACTATCTGCCAGGAGCAATGAGTGCCTATCTCTGTGTGGCTGTGTCTCCTTACCCACAGATAAGTATGCCTGAGGAGAGTATAGAAAACATTTACTTGTACACTGAAAGCATTTTACTTCAGGCTCTGATGCGCCCTGTTTGGACCATGAGCTATTGTTTTGCTGTTTATTTTTTTTAACAGTGAAAACAAGTGTTTTCATTACTGAGATAAATGTACGAACTGGAGTGTTGGTTGAGCTGCTGCGGGGCTTTGGTAACTTTATCTAGAATGACTTAATTCTCGTATACCAACAGACAGTGTTTTCCTTCTAGTAAACCTAAGTGTTACTGGCAGAATAATAATTTAAATGCCTTGGATGTGGTGTGAAGAACTTATTTTTAATCTGAAGCATTCATTTTGGAACTTAGTTTCTCTTAAATTTTACACAAATTCATGAAGAGCAAGAAGACAGGAAGGATTAGTATTATACCACTCATATTTCTTAGGATATTACCTGTCTTTAAATATCAACTGCTGAAATAGCTAAGTGTTAAAATTAGTCTTCACACTTCAAAGTATCTTAAACAGGGAGAACAAAGGCGGGGCAGGGGGTAGGTACTACACACATAGGAAGAAGAATCCCAGGGGTAGAGCAGCATTTGCTTGGTTAATTTATAATTTAGCTCGGTGGTTGTCAGAAGGAACAACCCATTGTTCCTTCCAAAAACCTATTGGAAATTTAGAGGGACATTTTGGATTGTCACAATGCTGGGTAAGGTTGGAGGGAAGGGGAGGGTAACCAGCATTTTGTGGATGCAGGCTTGGGGTGCTAGAAGTACTGAAATGAGGGAGAAACCCTGACAAACCATCCTGCATCTTTATAACATTCAAATATCTATATGAATAAATATTCCTGTAAGTGAAAGCTTATTTATAATTATTTGAGCCTAGAAACTAATACTGTTATATGCAGAGGCATACGTACTGTTATATAGAGAGGCATAAATCTATTTTTTTTTTTAAATTTATTTTATTTATTTATTTATGGCTGTGTTGGGTCTTCATTTCTGTGCGAGGGCTTTCTCTAGTTCCGGCAAGCGGGGGCCACTCTTCATCGCGGTGCGCGGGCCCCTCACCATCGCGGCCTCTCTTGTTGCGGAGCACAGGCTCCAGACGTGCAGGCTCAGTAGTTGTGGCTCACGGGCCTAGTTGCTCCGCGGCATGTGGGATCTTCCCAGACCAGGGCTTGAACCCGTGTCCCCTGCATTGGCAGGCAGATTCTCAACCACTGGGCCACCAGGGAAGCCCATAAATCTATTTTTTAAACAGACTTTGTTTTCTAGAGCAGTTTTAGGTTCACGGCAAAATTGAGCAGAAGATACAGATATTTCCCATCTACCCTCCTACCCCCCTCGCACGCATAGAATCCCCTCTTATCAGCGTCCCCCACCAGAGTGCTCCATGTGTTACAATCCATGAACCTACGCTGACACATCACTATCACCCAGAGCCCATTAGGGTTCCTTCTTGTTGTTGTACATTCTATGAGTTTGGACAAATGCATAATAACATGTACCTAGTATTGTAGTACCATACAGAGTACTATCACTGCACTAAAAACCCTATGTGCTCTGCCTATTCGTCCCTCCCTCCCTCCCGGCTGACTTCTAGCAACCACTGATCTTTTTACTGTCTCCATAGTTTTGCCTTTTCCAGTATGTCGTATGATTGGAATCATACAGAATGTAGCCTTTCACATTGACTTCTTTCACTTAGTAATATGCATTTAAAGTTCCCCTATGTCTCATCCTGGCTTGATGGCTCATTTTTCTTTGGTGCTGAATAATATTCCATCATCTGATGTATCAGAGCTTATTTATTCACTCACCTATGGAAGGACAACTGGGTTGCTTCCAAGTTTTGGCAATTCTGAATAAAGCTGCCATAAACATCCGAGTGCAGATTTTTGTGTGGACTTAAGTTTTAAACTCTTTTGGGTAAATACCAAGGAGTGTGATTGATGAATTGTATGGTAAGAGTATGTTTAGTTTTGTAAGAAACTGCCAAACTGTCATCCAAAATGGCTGTACCATTTTGCATTCCCACCAGCAATGACTGAAAGTTCCTGTTGTTCCACATCCTCGTAGGCATTTGGTGTTGTCAGTGTTCCAGATTTTGGCCATTCTAATAGGTGTAATGGGTATCTCATTATTGCTTTCATTTGCATTTCCTTGATGCTGTATGATGTGGAACATTTTTTCATCTGCTTATTTGTTGTCTGTAAATCTTGCTGAGGTGTAAAGTCTTAGCCCCATTTTTCAATTGGCAGTTTGTTTTCCTATTGTTGAGTTTTAAGGGGTCTTTGTATATTTTGGATAATAGTCGCTTATGCGATGTGTCTTTTGCAAATAGTTTCTCCCAGTCTGTGATTTGTCTTTTCACTCTTTTGAAATGAGATATTTTTCAGTTTTAATATATGCTGAACATACTAATTTTTAGGGTGCTACCTGTGACTCTACCCTTTTAGTTTCTGTAAATTGTATGGAATGGCTTTTGATCATCTCTCAAACTTGAAATTGTTTATTAGAAGTAGGTGCAAGGGTCCAGCTTCATCTTCTGGTGTGGTCAGTGTCCTCAGATTACTAATTTAAATATCTATTGTTAAACATATATCTAAATATAGATTATTATTAAGACATTTTATGTTGAAATTATGTATGTATGGGTTGCATGATCTATAAATTTCATTTAGACTAATAATAGGGCATATTACAAATCTTTGCTGAGGTAAAGTGGTGTTGGGTCTGACAGGGTCATTTCCAGGACCCAGAGTGTTTTCCCTGCCTGCTCTGTCATCTTCAGTATGTCTGAGTGTCTCCCCTCAGGTCACAGGGAGTCTGCTGCAGTTTTTGGCATCACATGTAAACACCATGGCATCTAAGAGGGCCAGATTGATTTAATGTCTCACAGACTTCTCTAATAGATTGGATGTTCCATACTACTACTCAGAAAATACTCTAACCACTACTCAATCTAAATAAACCCAGAAGGGCCCTACTAATCAAGAGATCTAGGGAAGATCATAAATCGAAGATTTAATCTCAATAGTTGATCTATTCTTCTTTTCCTAAAAGGCAATAGAGAATCTAATTCAGAAGAGTATGGAAACCATGAAAATGCTATTCAGGCAATTACCTACTTCGCAGAAAGAAAAGATATAGCTTTTAAAAAAAAAAAAAATTTGCTGGCATATATTTGCTATTCGTGGTTGAAGCTATTCAGGCAATTACCTACTTCCCGAAAGAAAAGATTTAGCTTTTAAAAAAATAAATAAATTTGCTGGCATATATTTGCTATTCTTGGTTGAAGCACATTTTGTTGACTAATTCAACCTGCTTTGTTTTCCCATTTCCCATGTGAACAAATTTTTTTCTAAGAAAATTAATTTTATAGTTTAGTGAACATTTAGTTCAACTGAAACCAATTTGTCATAATCATCTTTCTTTACATGAAAATAAAAGGGAGCTGAAATTTCTCTTAAAGAAATTTAGTGTTTTGGAATTGGCAGGATAATACCTCAACCAAGGTTCACAAGCATAAAAGCCTACAGAGGCCAGATGGTAACTGGAAGAGAGAATTGGGCCCAGGGGAGGAGACTGTGGCTAAGTGGAAAGCACATGTTTATTTATGGTTGGCAACCACCACTCAGTTCTAATCCATAGTTGCCATGTTGGAACTTGGCCCAGAGTTGCCAGATCTTTGACTTTGCAAGGAAAAAAAATGCTAATGTCTGATTTATTTGTGAAATTCCTGACTTTTAGATATTGGCCCAGTTAAAAAAAAAAATACTCTAATGTGAGCCAAACAAAACACAGTTGTAGGAGTTACTTGTTCTGTGAACTGCCATTTGCAACCTCTAAACCATCCCATCTGTTTAGACTGTAGGGTACAGTCACTGGGGAATAGCACCACTTAACCAGTGTTTGCCTTATGGGGTGAAAGGGTGACTCTACAGAAACAGTAGTGTACTTAACTTGAATGGACTTGAACTTCACTCCACTAATTTATCAACTCTTGTGGCGTATTAGTTAATTATTGCAATGCCTCAGTTCTTATAGATATTAGGTTGATAAATATGGACTATTCAGGATAGAACATGGGAAAAATTCTGGGCCCAGAGTTATGGGCCCAGGATGATGGGTTAAAGAATCCTGTCCTCGTGCACACCTCTCAGGCAGGGTAGCAAGTGTCTTTCCTTCTGTCTTTTGGATTGTGACACATACACAATGCTCCTTTCCCCTCACATCATACACTGCCACCTTTCTTCATTCTCTGTGACCCAGGTAGACCTCCTCTAAATACCTGATTCCCTATTCCTGCTTCCCAAGCATCTATGATTGTTTCAATAGGACTGTCACCTCCTCTCCCATACCTCTCCAAATACATGGCTGAACTCAAAACTTTTCCCTAGCACCACTAAATCTCATCTTGTATAATAATCATGTCATTATAATGACATACCAAAATGTTAACCTTTTGAATAAAATCCTACGAAACTAGGAAAATAACAAGAAGGTGCTTAAGCATAATTTCTGTGTATTTATGACAACGGTTTCATATGTAGATAATTTTACTTTACATTGTTTCTTGTTAAAAAATGGTTGCTTATCACCGCTTGGGAAACTCTCAGCCTCTTTAAATACTAAAATTAAGAATCAGTAAACTGTAATGAAATGTTTTAAGGTTGGTCTCTGGGAAAAGGATCTTCTGTTAAAGCATCATCTGTTTTGTAATGTCAGTCCTTTCAGGTTGGACTGGGAACTAATAACTATAAAACTTAAATAATGTGGACTCCACAAATTTAGGAGTTATAATAAGTCAGGGATAGTTGGGTAGAATTTGTTGCCTGCATAATCTCTGGGGGACAAGTGTATTTGACAGATTAATCATGTGACCCAGGATGTATGTTTAGCCCAATTGAAAATGAAAGTCCGCTACTATTTTCAAACTCCATTTCAATAACAAACGACGTACATAGAAAAAATTGAATCACTGAATGCAAATAATAGATAATCTCTGAATTTGTATGAAAAAATACCTGGTACTAGGTGATACTTGGAACTGTTACCTTCATGATCTTGGATAAACCAGTAAAACACCTTTGAACCTTCTTTCCTCATCCATAGGGGTATCACCTCATTATAAAGGTTGTTAGGATTAAATGAAAGAAAAGGTTATGTATTATTATTATCATTTATTTAGTGACCTATTCAAGATCCAGACTCCAGATCTTCACATTTTTAGTTCACTGTTTTTAAACTGTTCTAGTTTATTTATTTATTTTGAGAATAATAAATGATTTGAAACCTACAGACAAGTGATTTTTTTGTTTAAGGATGTTCGTAAAACATTTTATAGTATCTTTTTGTCAGCATCATTAAGTTTGTGTTTCTCTTCATGGGCTCACTCATAAGGCATAAAGAAGAGAAATCTCTAGGTATAGGGGAAATTCATGTAATCATTGAGTGTAACTGTAAATCTAACTGTACACATTTCAGAGATGACATGTTCTTGATTGATGAACTTTTACCTCTTTGAGTAAATGTCTCCCTACTCCATCATTAGCAGTTAATATCTGAAGATAGAGAACTGTCAAAATCTGGAGGAGAGACAGATTGCCTGTGAATCTAAGAACAGAAAAGGCAAAGTGCAATCACTTCCCTCTGGGATGTTCCTACAAACTTGATATTGCATAGATATTGAACGACCTTTATACAGTGAGAAGCTGTTTTAAAAATTACATTTCTGGGAATATGGAGCTTCTGCAGAATATTATTAGTTTAGTAGGTAATATGCTAACATGTTTGATTCATTATATTGTAAACAAATCGAATTTTTCCTGGTGTTAAAAATTTGCATTCATTGGAAGATCTGAAAAAGAAACTGGAGAGAAGAAGATTATCCATGATGAACGCTGACCTGTCTAGACTTTAGTGTACCTCTTTCGTCTAGTTTGAAGTGTTTCTGATTGTCATACTTAAAAAAAAAAAAAATGGTTGAGATTATAGAGACAAAGGACGAACTGGGTGTGAGCATTTTTCAAAACTTCTCTCCCTCCTTACATCTTCATCAAGAACTAAATTTTATTTACTATTTAGCCCATTTGTTTTCATAGTTTTTTAAAAAGTGTAACAACTCAGCTAGATTTATATTTGAGTTCAGTGTAAGCAGAAATTGGATTTGTTTATATTTCTTTCCCCCAAACCACGCACTTTCCTTTATTTGCTGATTATGGTATGCTGTTGCTAAGCCTATGAGAAACCTCTCTGTGAAGTGCATTTTAATATTTAGATCAAACAGCAATTGGAATACATTAATGCCCAGTGGGTAAATGTGTCATTTGAAAGCAGCTGCTGAGCCTTCTCCCTGCTACTCCAATTAACACATACTGCACACTTTTGTCAGCAAGAGGCAGTGCGTATGGATGAAACCACTTTGCAGCTCATTGATATGATATGCAGGAGTGAGCAAAGGCTTAATCAATCTGCCCATTGCAAACAATACCTTGCCAAGACCTTTCCCAAGTACATGCTTTGCCCTAAAGGGTGCTAGGCTCTAGGGGGTGGGATTAGCAGGTAAGAAAAAGTCGCTTGGGTCTCTAGCTTTGGTTCAGTCCATTGACTAACAAGTTTCCCCGCCCCTCTCTTCTCCTTCACCACCTTCCCCCCCCCCCCCCCGCCCCTGATGATGGAGACATTGGGTAGTGAAATTCTAGCGCTGGGACTCCTCGCCTCTCAGCGGAATCGCTCGTTGAACTTTTTTTGTTTTGTTTCAAAGCTATTTGAAGTACAGAGCTTTGCTGTTGATTTTTTCTCTTAGTCTTTCATTATCATTTCACTTGCTCTCTTCCTTTTTTAAAAAAAATTCTTTCTAAATTGCACACTTGACATTTTACTGAGCAAAGTAAGAAATCTTGTAAACCCAATCGTTGTTATTTTTTCCTCTCCCCTGGCTAAAACCTCTGCGTTGGTGGCAGCACGGAGGCAGATGGAAGGGTAGCGCGTCCCCCAGCCCAAGGTTTCATTCATGCTCCGGCGGCTCCCCAAGCAGCTGGGCTGTTGCTCCACTCTGGTGCTGGCTGAGCCAGGCTGTGCGGTGAGCGAGAGATGGACCGCTTCCTGGGTTTTGTCAAGCAGATAAGAAGATCTAGGAGAAGAAAGGGAAAAAAGTACCGACCAGAAGAGGATTACCACGAGGGCTATGAGGATGTCTATTATTATGCCTCAGAGCATTTTCGAAGTAAGCGCTACCCTCCACCCTCCTGTTCCTTCTCGCATGCTGGGGCTAACAATAAACCTTGTGTGGAGCTTTAATCTTAAATGCAAAAGGTTTTCCAGATGGTGTTCTCTGGGAGCTGTCTGTAAGTACTGAAGTGCTACATTTTGCTTGATTTGTTGCAAGAATAGCTATCAGATAGCATCTAGACAGTATAAACTGTCCAGATCTATACACATGGTTAATATTTTCAGTGCAGTTAATTGATTATGTTAGCATTTTAATGAGCCACTCAGAAAAGTATCTTGCAAGCCCATGTAGTAGGTGGTTAGAATACGCTCGGTTTTAATTGTTGCTCTTAGATAACTGTTTTTTCTTTTTAATTAGGAGAGTAGTTTATTTGGAAGAAATAATTGTTCAAGTTGATGCTGATAATTACTGTTCCTTATGCAGACTTCTAGACAGTTTAATCTATTAATCTATTAATCTATGATTAATCCAAGGTGGTGTTTGTACAAGGAAGTTCAAATGATTTTCTCTGATGCATGTTCATAATTTTATTACTAAGTTAAGGGAACTCTTATTTGCTGTCAACTAGAAGCAGTGATACCGTAAGAAAAAAAGAATATATCTATATTAAGACATTTGTAAATGAGCTTCTAAATAGCAGAGAACTAGAATTTTTCTTGTGCTTATCATTGCTTTAAGTTCCTGGTGAGGTTTAGACTTGTTCTAATAGATTTAAAATGCCTAGAAACACCTAAGGGTGCAGAGAGAAAGCAGCTACATGGTTTATGAGGTGTCCTAAATGGGGGACACTGGCAGTTATGCATGCTCTACATTTACAAAATTCAAAATTATTTTTATCTTCTTGAATAAGGATCTTTATAGACTTATATTTCGGTTCTAATATATCCTGGCCTTTTGATGTTTAACCATGAATATATACCATTTACAACTTGTGAATGTTGACTGATAAATACTTTAGATTCCATTTCCGTGGTATTGAAATCCATGAGAATTAGTTCTAAATGCCAGAAATTCTGTTGTGATTGATGAAAGTTGAGGGTTGAAAATTCATGTGGTGGCAATAACACAATAATGCAAAATTATAATTCTTTGACATTTGCTTGAATAATATGGCTGTGTTGCTTTTACAGAGTAATTCCTGAGTTTTAGAGATGTTTCTCTTTCATCACGCTTTTACATAAATAATCTGTTCTATTGTAGTGATGATCTATGTTTCCTGAACTTAGTTTCCTTTGAATTTAACTAAGATTTGTGTCACATCAAAATATACTGTCAGTTTGCATGCATAATTCTGAAAACTCGGAGACTGAAAAGAAAAAAGGAGCTTAGGAACTTTTAGTTACTTTGGTGTTCATTGTACATATTTCTTACAACCAATATATACTGAGTCAAATTCACACCTTCTTGGGTTTGTACTGTGATGTGTATGTGCAAATAGAATCAAACAGTCTCAAATTCCTGCATCCTACTAGTTTTGGTAAGAATTTAAAAACAACAAAACTACTTTATAAGTTTACAAAATGCACCCACAAGGAGAAATATTTATGGAGATATCTAAGAAGTAGCCCTAAACTAGAGTTAGGAGAATTACATATCAAAGACAGTAGTCTTCATACATTAAATGCAGTAACTTAAAGAGAATCATGTTTTATCTGATTTGTCAAGGTCATGCTGAGGATAAGATGCTGAACATCAAAGGTCATTTGCTTTAGATGCAGAATGGACATGTTTTCCCCGATGATTTATCAGAAAGTACCCGTTATGTAACATATAACTTTTGGAGTTAGATGCATATCGAATCTCCAACTTCAAACTACTACATAATAAACAGAAGGTGTCACAATGGGCTCTGACACTTGGGATTTGACATTTCATCAAATGTCAAATTGCCAGGGCTTTTAAAGAAGCCATGTCATACAACATAATGACCTCTCAGTGCATCTTTTGGCTTCCGTTTCAGGTCCTGTCTGAATAGGGTAGGAGAGACATCCCCTTATATTTTACAGGTGTAAAATAGCTGTATTTTATAGCTGAAAAATAGTAAGGGTGAGACTCATCCTTAAGACCAATCCTCAAAGAGTTAACATGGTTGAATTTAATTACATCTACAACATATCTATTCTAATTAGTCTTTGGCATAATTTGAAAGTTTTATGCCCTGCATTTCACTAGATGGCTTAGAAAAATTATTTACATTGAGACTCAAAACTTGGTGAAATTTACTGATGTCGTACACATCTTAGTTAATGGTGCTATTGATAAACCAGAAGTGTCATTATTATTTTTCTCCCTGTGGTGTTTGTTTCTTGAAAGAAACTTACCTCTCTGTTTTGTCAATTTATCCAATGGTTCAGATTACCACAAGGACTTTATACATATAATAATGAACAACTGAGCTTAGAAAGACCTTCCCAGAAAGGTCCCCAATATGTCTGCCCTTCCTTTAGTACATTCTCAAGTGTTTGCTGATATTTAACTTTATCCAAGATAATGTCTCTTCTATTGTAAGGGTTCTGGTTTCAAATGTTGCCATCTTTTCCTTCATCTGAAATACAACACAGCTTATAATTTCATGAAATGCCAAAACCTAAATTAAAGTATCAGTAGGGTCTGATAGTATGAAAGAGAAGTTATCCTAAAAATGGATAATTTTTCTGTAACTCCATCAAAACTGAGTTTTAGCAGTGATCATGGTGATAGACTGATTTTAAATCTTCCCTGATTTTATGTTGACCTAGTGAATGTCACTGTGCATGGGATGACTATCTTTGGTTTTTTAAAATCTGCTTTCCTCATTCATCTATCCTTTCATAATTCTAAAGTTAGAGTTTAAATAAACTAAACAATTGTTTTGGAAAAATCACCACACTTTTCTGGGGGTTTTGTTTCGTAAAATGTGACAGGAGGGATATTTGTTTCTTAAGATTTTTCAAGTTCTAGGACTCTATGATTTTAAACTTTGTTTTATTTTCTAAAGCAATTCAGGTAAAGGTATTGGCTGAAGGATTTTAACCGGGATTTAAACTAAAAAATTCACCTGTGTTATGGGGAATTGGTTTTTCTGGCAGGAATCATCGGTAGGACGATTCCTGTTCCTTTAAGTTGGTAATCTATCATTGAATATGAAGGAGTTTTGGAGAATGTTTATAAACCTATGAAATTCTGAACATGTTGGTAAGTCCTAGACCTCATCTTTTATGTAATCTTATCTGCTGAAAACCACCATTTACTCTGAAATTCTCACATGGATGATTCATTTGGTATTTTTACTTAAGAAAACCTGGCACTGTTTACAGAACTGATTTATAAACCTTACTGCAACAAAAAGCTAAAAAAAGGATACTGAAATTCAGTTTTATGGTATTTGTTGCTTTTATTTGTTGTTCCCTAAATACTGGGTTATAACAATGCCTTTTTAAAGACTGGCAGATCATATTTTGATTAGTCTGTTATACAAAAAATTAAATCCTCTGAGCCTGTTTTTAATGTAATTTTTATTTAATCACGTAGGATAATATTCAAGTTCTAAGACAGATAATGTGCATTTTATAAGTATTCTCTTAGCTCTGTTCATATCCATGATAGAAATCCTGACCTGCCTGTGTCCAGGCAGGGTATGGTTATTGAATGACTTGAAAAGGAGGAATTTGTTTATCTCTTACTAATGTGAAAGTATGTGAGCCACTTTCACTTATGGCCCTGGCGCCTTTTTGCACATGTGTAATGGCTTTGAATTAGGCATGGAGTTCCTCCAAGGTAGCCACTCTTTTCTGCTTTCATCCTGACTCACCTAGGCAGGTGTGAGCTGTGCGGAGAAGCTGCTCAGGGCGGGCAGTCCTCAGCGACCCACTCACCTTTCCCACTGAGGTCCTTTCAGGAAAACCAGAGAAAGGGGGGGGGGGACAGGAATATGGTTTAGGTCTTTTGAAAATAGGTCATTTGTATTTACAAGTTTTTTTTTGTTCTTTTGTTGTTGTTGTTTGCCTATTCTAATAGGTATCGAGCAACAATTGTGATGTATGTGTATACAATCACTGTTAGCTAAGTTACTTTATTAAACAATGTCTGCATCTAAAGTCCCTAGTTAGCCAATTCAGGCTTTAAATTGCCTGAGATGTTCAAAATGCATTTTAAGAGGGCTGCTCACTTACTTTTATTTCATTGAAAGATGTCCTACACTGTTCTTAGAGGAAAAACAGTTTTGGTAGTGGGTGTTTGTAGTGTGAGAATTTTTAGGAATTGTGGGTAATTAGTTCCAGCAATTTCTTCTCACTAGTTTCCTTTACAAGTTTGTTTGTTTGTAAATTCATGTAACCACATCCTCTCTGCTTCCTGGAATTGACATCAAATTCGGATTCTGTCTCTTGATAAGCATGCCATAAGGATAGAGTGAGAACTTTCACCTACACTTTGGAAAGATGGCTGGTCCCTGCTCCTCTGTGTGCAAAAGCTGAACACAGCAATCACAGGGTGGGGGAGTGAGGGAGAGGAAGAGAGGAAGGGAAGAAGAGAGGGCAGCACATTTCATAGGTCATCCTTACCTATCTGAGGTTTCCAAGCATAAAATCCATTTATTTCTATGTTAAAAACGGTGATCATCGAAGTGGCAGGTCTTAGATGTGAGATATGAATGATTCAGACCTTAGCTGTACTTAGTTTGATTCACAAAATCCCAAATGAGAAACATCGGTTATATAGAAATAGGGCAAACTTGCTTGTATTATGACTACACTGCTTATTTTTCTTTCCTAAGAATTGCTTTCCATCTCTAGTATAATGGTTTGGTTGAAAATTGATTGGCTACCGTGTTACATTTGCCTGGGGTGTTTTGTGTCATCAACTTCATTATCTCAAGCTGTATTTTTTTCCCACATGGAATAGTTTAAAGGAATATTAAAGTTGAAAGGGACCTTAAAATCCATTTGTCCAATCTGAGTCTTTTTTTAGATGAATAAAGTAGGATACAAATAAGGTAAGTGGCTTATGCAAGCCCCCACTGATCCTCAAGGCAGACCTGATAGAGTCTGGTCCTCCATCCTTTATTCCACACTCATCTTTTAGTTCTCCGATGATTCTTCCGATATTTAAGGGCTCGGATCCATCTACAAATGAATTAGAATTTTAATTTCCCTTGTTGGTGGCTTTATTCTTTTGAGCAGTGGGTCATCTTATCTTAAACTAAACTCTTGAACCAAAACTAACTCCTAATATAATACTGCAAGTGAAATTAACTTGGTGTCTTATTTATAGATGATGCTAGTAACAGTGACTGTCACTGACTCAAAAACCAGCCAACAATATTTTTTGTATCACCTCCCATTTGCTCTGTGGTTTGCAAATACAGCCACTTCTGCCAATGAATATCCCTTCAGGAGACTTAAAGTGGCATAAGTCTATCAGGAATATTAGAATTAGGAGGATCCTTGGAGTTCAGTTAGGGAGCCCTGCTATTTCATATAGGAAGTTCTTTCTCAGCATCCCTGCTATATGGACCTCCAACTCTTATTTATATCCTTCCAGTATGAACACATTCATTTCCAGACTAGGCAAGTCATTGAATAAGCCTATGTCTCTTTTAAACAAGCTCTAAATTTTATGTTAAGTTGTTTGCGTATTCCAACAAATACCGTAATATGCTCAAAATTGTATCTTGACCCAGATAAACATAGACTCTATTATATTTAATGTGCAATAAGATTTCACGCCTCCCCTCTCTTCACATTATTCTTTTGCCGACATAACATATGGTATGTGGAGGTGAGTAATTCCTTCAATGCTATTTTTGTTTTAACTACACAAACCCAGAAGAGCCCTGCATTGGGCCCACATCCATTTGGTAATTTTTCTTTTTTCCTTCTTTCTTTTTAAATTTCTTAAAGGTCACCAAATCTCCCATTTATTTAATGAGAAATACATACTGTGCTTTGTGTTTGCATGATGTAGTGGACATCTATTTGTCTGCCTTGAAAATCTTTTTTTCCCCCTGGGAGGAACAGTTCTCATATTTAAAATATTCCTGTTTCTATTCCAATTTGGTCATTATTGATTAATCAGAACTGACATAACTATATTATACCATTGCCTTGGCTATGGTGATTGGTCTGGCAATGGACACATAAACCAAGCTGGGTCAATGAGAGCGCTCCTCTGGGAGCTTGCAAATTCAACTCAGTGCCCTTTATCACATGGAAAAAAACAGTCTGGAATAG
The DNA here is from genome assembly GCF_028021215.1 of Eschrichtius robustus. Lineage (NCBI taxonomy): Eukaryota > Metazoa > Chordata > Mammalia > Artiodactyla > Eschrichtiidae > Eschrichtius > Eschrichtius robustus. Next base: position 55,871,967 of record NC_090836.1, on the reverse strand, counting down.
GAGAGAATCAAGTAAAAGAGATGAGAATAAAAGATCAAGAGACCTTTCACAGTTTATTGTTTTTTTTTTTTTTAAAGGTTAGCGTTTTTGTTTTTTTTTAATATTTTATTGATTGATTGATTGATGCCGGGTCTTAGTCGCGGCAGGTGGGCTCCTTAGTTGCAGACTGTGGGATCTTCGTTATGGCATGCGGGATCTTTTTAGTTGTGGCATGCAAGCTCTTAGCTGCAGCATGTGGGATGTAGTTCCCTGACCAGGGATCAAACCCGGGCCCTCTGCATTGGGAGTCTTAACCACTGTGCCACCAGGGAAGTCCCCCTCTCACAGCTTTGTAGTCACCAGTCCAGACCTTGGGGTCTCTAGGGCTGCCCACATTGAATTTCACGTAGCTAGAAAGGACCAGAACCAAAATTGGAACTCAGATCAGCTCGTTTCTAGTTTGATCGTGTGGGTAATTTTTTTAATTTGGAAAATATTATTGTTTGGTATTCTCATCGATAGAAATAAGTGCCAGAGGTAGAAACTAGATTCTTTCAATTAAAGTTCCTACTCTCCAAAAAAGTAATTTTCTTAATGGGATTAAGGAACTCTGTGACTTTAGAGGAATCATGTGGATCTCTGTGCTTCTTCAGTTTCTTATTTGTTAAGTGAGGGTACTCCATCCCAGTGCAGAGGACCAGAGACCCTCAGAGAGGATCCATTGACAGTTCTAGATACAGTATGTAGAGCTGTGTCTCTCAGGGCACCACACAGCCAAAGCAGCTGGAGGAAGGAGATGGCCAGTAGACAGATTTGAGCAGAAGACATGATTTCACCTAGCAGCATAACTGCTGTGCATTTAACATTCTCTGCCCTCACTTTCTGTTCAGAGTTAAATCTTGTTTGAGAGGGGGCCACACAACTTCCCTATCCACATCTCACTGGAGTTCTGCCACCAGTATCTATAGATGCATAAAAGAGGGTTTGGATACACACAAGACAATTCTTTCTCATCAGTATATGCCCTAAAACTAGGTGGTGTAGAATACCAAGTACAGGACAGTGAGTCCCCCGAAAGGACATGCATGTGTGTGTGCACGCACGTGTGTGTGTGCGTGTGCGTGTGTGTGCGTGAGAGAGAGAGAGCGCACTCCCCCAGCTCACACACGGGACTTATACAGATATTTGTGAGGTCAAAAACAACACCCTTTCTTAACCCTAAGGCAATACCTATTTCTCCAGGCAGGCTGTGTCCTGCCGGTTAAGGATGTGGGACCTGGGTGAGACTACCTGAGTTGGAATCATTGATAAGTGAACTTGGCAAGTAAATCTGTCTGTGCCTCAGTTTCCTCATCTATGAAATTGGGTCAATAACTACCCATCTCTTAGTGTGGGTTATTGTGAATTGAATGACATAATACAGCACTAAGTGCTTGACACATAGTGAGCACTTAGTAAATGTTAATAGAAGAAAGCCTTATTCATAAAGGTATTAAGTAAAGCACAATGGATAGTTATGAATGGCAGGCTAAGGAGCTTACATTCATTGTGCAGGCACTGGGGCACTATTGTAGGTTTTCAAGTAGAGGTAGAGCCAGCAAAGAGCTGTACTATAGGGAGATTAGTATGGTATTAGTGTATAAAAGGGATTAGAGGTAGAGACATAAATAAAAGGGCAGATACGGCAGTTGTGGGAAAACATAGGTGTGAACAGAAAAAAATATATTCGACACACTGAGTTTGTGTTGCCAGGAAGATGTCCAAGGAGAACCGTAAGGAGGCAGCTTGAAATATGGAAGCTGGAATTGTGGAAAGGGGATAGGATTCAAGAGATTTGGAAGATGTGTATATAGATTTGATGGATGAATCATGGGACTAGATGACCTTGGTAAGAAAGCGCGGTCTTTTGACTCTGTCTTATACTGACTATTCTTGGGACCAAATGAGGAAAACGGATTAAACATACAATTCTAATGATGTAACAGAGAGTGTCAACAGATAGAGGAATCAATCCTGTGGATACCTTAATAAGGGAATTTGTAATGAGTACTGAATGGATTGCCCATTTGATTAATTTCTTATAATGCTGATATAAAAGATTAATTGCAAGTTGATTATGCAAAGGAAATGCAACTCAAAATAGGTGTTAGGATTCAAAAGTTGGACTTTTATTGGTGTTGTACTTTCGGTTGTGGTGTCCTGGAGAGAAAGCAACTTCTAAATGAGTTTAGAAAGAGGGGATACTAGTATGTGCTGCAACATGGAAGAACCTCAAAACATGCTAAATGAAAAAGCTAGACTCAAAAGACCATGTACTGATGCAGACGGGCACAAGGTTTCCTGATGGGGTGATAGAAATGTTTTAAAAATTAGACTGTTATAATGGTTGTACAGTTCTGTAAACTTACTTAGAAACCATTAAATTGATCTTTAAAAAGATAGAGTGATAGGCACTCAAATGAATATATGTAAGATTTTTGTTTTTGTTTTAGCAGCTCCCAAATGAGCAATCAGAGTTTATTTTCCACTATGGAATGTCCTAGGCATTAGCTTAATCAAGAAGTGTTTGTTAAGTCCCAACTCAGAAAAAAAGCAAATCAAATATGGAATACAGAATGATTCACCATGATGCCAGAGGGAAGCACTCCCAGTGGTATTTTAGAGTATATAACAGAATTGATTATATGCCTTTTTTATTTGAAGTGTTAGAATTCCACTCCGATATCTCATTAACTATTACATAAGCTTAGAGCCAAGAAGCTTTTCTGAAACATTGAACCATAGAACTGAGCACTTTGGGTCAGTAGATTTGAACTAAATATCAGCACTTAGGTCTATAGTTATGTAGAAATTGAGTTGGACTTCAGTTAACATACTAATATACCTTGGAAGTGTATTACTTAATATACTAATATACCTTTGAAGATCTCTGTTCTAGAAACTGCCTGAACCGAGTCCAAAATACTATGGCTAAACAGATTATCATAATTAAGTCATTTTAAATTTATTTATTTAAATTAAGTAATATTTATGGTAGAGTATAATGCTTGAATTTTCTCCTTTACTTCCCTACCCTGCCAAGAATAGGAAGACAACTTATGGTAAGCACCCCATCATTTTTATTCGTTCAGCAAATATTGATGATACTCTTCACATGCCAGGCGTCATTCTAGGTGCTTGGGATTGGGTGGTACAAAAGACAGAGAAGGTCCTTGCTTTATTGGAACCAGAAATCTAACGGGGGAACAAAAAATAAAGAAAGCATGTCGGGTACAGTGGAGAAAATCAAAGTTTTACGGGCTAGAGTTTTAGAGGTAGTAAAGGGGGTGCGTGTCTTAGCTAAGGTGATCTCTCTTTGAGAACTAGATGTTTGGGCTGACTCTGATAGAAGAGACAGAGCCACCTTGTGATAATCTGCATAGAACCCAGGGCATAAAACCCTCCAGTATTAGAAATGTGTTTATTCATTTTCATACAGCGCTTGCATTGACATCTTCTGAATGAGCTGTTTCCTTAGCCTTCATTTGTAAAATCAGTTGTTTGGAATTGCGAATGCATTTTTCCCTAGATTTCAAGCTACGCCTGACCCTAAAGGCCTTTGCAATATTTCACTAACAGGTAAAGTATGGCTGTGGCCAAAGGAGGGGTAGTTAGTGGAGAAAACCTTAATTTTGCTGAAAAAGGTAGGGCTGCAGTTGCCTTTCATGTATAGGAGTCTTCTGTTAGAAGACTTCTGCCAAGTTAAGGGATGCCTAAAGTGGCAGCAGTGTTTTGGAGGAATGAGAAAATAGTTTGCTTTACCTTTAGATTAGTGTCACTTGATTCTAAACATCCATTGAGCACATTTCTTAACCTAAAAGTGTACTTGCCACGTAATCAGAGGATACTCTATCCTCTGTATGCTTGTTTTATAGTTTCTTGTTCTTTTTCTGTAAGACAAAAATATATCCCACTTCTCCCTGGTCTTTGAAAATCACCACAGTATAGATACTGAACGGCTTGTGCATTTTATAGGAAACATTATACGTCAAAGAAATTTTTTCCAGAGAGTGAGCAGAGTTGTACAGGGTCTTTGGGTTACAGCTCATAGCATTGCCAGTCTCTGTGCTTTATGGAGAATTGGACCCTTTACATTTCTGTTGTTTATTATTTTACTAGCAGTAGATAGCCAGGGAATTTTATATTGCTTGTTGGAATATTAAGTTGTTTTCCAGATGAGTTACTATTTGTTAACTATGATTTATAGGATAGTTTTTATATTTAGAAATAAATTCAGTGTAAGATTTAAAATATTTTTCTGTTTTCTGGCGATTGTCTGAATTGCTTTTCTGGAGATGTGTCAAACCAACAAACTTAAAACTTATGCCTGATTTCGATGCTGTGATGAGCGCTTTGTGAAAAGAGGTGCTTCTGATCACTGCAGAGCTGGTCTTACGTTTTCATGTTGCTCTTCTGCTGGTGGTGGTATGTGAATCATGAATTTGCAGGTGTGGAAAATATTTGATTTGTGAAGCCCCATTTTTGAGATAAAACTAGGCACATGTCATATGCACTAGTTAAATGTCAAATGTAACCAGTATAGAATGTGAAGCCAACAGTGGCATCTTGCTGATTCTAAAAATTGAATGTAGGTTAACAAATAGCCACAGTGGAGAGCTTTGCAGTCACAGTTGTGGCTAACTTTTTTTTTTTTTAACATCTTTATAGGAGTATAATTGCTTTACAGGGGTGTGTTAGTTTCTGCTGTATAACGAAGTGAATCAGCTATATGTATACATATAGTGCCATATCCCCTCCCTCTTGCGTCTCCCTCCCACCCTCCCTATCCCACCGCTCTAGGTGGACACAAAGCACTGAACTGATCTCCCTGTACTATGCGGCTGCTTTCCACTAGCTATCTCTTTTACATTTGGTAGTGTATATATGTCAGTGCTACTCTCTCACTTTGTCCCAGCTTACCCCCTCCCTTTCCAATCCAAGAACATGGTATATCTCTCCATCTGTTTGTATCATCTTTAATTTCTTTCATCATTTTCTTATAGTTTTCTACATACAGGTCTTATGTCTCCTTAGGTAGGTTTATTCCTAAATATTTTATTCTTTTTGTTGCAATGGTAAATGGGAGTGTTTCCTTAACTTCTCTTTCGGATTTTTCATCACTAGTGTATAGGATTGCAAGAGATTTCTGTGCATTAATTTTGTATCCTGCAACTTTACCAAATTCATTGATTAGCTCTAGTAGTTTTCTGGTAGCATCTTTAGGATTCTCACTGTATAGTATCATGTCATCTGCAAACAGTGACAGTTTTACTTCTTCTTTTCCGATTTGGATTCCTTTTGTTTCTTTTTCTTCTCTGATTTCTGTGGCTAAAACTTCCAAAACTATGTTGAATAATAGTGGGGAGAGTGGGCAACCTTGTCTTGTTCCTGATCTTAGTGGAAATGTTTTCAGTTTTTCACCATTGAGAATGATGTTGGCTGTGGGTTTGTCACATATGGCCTTTATTATGTTGAGGTAAGTTCCCTCTATGCCTACTTTCTGGAGGGTTTTTTATCATAAATGGGTGTTGAATTCTGTCAAAAGCTTTTTCTGCATCTATTGAGATGATCATATGGTTTTTATCCTTCAGTTTGTTAATATGGTGTATCACATTGATTGATTTGCGTATATTGAAGAATCCTTGCATTCCTGGGATAAACCCCACTTGATCATGGTGTATGAACCTTTTAATGTGCTGTTGGATTCTGTTAGCTAGTATTTTGTTGAGGATTTTTGCATCTATGTTCATCAGTGATATTGGCCTGTAGTTTTCTTTCTTTGTTACATCTTTGTCTGGTTTTGGTATCAGGGTGGTGGTGGCCTCATAGAATGAGTTTGGGAGTGTTCCTCCCTCTGCTATATTTTGGAAGAGTTTGAGAAGGATGAGTGTTAGCTCTTCTCTACATGTTTGATAGAATTCGCCTGTGAAGCCATGGTCCTGGGCTTTTGTTTGTTGGAAGATTTTTAATCACAGTCTCAATTTCAGTGCTTGTGATTGGTCTGTTTATATTTTCTATTTCTTCTGGTTCAGTCTCAGAAGGTTGTGCTTTTCTAAGAATTTGTCCATGTCTTCCAGGTTGTCCATTTTATTGGCATAGAGTTGCTTGTAGTAATCTCTCATGATCCTTTGTATTTCTGCAGTGTCAGTTGTTACTTCTCCATATTCATTTCTAATTCTGTTGATTTGAGTCTTCTCCCTTTTTGTCTTGACGAGTGTGGCTAATGGTTTATCTTGTCAAAGAACCAGCTTTTAGTTTTATTGATCTTTGCTCTCATTTCCTTCATTTCTTTTTCATTTATTTCTGATCTGATCTTTATGATTTCTTTCCTTCTGCTAACTTTGGGGTTTTTTTGTTCTTCTTTCTCTAATTGCTTTAGGTGTAAGGTTAGGTTTATTTGAGATGTTTCTTGTTTCTTGAGGTAGGATTGTATTGCTATAAACTTCCCTCTTAGAACTGCTTTTGCTGCATCCCATAGGTTTTGGGTCATTGTGTTTTCATTGCCATTTCTTTCTAGGTATTTTTTGATTTCCTCTGATTTCTTCAGTGATCTCTCGGTTATTTAGTAGTGTATTGTTTAGCCTCCATGTGTTTGTATTTTTTACAGATTTTTTCCTGTAATTGATATCTAGTCTCATAGCCTTGTGGTCGCAAAATATACTTGATACGATTTCAGTTTTCTTAAATTTACCAAGGCTTGATTTGTGACCCAAGATATGATCTGTCCTGGAGAATGTTCCATGAGCACTTGAGAAGAAAGTGTATTCTGTTGTTTTTCGATGGAATGTCCTATAAATATCAATTAAGTCCATTTGTTTAATGTATCATTTAAAGCTTGTGTTTCCTTATTTATTTTCATTTTGGATGATCTGTCCATTGGTGAAAGTGGGGTGTTAAAGTCGCCTAATATGACTGTGTTACTGTCGATTTCCCCTTTTATGGCCGTTAGCATTTGCCTTATGTATTGAGATGCTCCTGTGTTGGGTGCATAAATATTTACAATTGTCATATCTTCTTCTTGTATTGATGCCTTGATCATTATGTAGTGTCCTTCTTTGTCTCTTGTAACAGTCTTTATTTTAAAGTCTATTTTGTCTGATATGAGAATTGCTACTCCATTTTCTTTTGATTTCCATTTGCATGGAATATCTTTTTCCATCCCCTCACTTTCAGTCTGTATGTGTCCCTAGGTCTGAAGTGGGTCTCTTGTATAAACAGCATATATACGGGTCTTGTTTTTGTATCCATTCAGCCAGTCTATGTCTTTTGGTGGGAGCATTTAATCCATTTACATTTAAGGTGGTTATCGATATGTATGTTCCTATTACCATTTTCTTAATTGTTTTGGGTTTATTATTGTAGGTCTTTTCCTTCTCTTGTGTTTCCTGCCTAGAGAAGTTCCTTTAGCATTTGTTGTAAAGCTGGTTTGGTGGTGCTGAATTCTCTTAGCTTTTGCATGTCTGTAAAGGTTTTAATTTCTCCATCGAATCTGAATGAGATCCTTGCTGGGTAGAGTAATCTTGGTTGTAGGTTTTTCCCTTTCATGACTTTAAATATGTCCTGCCACTCCCTTCTGGCTTGCAGAGTTTCTGCTGAAAGATCAGCTGTTAACCTTATGGGGATTCCCTTGTATGTTAATTGTTGCATTTCCCTTCCTGCTTTTAATATTTTTTCTTTGTATTTCATTTTTGATAGTTTGATTAATATATGTCTTGGCGTGTTTCTCCTTGGATTTATCCTGTATGGGACTCTCTGCATTCCTGGACTTGATTGACTATTTCCTTTCCCATATTAGGGAAGTTTTCAACTATAATCTCTTCAAATATTGTCTCAGTCCATTTTTTTTCTCTTCTTCTTCTGGGACCCCTGTACTTTGAATGTTGGTGCGTTGAATGTTGTCCCTGAGGTCTGTCCCTGTCCCTGAGACTGTCCTCAATTCTTTTCCTTTTTTTTTCCCTTATTTTTCTTTGCAGTAGTTATTTCCACTGTTTTATCTTCTAGGTCACTTATGCGTACTTCTGCCTCAGTTATTCTGCTATTGATTCCTTCTAGAGAATTTTTCATTTCATTTATTGTGTTGTTCATCACTGTTTGTTTGCTCTTTAGTTCTTCTAGGTCCTTGTTAAATGTTTCTTGTATTTTCTCCATTCTATTTCCAAGATTTGGGATCATCTCTCCTATCATTACTCTGAATTCTTTTTCAGGTAGACTGCCTAATTCCTCTTCATTTGTTTGGTCTGGTGGGTTTTTATCTTCCTGCTTCATCTGGTGTGTATTTCTCTGTCTTCTCATTTTGCTTAACTTACTGTGTTTGGGGTCTCCTTTTTACAGGCTGCAGGTTTGTAGTTCCCATTGTTTTTGGTGTCTGCCCCCAGTGGCTAAGGTTAGTTCAGTGGGTTGTGTAGGCTTCCTGGTGGAGGAGACTGGTGCCTGTGTTCTGGTGGATGAAGCTGGATCTTGTCTTTCTCGTGGGCAGGACTGCATCCAGTGGTGTGTTTTGGGGTGTCTGTGAACTTATTATGATTTTAGGCAGCCTCTCTGCTAATGGGTGGAGTTGTTCCTGTCTTGCTAGTTGTTTGGCGTAGGGTGTCCAGCACTGTAACTTGATGGTTGTTGAGTGGAGCTCTGTCTTAGCATTGAGATGGAGATCTCTGAGAGAGCTTTCGCTGTTTGATATTATGTGGGGTGAGAGGTCTCTTGTGGGCCAATGTCCTGAACTCGGCTCTCCCACCTCAGAGGCTCAGGCCTGACACCCAGCCGGAGCACCAAGACCCTGTCAGCCACACGGCTCAGAAGAAAAGAGAGAAAGAAAAAAAAAGATAGAAAGAAAAAATAAAATATAGTAAAATAAATAATGTTATTAAAATAAAAAATAAATAAAATTATTAAAAATAGAAAAGTAATAAAAAAACAGAAAAGAAAAAAAGAAGAGAGCAACCAAACCAAAAGCAAATCCACCAGTGGTAACAAGTGCTAAAAACTGTACCCAAAAAAAAAAAAAAAATGGACAGACAGAACCCTAGGACAAATGGTAAAAGGAAAGCTATACAGACAAAATCACACAAAGAAGCATACACGTAAACACTCACAAAAAGAGAAAAAGGAAAAAATAAATATGTATATATAAAAGAAAGGAAAAAAAAAAAAGAAAGGAAGAGAACAACCAAATGAATAAACAAATCTACCAGTGATAATAAGCTCTAAATACTAAACTAAGATAAACATAAAAGCAGAAACAAATGAGATGCAGAAAGCAAACCCCAACTGTACAGTTGCTCCGAAAGTCCACTGCCTCAATTTTGGGATGATTCGTTGTCTATTCAGGTATTCCACAGATACAGCGTACATCAAGTTGATTGTGGAGATTTAATCCACTGCTCCTGAGGCTGCTGGGAGAGGTTTCCCTTTTTCTTCTTTGTTCGCACAGCTCCTGGAGTTCAGCTTTGGATTTGGCCCCACCTCTGCGTGTCATCTGCGGGTGTCTGTTCTTCGCTCAGACAGGACGGGGTTAAAGGAGCAGCTGCTTCGGGGGCTCTGGCTCACTCAGGCTGGAGGGAGGGAAGGGTACGGATGCGGGGCGAGCCTGCAGTGGCAGAGGCCAGCGTGACGTTGCACCAGCCTGAGGCGCGCCATGCGTTCTCCCGGGGAATTTGTCCCTGGATCACGGGACCCTGGCAGTGGCGGGCTGCACAGGCTCCCGGGAGGGGCGGTGTGGAGAGTGACCTGTGCTTGCACACAGGGTTCTTGGTGGCGGCAGCAGCAGCCTTAGCGTCTCATTCCCGTCTCTGGGGTCCGCGCTGATAGCCGCGGCTCGCGCCCATCTCTGGAGCTCGTTTAGGCGGCGCTCTGAATCCCTTCTCCTCGCGCACCGGGAAACAAAGAGGCAAGAAAAAGTCTCTTGCCTCTTCGGCAGCTGCAGACTTTTTCCCGGACTCCCTCCCGGCTAGCTGTGGTGCGCTAACCCCTTCAGGCTGTGTTCACGCCGCCAACCCCAGTCCTCTCCCTGCGATCCGACCGAAGCCCGAGCCTCAGCTCCCAGCCCCGCCCGCCCCGGCGGCTGAGCAGACAAGCCTCTCGGGCTGGTGAGTGCTGGTCGGCAGTGATCCTCTGTGTGGGAGTCTCTCCGCTTTGCCCTCCGCACCCCTGTGGCTGTGCTCTCCTCCGTGGCTTCGAAGCTTCCCCCCTCCGCCACCCGCAGTCTCTGCCCGCGAAGGGCTTCCTAGTGTGTGTGGAAACCTTTCCTCCTTCACAGCTCCCTCCCACTGGAGCAGGTCCCATCCCTATTCTTTTGTCTCTGTTTTTTCTTTTGTCCTTTGCCCTATCCAGGTACGTGGGGAGTTTCTTGCCTTTTGGGAAGTCTGAGGTCTTCTGCCAGCGTTCAGTAGGTGTTCTGTAGGAGCTGTTCCACGTGAAGATGTATTTCTGATGTATTTGTGGGGAGGAAGGTGATCTCCACATCTTACTTCTCTGCCGTCTTGAAGGTCTCCCTGCAACACTTGTTTTTATAAACTGTGGTTGGCAAAAAATATTAACGTGTGGAAAAAATTAATTTTGCAAGTATTTTGAAGACATGAATATGAACTTACTTTGCTCAGTGAGTTTCACCCTGCCTAGAATCATGATCACTTTTAAGGGAGCAGCTGTCAAAATTTATGGTGAGAAATACAGGTGCTCAGCTGCTGGTTATAAATTTCCACTTTATGGATTTACAGTGGCCTTTCATTATTGGAATAGAGTTGGGGAATTCCCAGCATCTAAGAACTACTGTTATGGCTCGGCTTTCCTACCAATAGCAAGTTTTCATGACTTACAGGAACGAACACCTCTTTCATTCTTTAAAATCTCGAAGCGTTTGTGTAATGGTGTATTTAGAACCATTTGGAAGGTGATCAGGCATGAAAGGAAACTTAGAGCAAAGAAAAACTATTGGGATCTTCTAGTCCAGCTCTCTGACGCTACATATGATGAATATTCTTAACAACATAGGAATTTGCTCAGTAATTGTTTTCTAAGGCTTAAAGAGAGAAAATATTTAACTCGGGGGCACATAGTCTGCTAAGAATAGGACTGACGTAAGTATTTAAGTCTCTTAACTTGGTGTATTTTTAATCTTATCTTTCTCTAAACCTTTCCCATTGAGTCAAAGATTGTCTTCAAGTGAATCTCCATCCCACCCCAATCCCAAGGGTTAGATCTAGGGGCACCTATATATACAAATGATGCCTTACTTAGTCTGTCAGTTTGTAATTACCTATATGTCTCTCCTGTGAGTACCACTCTTTATATTCCAGCACCTAGGACAGTGCCTGGCTGCCTGGCACATTCTGGGCCGTCAGTAGATATTTCTTGCTTAAAAACCTGTGGAGACTGATTCCCATGAGCCACCCACAGACACCCATCTTATTCTTTTATAGTAACTTATTCATATATCCATAATGATTAGGAAGTTTAGAAAATAATACTCTTTGGTGGGAAGAATTTGCATTTGCCCTATCTGTAATTCTGATACTACCCCTCTGTAACTCCATGTAGCATAAGATAGCACAGCTCTTACAACAAATTTTTAAGAGAATCTAAATGCAAAGAAAATATAAGGGGAAAAGAAATGTTTGTATTTTATAGTATTTTATAGACCTACCTTCTTTTTTTCAACATACGCTTGTTACACACTTCTTGAGGCTTGGTCTTCTGGGGTTAGTGCATGCTGGGCCCTGTGCTGAGCACTTACATGAGTTATTCATTTTCACAAATTGAGAAGATATTATCTGTGAGACAGATATTATCATCCTTATTTTCCGTAAAACTAGGGCCAAATGAGCTTAATTATCTGAGCTGTTAGATGTTATTAGCGAATATTCATTAGGCAGTTACTGTGTGCTGAGAGTGGAGCCAAGTGCATCCCATCTCCCACCTACTATGCTGTGTGCCTTCCTCCCCCGTGGTGCTGTTTGCGGATGCTGTTGTGATAGGAACCTCTACCCTTTTGATAGGTTGATGAACTCCTGGGTCATCTTGGACATAATTCCAAGTCTCCAAAGGTAAAAAGACAGCAAAAGCAACTGCTGTTATGACTGTTTTTGTAACAAGGTAAATTTTCTCCTCAGTCCTGTTCATTCAATCATTTTGAAATCAGTTGTGCTTTGAACAGGTTTATTTGCCATATTACATTCTGGTGTAACTTTGTGAGGCGTGTGTGTGTGTGTGTGTATTCTTCCCCACTGAATCTAAAATTAGGAAATGATGTATATAATTCACAGCATATTTGGATTAGAAGAAAACTTACAATCACCAAAGTGAGCAAACATATCCAATCTAGGGTGGGGTCCTTGACTAAGCCTTGTTCATAATCCCACAGAAGCATAGGAGTGACAGCAGGAGGGCTGGGACACATTTGGTCATCTGAATATGAATGCATGTTGTGTCTATGCTACCTAAAACGCAGATTATTAAAAGTTAAGCTGTCCAAAACCAGTGCATCTGTATGAATAAAAATGTGAATATGGGTATAAATCTGTCATAAAAACAAAGAGTTCTCTTAGGGGTTCCAAATAAATCCTAGAATTTATGAGAGTTAGAAAATGATATAGGAACTAGTTTTCTTTATTTATTTTCTCTATTACTAAGTCACACATGAATCATATCCCACCCAGATAAAATACTCACCTGTGAAGTTTGCTGATGGGAAATATTAATCAAGTAGAGTGAAGTTATTTACTATAAGGTATAAATTTTAGGAATGGATGATATTCTGGTACTTGACAATGGTGATCAAGGAACTCTCAGTGCCAGGTTACATCATTTATATTATCCAGTTTGAGCTTGACTCTATCAAAGTATCATCCTTGGGGTTTTGTAAATGTCTCAAATAATTAGCTGTTTATTCTTTTTTTTTTTTTTTCATTTGCAAGTTTTCTGTTTTTTACTTAATTTTTTTTTTCCTTTAAGTTGCAAGTTTCCCAAGTCATCAGAAATTAAAATACTTTATTAACTTGACAGGGATCTCTTAGTTTGAAATATAACAGTAAACCTCAGAAATGACCTGATATTACTTAGAATTATGTAATGTTAAAAGCAAAGTATAAATTTTAAGTTATATAGCGAAAAGTTATAGGGAAGTGTATCATTTTTTAAGGTGATCAATCAGTTATTTTGAATTGTTAAGACACTGGGCAACTTTTAATAATATCAGGTTTTCTCTCTCTATTTTTGTATCCTCTTCTTTTCAGAAATCTCATTAAATCCCCCTTTTCAACCTCTCCCTCACCATCAAACCTGAATGTTAAACTCACCAGGCCCTTCGGTCCCTACCTGTCCCCTCCCCCTGTCAGAATGTCGCTGACTTCTCATTCTTTCATTAGGGGTCCAGTTCCCCTTCAGTATCTGTCTCCCCTGGACTGCAGCCTCACGTGCCTGCCTGTGCTTGGTCTTAGTGACACCAACCCAACTGTGGTCTTTATTCCTGCTCTCAGGTCGCTGACCTTGTTGGAGGAAAAAGACTGTACAGCCATGGAGGTTGGCTGCATTACAACTTGATGAGTTCCAGCCTTAGCTGGGCTTTCAACACTAGTCATCAGTCTTTCTTGATCTCTAGCCACTCTCTTACCCTTTCCCCAAGCAATTATTCCCCTATTGTACCTCTCTTCTGAAGTCCCAACCTGCTCTTCCCCTCCCTAAACACACTCTCAACCAAAGACATAGACTACTTCTCAGTTTTCTTGACTCTGCTTCTGCACCTCCCCCCACCTCCCAAATATCTTTTACAACAGCAACAAAAAATTCCACATATATACCTTGGACTTTGTCATCCCCAAAGCACAAAGAAGGTGCTCAGTTAATATTAGACTGATGGATGCCTCAGGGTCTTCTGGATTCCACACCTGCCGCTTCCCTGAAAGTGATCCAGCAAAGATCACGAGTGACCTCCTGAATGTATATTTAGCAGCCTTTAAAACTTCTTAACGTTGTTGATCTTTCTGTAGCATTTGACAGTGGGTCATCATTTTGGTTTTTGAGTCTTTTCTCTCTTGGCTGCTCCATCTTTTTCCTGGTTCTTCTCCTCTTTTTTGATCACCTATTTCTGCTCCCCCTTTTCCTGGCTTTTTTGCTTTCCCCCCTCTTGTAAACTCTTCCTGGGCAATCTCTGTCTCCCTCTTCTTTGTAGTTTAGATGGCACGAATGAGATCATACTGCCAACTGTCATCTGGATACTCCATCACCTCAGATTTCAGCATTTCCTAAACTGAAACCTGTACCTTATCTCCCACCCCACACGTTTGCTCCACCTTCCTTCTTTCTTTTAAAGGCACAGTCCTCTAAAAATTCGTCCAAAATAAGAAGCTCAAAATCATTCCTCACCCTACCTTCTCTACATTTGTCAATTATATTTTATCTACTTCATCTACTTTATACTTTATCTTTGTATTCCCTCTGCACCTGGGCTAGCCCATAGAGCTTAATAAATGTTTAATTTAATTTTTTTTTCACACCAAAATGTAGACAACAAGAATAGTGGATTCCAAGGGACTTGTCTACAACTTTGATGTATATATTAATATTTAGGCCTACTGGAAAGATACGTGGCAGTTTATGATGGCTCGAGGCTAAAATTTTTCTGAGGTAATGTGTTCTATTAATGTCGTAGTATTTCAATTCATGATTTTGACCTTGTTCACTAAAAGCAAAGTGGCCAACTTGAGTCTCAAGAACCTGTGTAGCTGGAAATATTAGTTTGGAGTCGAGAATTCAATAACCATTGATTGCCTCAGTACAAAGCAGTTTATTGTTGATATCTTTTCCCTAAAATGGAGTCAATTATTCTTACCAATGCATTTTTATTAACGGACTGGCTATTTGGACTAAAATAATGAATTGAAGTGCAGGCGCATATTGAAAATTTGAAAAAGTGTTTTTCAGTGACCTCAAAATGTTGATCTAATAAATCAGAATATATCAGAGGAGGTTTAGTGAAGAAAGGCAATAGAAGTAATGAGAACGTGTAATTGATTCTAAATGGTAACTCTAGATATTGTTTAAATTTAACATCAAAGAAAATTTTGTCTCTTTTTTTATAGAATGGAACTTTTTTGCTTACAAGAATCATTAATTGACCAAAATGTTTAGAATTTTCATGTTCTTTGTAATTTTCACTCAGTTTTTTAAACAATTACAATAACTGTTTTCTCACAGAGAATAAATTTAAATGAAAGTATGAGAAATTTAAATTCAAGGGAGAAGTAATTCACATTGCATGGTTTTGGAAAGAATGATCAAGACCAAGCAACCTTTAGAGTGCAAATTTCAAATTTAAAGACATGTTTAAATAGTTAATAGAAAAGAAATTTTGCATGCTAGTAAACAAAAAATTAATTATGAATCATTCTTGTCTATTTTGTAGTAAAGCCTGAATACTGTAGTTTTGCTAGTAAGCACTGCAGTAATTATACTTTTATTTTATTTCAGAATTTTACAGTACTTTTATGTCCATTTTACTTTGTGGTCCTTCTAGCAATCTTATGAGTTGATAAATTAGCTGTTGTTATGTTATTCCCTACTTTATAGATGAGGGAAAAGAAAATAGTGGAAAATTAAATGGCTGTACAGTGTCACACAGTTAGTGAGTAGTGGCACTCCTCTTGATTCTTCTGGGCTTTTCTCCTTTCCTGAATGGACTTGGAGATCTATTGAAACAGCCTACCCTGCCCTATTTATCCTCCTGTGCCTGCAACATAACAGATGCATAAAGTGTATTTGTTGAACAGATTACTGTACGCTAGAATGGAATTTCAATTGTCAGTCTTTTAAAGAATCTTACTGCTCAAATACGATGTTTTAGCAACCTAATAGTATTATGCTGTGCACTTGAAACCATTGAAACTGCATTTTTAAAGTCTTCTAAATGAAGTACTTTTTATAAATTGAGACTTGTCACAGGAAACATAACAAAGAGGAAAAGGATGAGTACTTTATTGTTAATCTATTTGGGGTTAATTCCATTCTGTTAGTTCTCTATGGCTGCATGACAAATTATCCCCAAATATAGCAGCTTAAAACAACAAACATTTATTATATCATAGTTCAGGTGGGTTGGAAATCTTGTGCATCAGCTGGGTCCTTGGGCTCACTGTGTCTCATAAAGCTGCAATCAAGGCATAGGCTGGACTGGGTGAGGATCCCCTTCCAAGCTCATTCATGGGGCTGTCGTCTCAGGTCCCTGCTGGCTGTTGCTTGGAGACATTAGTTTTTTCCCAAGTGGGCCATCTATTAGGTAGCTCAAAAATGGCAGCTGGTTTCCCTTAGAGCAAATGAGCTGAGAGAGCATGAAAGGGCATGCCAGACAAAAGCTACAGTCTCTGTAACTTAATCTTGGAACTGACAACCCATCACTCTTGCCTTCTGTTCATTAGAGGACAGTCACCAGCTCAGCCCACACTGAAGAGGATGGGATTACACCAGACTGTGAATACTAAGAGGCAGAATCATTGGAGGCATCTTAGGGCTGTGTAGCCCATTCATATGAAATGCTCTTGTTCAAATAGACTAAATCAGAAGTAAAATTCCGGTAGACTGACCTTCACCTTGTTCAGACTTTTGAAGGAAAAAGTTAAAGAAACCCAGCTCAAACTGGCTTTAGACCTCCACCCTCAAAATCAATTTATTTGTTTATTTAACAAAACAGTCATGGGGTTGTCCTGACTTTAGGTCCAGCAGGGTTCTGTTTTGTTCTCCCAACACTCTGCTTTCTTAAATAGTCCTGAAGGGATTCTATTGGCCTGTCTTGTGCTTCGGGCTCATCCCTATGGTTATCGGGAATGGAATTCCCCAACTGACCAGTTCTGGGTTACCTACCAGGCCTGGAACCTGGGGGAGAGTGACAGGAGCAGAAACCCAAATCATATGAACTGCGAGTGGGGGAAAGAAGGATTGAGGTGCTGTCCTCACAATAAGTGTTTTGGCTAACGGGCAAGCAAACCAGTATTTGCGCTCATGCATCCTCGTTACGGCCCTACTTGTTCTCATTCATGCAATTTACTGTGTTTGTGGAGGACCTAAAAATGTACAGGAGGGCAAATCTTACTTTGGTGGCAAGAATAAGAACTACCCTCCTGAACAAAAGAGTTCATGCTAAATAATTGTTTAAAGCTAACAACAAACGGCAATCCATAGTTTTGCAGTGTGTGTCCTATGGAAGCAAAATGTTTCCTAAACTTTTTTGTGTAACCTTTAATCATTACCGGAGCTCATCCCTAGGACTGAATCCAGTTCATCTATCTGGAGTTTAGCATGAATGCAAAGCCTTATTACTATGTTGGCTCACAGAAAGCACAGGTGTGTGTGTGCCCGGATATTAATTGGGGTCAGCTGGGGCCACTGGGGGGTCAAATACTGGGTATCCAGGGTCACTGGTGTGTAAAATTAAACCTAATAAGCTGTAGCTATGGCTTTATAGCAACTTGTTGTTGTTTTGTTTGGGGCTTTTTTCCCCTCCTACTTTTACATATCTGAAAGATGAGACCTGAGGTATCGGCTGTGCTCTTTTTTAGAAAGAAAGTGGAAGTATTAGACTGCCACTGTGATTCAGTTAAACTGTATGAGCTTGATAGCAAAGCCAGTGATCATTTGTCAGATCTTGGAACCCTGTGGATCCATTTAAATGGGACTCTAGCATAAGCATGCCTGTGGGCTCCTCCTCTAGTCCCGTGAGGATCCCTGGGAGTCAGAATGTCCTGGACGGCCAGCCAGCCAAGGCTCTCGCCACAGTACTTCAAGCAGCAGCACTTGCAGGCTGGACATTTGATGGGGAGACTGTCCAGCAACATTCATTCTTGAGTGCTTATTACTAGACATTGGGTAAGGCACTGGGGTTGCTGAGGAAAACAGTGGTCCCTGCCTCTGTGTGATAAGAAATAAATCACATCTGCACTTGGGTTCAGGAGAGAAGAAAGCAGCTGCTTAACTGGCCCTGGATTAAATGGCCATGAAGGTGAACTTGCTTCCTGAAACCACTGTCCACAGCCCTCCTGCTGCCCAATGGTTGCCGCTTGGTGCCCATGGTGATGTTCTTTCCAGGTCTGCTCACCAACAAAGTACTTATGGCCTCCACGTGTCTCAGGTGTTTGGTTCCTGTGCCAGTTCAAAACTCCTCTGTCCTCTGTTCATCCATGAATACTGATTTTTATTTTTTAAAGCAGGATCATCATATCCATCCTTCAGAGTGGATTTTGGTTTTCTCTACCCCTCCACCAACCATCCCCAAATTCCCAGTCTCCTTTACCTTCTCCCTAACACTTACCCCAGTCAAAAAGATATCATCTCAACACCAAAACGTACTGTCATTTGCTAAACCAAATTACTTTCTTTTTTTAAAACTCACAAGGTGTGTGATTGTCTGGTAACCCGTGTTATTATGGATGAGTTTTATGGTTTATTTTGCTTTTGTTTTTGTTTTTTTGCTTATTAACCCCAATAAGTCTTCAAATGTTGAGATTTCAGGCAACATAGGAGAGAGCGTTTGGACTGGATTGCTTTTACTAAATTTTGCTTCTAAGCGTATTCTACTTAGATACAAGGACACCTTGATGTGGGGAATCCTCGACTCTCCTGGAAACAGTTCCATCTCCGCAGCCTTCTTCCTTTGGCCAGTACTTAGCTTTCCTCTACTTTCCTTTTCCCGTATCCAGCTTCATCTTTGGTGTTTGAGGCCTATGCTGACTTAGTAGAATATTAAATAGCATAAACTCATAGAGCTGTGAAATTGCTTTAAAAATCAGTCCTCGGGTGTGATAATCAAGAGAGCCAGAACGTGGAAGGGAGGGATGGGCCTGCTGCACTTGGGCTGGGCAGACCTCTCTAGAAACATTCTGTTGGCTTTGGGGAGATGTGGGCAAACTGAAGCAGTGCCAGAGAAGAATGACTAGATACAGGAACGGCACATATGGGCTGGCTGAAAGAACAGGTGTTCACCTTACTTAAGAGAAGACTTTGCAGAAAAATAGCAGAGAGGAGGTGGGAGGTACAGCGGTGCTGCCATGTGCAACCCCAGAATTTGCTCTGTGTGACCTTTAAAAACAAGGCTAAAACCAGTGTGTAGCTTTGAGGAAAGATTCTTTTTTCAGAAAACAAAATGGCATCTTTTCTGTGACCACTGTTAGCAGTGCGATGAAGGAAGGTATGCACAGAGAACCAAGATGACATCTAGCTTATGTATTATGTGCTATCTCCACTCAGCTGGTGGAAGCTGGCTGTAGTAGTATAAGCAGCCTGGCCCTGGACATAGGAGTACAATGAACTTGGCTTTGAATGCCAGCTCAGCCCCTTCCACCTGGGTGACTTAACATCAGACTCTCAGTGGCCACACCTCTAAAAGGGGAATAGTAGTAGTACTTATCTCACTAGGAATGTTGTGAGGCTGTTAAAGCGGATGATGCATGTAAAGCAGTTAGTACAGTGCCTTACACGTACTATAAGTGATGCATGTTAGTATTGAAAAAGATTGTGAGGTCAGAGAAAGAAAGATTCTGAGATCATGGGAGGTGAGAAAGCAAGCCCTGCTCAGTTGCCATGGGAGTGAGAGAAAGCATGCCATATGTTTATCATCTTTGGGATATAGTTAGAATGAAACGATCATTTATATGCAGTCGTATTTTATTTTTATGTTACATAGTTATCTACTTACATCTTAAAAAATAAATTAGAGGGAGCATTGGCTTAAATTAGGGGCCTTCTCCCATGTATATTTCCTTTTGTTCCCTCCATCTTTATTTGTATTTCCTAAGTTTAAAATTATGACAGTTACATGGAAGGAAAATACAAGTTTTGTTCTCCTGTTAGCCTTGCTAGTCTTGCCACATGAATGAATTGGAAGGAAGTACGTTTTACAATGCATAATGAATGAGCCTGTGCTTCTTAAATGTCTTAGTTCTACTACAGATTAGCTATTTGGAGAGAACGTGAGGGAACTCAGATGGGAAAGCAAGCTATCTTTTTGACAAATCAAATATGTCTTATCTGGCTATACTTTTCTTATATTTGTATCGAACTCAAAATAGTGTATTTTCAGCACTTTAGGGTATGAATAGTTACTTAGACTCTACTTGGAGTACCTTATTGTAAGTATCCATGGACACTTAAGAAGAAAACTGTAAAATTGATGTGTTGGCCGTGAATCTTTAACACTGCCTGTTGTATGTTGTCAAGAACGTTGCTAAGGACGTAAAGCTGTGTCATTAAAAGAGGTGATGTTGCATGGTCATCTATTTGGGTGTTGAATAACTTCTAGAACACTAAGCACAGAGCCACTTCGCTTAGAAATGGCTGCCGAGAGGAAAATGTGAGTGCTTACTGAAGACAGCCTTGATCCAATGGATGTATCTTCCTCAGATATGAATAAGTGAGAACAACTAGATTTTAACATAGAAATAAATTACATACTCACTTGTTTCTTTCCATGACACAATGATTAAGGAACAACACATCTCTTTACTCATTTACCCGTCAGCTTAGAAATACGGTGATGTACTACTATTCATTCAAAGAAGCAGTATTGCCCCTTGGCTAAATCTCAGATGCTAGAATGAGAACGAATTGAAATCCTGGCTCCTCTATTTTATTGATTTTTAACATTGTCAAGGTATACGAACTTTTCTGAGCATCTCCAGTTTTACCCTCTGTAAAATGGGGATAACTGTGACACCTGTTGTCTGTTGTGGAGATTAAATTAGATCAAAAGGAATGCTCTTGTCACAGTTTGCTACCTGGTAAGCCATAGAGTAACAAACGTTATTATTGGGAAAAATGGTTTACGAGTCAAGAGTTATGAACCCAGCTTTGTCACTGACTAGCTGTGTAATTTGGGGCAAATCCTATCAGTTCCCTGGACCTTAGTTTCCTTAACTGTAAAGTGAAAGAAATTGATCAAATGACCTTGAATATTGCTTCCAACTCTAAAGTATTATCCTCGTTAGCAGAAGCATTTAAAAACTCTAAAACAAAAAGCCTCCATTATTCCTAAGTGGTAGTTAACTATTTCAGTCTTTACTTAAACATTCCTTTATGTGAGGGGAAGACCTTTTGCTTTTTCCCACCTCTGTTTCCCTAGTAGTTTCAGTGCCACTAGTTCAAGGGAAAGGTGTTAAGGAGAAAATTAACACCTTGTTTTTAGTGTGTGAACACTAACCGCTTGTAACTGCTCTCTTTACGGTGGCTCTCTGTTAATGAGCTTGGAAATTCTGTTTCAGTCCATATTCTTAATATTCCTTTGTCAAACACAAACTTATCCATTTCTGAGTCAGCTTTTTATCGAAGTCTGCAATCGTATAGAAAAGTGCACAGATTATAAGCATACAACTTGCGGAATCTTTGCAAAGCGAACACACTCATATAATTAGCACCCAGATCAAGAAACGGAACATTCTCAGCACCTCAAACTCTCCCTCACGCTCCCTTCCCGTCACTAACTCCTGTCCAAGGTTAACCGCTGTCCCGATCTGTGCTACTGTAGATTGCTTTTGCATGTTTTTGATGTTTACGTAAGTGAAATAACATAGCAAGTAGTTGTTTCTGTGCTCATAGTGTATGTGCATACGTGCAGCTTTAATAGACACTGCCAGAGAGTTTTTGAAAATGGTTCTGCCAATTTATACACTCTCCCCCCCCCACCCCCAGCCTCAGTAGAGAATGAGAATTCCATTTTTAATTATTTATCTACTTTAAAATCATGTTTCTTAAAGCAAGCTACTGTTTTGAATTAGGTTATACAGATTTCTTCCTAACACCATACCCTCTACTTCGGGTGATGATGTACTCTGATTTGCCCTGGACAGACCCTGGATATACCAAGTTTATACCTATTGTCCTTGTATAATTTTTATTAGTGCTCCCTTCACTTTTAGATTGTCTTAGATTGAGGGGATGAAAATGTTCTAAAATTAGATTTTAGTAATGGTCGCAGAACCCTGTGACTATAATTCTAAAAAACATTGAATTGTACTTTACATGGGCAAATTTTCTGGTGTGTGAATTATATCTCAATAAAGATGTTTTGAAAAATTGTTCTAGTTTAGATGATAAATCATGTGGTCATCCTGCTTGACCCCTTTTCTACCATTTTATTTATTTATTTATTTATTTATTTATTTTTATTTTTGGCTGTGTTGGGTCTTCGTTTCTGTGCGAGGGCTTTCTCTAGTTGTGGCAAGCAGGGGCCACTGTTCATCGCGGTGCACGGGTCTCGCATTATCGCGGCCTCTCTTGTTGCGGAGCACAGGCTCCAGACGCGCAGGCTCAGTAGTTGTGGCTCACGGGCCTAGTTGCTCCGCGGCATGCGGGATCTTCCCAGACCAGGGCTCGAACCCGTGTCCCCTGCATTGGCAGGCCGATTCTCAACCACTGCGCCACCAGGGAAGCCCTCTACCATTTTAAAAGAGAGAGAAAGAAAAAAAGGAAGAAACTTAATGTGTCTGGCTGCTTCTTTTGGAAAAAACAGACCTCCCTGGCATGGTTTTTGAAGGATTTGTTAACGAGATGCCATCCAAAGCAAAGAAAAATTGATTATGCTGCACCAATCCATTAAGCTACTCTTTTGAAAGGGGAACCCTTCCACTGGCATTGAGTTTATTTTATAATTTACCAAAAATAAAGAAGACTTCTAAAATAAGCCTGCCTTAAAGTTTGGCTATGAGATTAAAAATTTTAATTAAAACTATGCTCTGTTACAGTTTCTAGGTAACTTACTACCTTACAACTCAATAGTGAAATAACCGTTTCACCATGCTCTTGGATTCTGAGGGTCAGGGATTCAGATAGAGCACAGGAGAGGTGGCCTGTCCACTTGACACTTTCGAAGGCCACAGCCTGTTGTTGACGGGGACCTCAGCTCAGCTGTCAACTAAACTACCTACAGGTGGCCTAGTTTGGGCTTCCTCACATTATGGCAGCTGGGTTCCAAGAGGGAACATCCCCAGAGCACAAGGCAGACGTGCATGGCATTGTTATGATCTCGTCTCAAAAGTCACCTGCAGTCACTTTTGCCATGTTCTGTTGGTTAAGTTTGTCACAAAGTTCTGCCCAGATTCAGGGGGAAGGGACATAGACCTAATCCTTTGATGGGAGGGGTGTCAAGGGCACCATGTAATAAGAACATGTAGAATGGGAGTTATTGTGGGGTGCAGCCTTGGAAAATATGCCTCCCACTTCCCTGGATCTTCTCTTTCCTTCACCACTATTGTTTCTGTCCTGCTCAGTTTTGATTCCACTCCCAGTAGTTTCTCCCCAGTGTGGAGTCCTGTCCTGGAAGGGATCGCTGGCTGGATCAGATTCAAAAGTTCACAGTGGGTAGCCTGCCAGACCATGTCTTGGCCCTCACTGGCTTTTGGATTGGGCAGTTTCAGCCACTGTGATCGAACTGGTCTGCAACACTCTCTGGTGAATACCTGTTGGCTGTTTGGAGGTTCTCCTGTTCTCAGATCCCCCAGAGACCTCTTTGCTTCTCTGCTTTCTCCTGCACAGATGCTGATGTTGTTCCTCTTGGTAGTTTGTCCTCACTAGCTTGGAATTTGGAGTCTGTGAACAATCAGTACATCATCTCCTAGTTTTGTCTGAATGTTGTCCCTCGGGTTTTGGGTTGGCTATCTAGTTACTCTCTGTTTTTATGTGGGGATCTGGGAAGATCCAAAATTGTGCTTCTACTACTACCATTATTTTACCATAATTCACCCAAAGTGATCTTTAAAAGTGTGAATCAGATCACACCAGTGCTATTTAAAACTTTCCGGTAACATCCCATTGCAAGCAGAGTGAAATGCAAACGTTTTACCTTGAGCACTCAGCATATCAGGATTTTCATGCCTCCTCCACTGCCTGTGCTCAGGCCACACTAATGAATGTCTAATCCAGGTTCCCTGATTCTGTGATAGCTATCATTATGATCTCTAAGCTGCTTTGTCTTGAGGACCTCAGTTTACTGAATCGCCTTCCCATCTCTGATACAGTAGACCTGTGGCATTCGTGGGGAATATGCCTAAGGGGCCTTTCTTGTTTCCACAAATTCACAAATACTATAGTTTCCTCCATAAAATGAAGTAAAGTATAACTGAAAAATTTAAATGACCTCCTAATGTTTCTTTGAATACAGAACTAAAATCAGTCCTAAAGCCTTTAAAATAAATCCAGCCACTAACATAAATGCTGTACTACATTAAACAAGCTTTTTATTGATATTTTCAAGAGGTGCTTACTGTTCCCCTCAATGCTCTATGGTGTGGCAGATAGTGAAGTCCAGCTTAATTTGAAAATCTGCCGTATTGACCTGGAATAGAAAAGACAAACTGTCCTTGGGCACCTGAAATCTGATATCACGTTTTAAAAAAGTCATCTTCTTCAAGTACAGCACTTCATCACTCTTGAGCTGGTGTTCTGGTTTCTCCCTCTGGTCCTTTATGAATTCCTGTTTTGGGAGACAGGCTTCCAAAGTGATGCGGTCAGCTGTTGTGCTCTCCCCCTGACCTCTCATTCCATAGAGTGCTTCCCCTCATTTCCAAATCACCTCTCGCTTGGAGGTGAGGCCAGTTCAGACCTCGCCCTCATGTGTAGGCTGGTGTTGGTACATGCTCCTTGGCTGTCCATCAATTCTCATTTCCCTTTCCTACTTTGCAGTTTTCACTGTTGAAGGATTTGGCACCTCCTGAATACTATGAAACTAGTTGCATATAGAAATATGGCACCAACCCTGTACTGAAAATTCAGCCCTTCATTCCTCATTCATTTCCTGCTTCTGTTTTTCTGTGTCAGATGCGAATCTTTATTGTGTCTTTAATTTTCCTTTCCCCGAGGAAATACAATCTGCACAACAATGCAGAAACAGGATATCCCCCACTGCTTGATGGTAAGGCTCAGGGTTTCATACAAGCCTTATGAACTTTTCCTCTGGAGAAGAAAATCCCAGCACTATACCATTTTATGGTACACCTTCGTGTACCAAGTACTTTATATACATTTATCTCTTTCATTTCCACCGTAATCCTGCAGGGTAAATGATCGTATCCCCATTTTACTGATAAAGGAAACTAAGGCTCAGGGAAGTTAAGTAAAAGCAAAACTCGTTTTCATTACAGGTCCCACTAACTCAAAGTCTCTTTACCATTCTCGTTAGTGTGTGGGTACATGTGTATTTGTATGTATGTGTATATATGGATATCTATCTATATTATCTATATGTTTTTGGAGAGAGAGCAGCACTGTCCAATAGAAATATAATATGATCCACAAATGCAACTCACATATACAATTTTATATTTTAATATAGCCATATTTTTAAAAGCCAGAACAGGTGAAGTTAACTTTAATGATATATTTTATTAAACCGGTATATACAAATTAGTGTCATTTCACCATGCAATCAATCTAAAAATTGTTAATGAGCTATGTTACATTCTATTTTTCTGTACGATTCTTCAAAATTTGGTATGTGTTTTACACTCACAGTATGTTTCAAAGAGGACTAACCACATTTCAAGTGTTCATTAGTTATGAGTGGCTAGTGGCTGCCATATTGTATTGTACAGAGAGAGGAAGGGCGGGAGGGAGAAAGTGATAATGTATAAGAGGTTGTACAGTACGAAATAAGACTCTCTACCCTGTTGTTCCTCAGTTCCTTCATCTTTCTCCTCAAAGGCAAACACAACTTTTTATGTACTTTTCAAAATTATTCTATACGTCAAGTATATTTTTCTTTGTTTTTTTTTAACACAAATAAAGGCATACTATACACACTTTTGTATTTTAGTGCTTTTTTTTTTCACTTAACACCATAACTTGGAAGTTATTCCTTAGTCGTATGGGTGTGTGTGTTTATGTGTATATGCAGATATGCATGTATGTGTGTATCTGTGCATATTCAAATAAATTCAACAAATATTTATGGACAACCTACTATGTGCCGCATGCTTTGCTAGGCACTTGGGTTCTATCAGTGAGCAAAATTGATAAACACCTCTGCCTTTGGATGTTACATTTTAGAAGAGCGAGATAGACAGTAAACACCTAATTAAGTAAACTCTTTAGTATTTTAGAAAGTAATAAATACTATTTAAAAAAAAGAAAAGGAAAAGTTGTAGCGGGTCAGGAATTTCCATTTCAAATGGGGTGCTCGGGAGAGACCTCATTAAGAAGGTGAGATTTGCTCAGTGTCTTGAAGGAGGTGAGGGGTTATCTGTGGGTAAATCTAGGGGGGAGGGTGTTCCAAGCAGGGGGAGGGCAGTGCAAAGGCCCAAAGTGGGAGAGTTCCTGGCATGTTTTTTATTTTTAATTTTTTTCATTGAAATATAGTTGATTTACAATGTTGTGTTAGTTTCAGGTATACAGCAAAGTGATATATATGTGTATATCTATTCCTTTTCAGATTCTTTTCCATTATGGGTTATTATAAGATATTGAATATAGTTCCCTGTGCTATATAGTAGATCCCTGTTGGTTATCTATTTTATATTTAGTGTATATGTCAATCCCAAACTCCTAATTTATCCTCCCCCTTTCCCCTTTGACAACCATGTTTGTTCTCTAAGTCTGTGGGTCTATTTCTGTTTTGTAAATAAGTTCATTTGTATCATTTTTTAAAAGATTCTGTATACAAGCAGTATCATGTGATATTTGTCTTTGTCTGATTTACTTCACTTAGTATGATAATCTCTAGGTCCATCCATACTGCTGCAAATGGCATTATTTCATTCTTTTACGGCTGAGTAGTATTCCACTGTATACATGTACCACATCTTCTTTATCCGTTCATGTGTCGATGGACATTTAGGTTGCTTCCATGCCTTGGCTATTGTAAATAGCACTGTAGTGAACATTGGGATTCACGCACCTTTTTTAGTGAGGAGCAGTGGGAAGGCCAGTGGAGTGAAGTGATTGGAGAGGGCAGTGGGTCTTGTCTACTTGAGAGGCTCCTGTAACCCCTGGAACCCTTGCTGTGAGAGTAAGGAGGTCTGCCAGGTTCTCACTGGCAGCCACAAAGCATTCCAGTGTTTGGAGGTACCATGTACCAGTCTCCTATTGAGAGGGACACTTAGGTTGTTTCTGTCCTGTTTGATATTCTAAACAATGACAAAGTATATATCCTTGAATCTACATGTTTTTGCTCACGCGTATGAACTTTCATGTAGAATAAATTCCTAGTAGTAGAATAACTCATTGAGGAGATGCTAATTTTTAATTTTCCTAGATATTGCCAGTTTACCCTCTAAAGAGGTTGTACAAATTTATATTCTCACCCACAATGTAGGAGAGTGCTGTTTTCCTATTAACACTGTAGCCATTAACCAACAATTTTATTTTTGCCAATTCTGTGAGTGTTCCCTTACGGGTATGATTTTGGGGTGATCCCTCCTCCACTCTAAATCATATAGTAATGTGGTTTCTATCCCGCTCCTCTTCCTTTTCTCAGGGCTCCCAACTGCTTTGCACTTTACATCTCTTCATAGCATTTATTGCTTGTATTTTAATTGTTTATGTCCTTGTGTCCCATTTTTTTTATTATAAACTTCTCAAGAGCCAGGCTAACCTCTTATTTTTTATACCCTCCCCCTGTGCCTAGAACTTTGCTTAATGCACAATGAACAGTTATCATATCTTTGTTGATTAATGAGTGAATGACATAATTCTGTTTGAATTATGCTATATAATCTTATACTTGTGTTATGAATTTGATAATTAAAATGACAGCAATAGCTGTCACTGAAACACTTTGATTTATTGGATTACATGTTTCTAACTGCTAGCTGAGAACAATTATGTATTCCATCTGTAGTGTTCAGGATGGAAATAGTCAATGCGTTTTCTTATTTCTAATCCCCAAAGTAAGCATTTCTTTAAATATACAAAAACCTGAGTGGGACTGAATTGGATCCTGTGCAGGTGACAGTTTATACAGTTCAATCAGATTTCAGTAGCTTTGTCTGCTTCTATCTGGTTTGTCATCCTGAAGCTGAGCAGCAATTTCTGGTTTGCAGCCTTGGGCATCTGGCTGCTGAGGTCATGAAGTTAACAGCTATACTGTCACTTAGTTTTGAGAACCTTGAAAATGTGATTTGAAAATGGATTTGGGCAGAGGATTGTGTGGGCTGAGGGAGATGAGCCGCGTTTCCTGGGCTGGCTTTCCCTGTACACTTGGGTCCCTGGAGAGAATAACAAACGTTCCATGTTGGAAATGTTGTACTGAATCTCTCTCCCCCATGCACAGAAGCATATGAAGGGTTCTGAGAAGCCCAGCAGTAAAGAAACCTCTTTATCCCAGTGTTTCTCAAATTAATTTGACCACAGGAAATTATTTTTTTTCCTAGTAACACCTGTCAGTATATCACAGGATATCAGTTTTCCACAGAACAGAGCTGGAGAAAAAACAAGAGAAATTGGTGGGGTTTTTTTTTTTTTCCTATTTTTCATTTTGTACCAATAGAGATGATTATATAAATTTATAAATAATTATCACTAAATATGTCTATTTTCAGTTCCTAGCCTGTATTCATCAAATGAGGAGTTGCTGTCTAGTATGGGCTGGTTTGTAGCCGTTGACCACAGAAATAGGCCACAGATGAATTGAATGTTTTAATTTATTTATCTGTTTTTGTAAATAGACTACATCCTAGGACTCATTAGAAACTTTAAAGTTAACCTGAGAGCTTAGGAACAGGTATAAGACTGAAAATGGACATATGAAGAAAGTGATGATTTTAAAAAGTAAACCTAGATATTAATTTCTCCTAACTATACAACATCTTCACATACCTGAAATGTCAGAAGAATGCTTCTAAAACTTCTGTCTGTATTGTCAAAGAAGCCAACTGATGACCACTCTTGCCTGTGTTTTAAATTATGGAGATTTACTTAACAGGCACTGAGAACTTTAATCTGTGCATAGAAATTCTTAAATGGCCCTCCCCTCCCTTTGTTACATTTCGTGTTTTTCAGGCTAATGCACTCAACTTGCTTCTTCCTCTTCTTGTCATTTCCCTCGCTTCCCTCTCTGTACTCCTTAAAAACATCCACTAGGCTGGCAATTACAGGCTGAGCACAGATGCAGCCTTTAATTTAATTTCACATTCCATCATTTGAAACATGACCGAGTGTGTGCTGCTTCTGGCCTTCAGAGTGCTGGGAAATCAATATGTGAATTTACCTCCATCTTTTCAAATCATCTTTGAGAGAGAGAAGCACCTCCTGTGAAATGAGAGGCTCAGACCGGCGAGGTGCGGCTCTGTGTCTGAGACACAGCCCCAAGTACTTGCACTCTCCCACCCCACCCTGCTTTGTGAATGAGTTCTGTTCCACAGTATGTTTGTAAATTGACTGTTTGGGACTTCGAGCACTTTTTTTTCCCCTTCTACTGAAAAATGTTGTTCATGATTATTATGATTCTAGACCAGCCCTTAAAAACCCATTAACCCCTACTATATCTAAATCACATGTAATTCATGGAAGCTACATTAGTACAAGTTTATTTCCAGTTGAAGACAGGGAACAGTCCTACTCTCTTCTACTGGAGTGATGGTTCCATTAGTGCAGCTTATGGTTGCATTTCCTTTTAGCATCCAGATCTTATTGGTGACTCATATTCAGCTCGTGGTAAGATGAAACCTCCAGGGTTTTTCCTGCATCAAATGAACTAAGGTTAGAGCTGCACCGCCCCCTGCTTTCTTGTACCTGTGCAGTTAAAATGTTTCATATTAATAAAAAATATATCCTTGTTACATTCCATCTCATCTGGTTTTGTTCATGCAAGTGGAGTGCTTTTAATCATTTTTCAACTCATTAGCTTTAACTCAGTTGTGTCACTTTCATATTGGGTTAGTTTTATTTCTGTGCTTTTATACAAACTGTGGATAGAAATGTGGGACATGGCAGCTTCAAGAGCTTCAGTTTTCAGACCATTTTCACAAGAAAACATAGCTCAGTTGAGCATCCCTCAAACTGTGAGGATGGAGCTAATGATCTTAATGATCTTCATTTCTATGGATGGCAAAATAGAGGCAACAAGGTTATCAATAAATGATGACTCTGAACTATACTCTAAGCATTTAGTTTTGTCCTTTTTCTACTGCATGACAATAAATCACTGAATGTATTCTCAAATATACTGTTCTCTATTTTTTGAATATATATATATATATATATATTTCTTTTTTTTTTTACTCCCATCTTCTAGCACCATTTAAGTTTATCGTGACTACACAGATTAACCACAGTAGTTCTTACATCACTGACCCAGTAGTTCTTGGATTCAGGAACTACTGTGGTTCATCTCTGCAGAGTTGTGGGAAACTGGAATGTATTATGAATGCAAGAAAGGAGCTCAGCACTTATTTTTGATTTTGATATTTTCTTAACATTATAGCAACAAAAACACCCCCCCAGCAAAAACAAGAACAATGGCCAACAATGAGTTGGTCCCTTTCTTTCTTCTTTCCAAGACCAGAGCTTGTATAACCAACCTCAGCTTCCAAAGGTACTGCCAACCTGAGGGTACATAAGGGCCTCAGTAACTATTGAATTGTCATTTCTAGGCTCTGCCTTCTGTCATGATTCCATTATGTGTCCGCCACCACTAACAGAATTGCAGGAATTCCTTCTCCTCTTAAATCTCCTCCACATACCAGCTCTCCAACTTGTTTTGGAAGTCTTTTGTTTACTTGGCCCAGAAAGTTCTGTTTTCCCAGCTGCCATGAGTTGGGGAGCCTCTCTTGTGGCTTTATGGGTCTCCTCCCACTCCTAATGCTCCGAGGCATGGCTGTCCGCCTGTGTTCAGCCCCTATTCGAATCTCCAGTGGGCTTCAAGGGTCAACCCAAATGGGAAAAGCTCTTTCCCTCCCACTTGTGCTATGCTTTGTAACATGGACCTTAGGGTGGGCTGCTCTGTGCTCTTCAAAGCCTAAGGGGCTTTAAAGAAGCAGTGGTTTTCTATCTCCAGTCTTCAGAGTTCTGGCACAAACCTAAGGGCTGGGGGAAACACACACTAATGACTAAGAATCAGGCGTCCTTCTAACCTGATGCCATTATCCTTTTAGGCCAAGCCTTTGTGTGACAGCAGGCTTCTCTCTTAGGATATATTATTCCCTTGGTGGTTTCTCATTCCTCTGTTAAAGACATACCCCATTAGCCCTTCAGACTGCTCAGCTGTGGCTGAAGCTTGGCACTTGCAGGATTTATGCTCTCAATCTTGAATCCCATCAATAAAGTGTCCTTTGTGTCATTTTCAGTAATATTCCGAAGGATCCAACTTATTTGGGGTTTTAGGTCCCCATACTGTCCTTTAGGATCACACTCTAATATTCTTTCTTGATTATGTGCCAATTCTTCCATGTTGTATAATTTCTCATCTAAGATCTAAAACCACTGAGAAACATTGAGAGCCAATGTTCCTCTCAATGAGGAACATTGAGGGGTTCCCTGCTCAATTGCTCTCTACTGAGGCAAACTAGGGTAGGGTTGAGGGTTCCAGCTCTGGACATCCCAGGCCCAGGGTTACATTCTGGCTCTGTATATGACTTCAGGCAACTCACTCAATGTTACTAAGCCACAGTTCCCTAGACTATAAAATGGAGATGATGATACAGTACCCATCTCATGGGGCTGTTGGGGCATAATGTGAGATAACCCTGTAGAATATCTGCACAGTATCTAGAATATATTAAGCTCTCAGTAAGTCTTGGCTACTTGGTTATCACCACCATTATTATCATTTTTATTATAATTTTTCCTTTGCCATTCAAGCATTTTTAGGTGTCATTTATATGTGTAGGTCCTGTTTGAATAAGTTGAAGACTCTTCCATCAGTTTTGGCACATGCAATGTGCCTCCATGGACTTACCCTCCATAGTAGATCCTAGGCTTGGCTGTAGGTGGCCCAAATCCTAAGGACTTGGTCTGTTTCCAGAGCTAGCGAGCTAACTTTTCTTGTTTACTTCAGGGTTAAGGGAATTACTTTTTTTCAAAATCGTTTAGAGGGAGACTCTCTGGCTTTGAGGTAGCCTTTGTTCACAAGAGCCCCTCCAAAAGCCAGGTCAGTTGTGTAACCCTCTAAGCAAATTTGAATGAGTCTTAGTATTCACCTGTTCTTTGGTGGAGACTCTGGCCTGGAATTGGCTGAAAGCAGATTGTATCCAAAACTTTAGACCAAAATGAGCCCCTAATTTAATTCAGCCTTAACATCTACTCCATAAATACAAAGCAACAGACAGTGAGTGGGCCTTATTTTATGATGTACTCTATGGTTTGATTATTTGCTTGGATAGGAGTGCATGCATTTTGTGTGTGTTGTGTGTGTGTGTGTGTGTGTGTGTGTGTGTGTGCGCAAGGTCTTGTATGCTTATGGCCCAATGTACACATTTCAGTACAGTTGAAACTTAATGGTGCGTTGTGTTGCTATATTAGATTTGAGTATCAGGTTGGAAAAATGTCATAATGAAAATAAAATTATCATTATTAAAATGAATTTCCGTTAAATAAGCATTTTCTGAATTTAAGTGGGAGATTAGGACTCTCAAAGATGAAATGGCCTGTGGTGTTGAGTCTTCGACATGTCTCTGAATAATAAACCACAACACATAGGCCAGCTGCTGAGTTTTGTACTGTGGCATGGACTGATAAGTTAAATCAGGGATGCTGGTACCATGAGATAGGGAGTATAACTTGTTATATTTGTCAACATAAAGGGGAGAAAAGTCATAATACACAGTAAAGTTAAAGCAGACCCCTGATCCATCCAGCTCGTCTTTTCGAGCTTCATTGCCCATATGTTTATTCCTCAGTCGCCTGCTTCTCTCTGGCCATCTGATGGCCCTCTTCCAATTGCCCTGCCTCAGCTTCCCCCTAGGCTGAACCAGTGGGTCAGCCTCAGGACGTCACTTCCCGCCCTGCTATTTGCCATTCTCTTCTGGTTAACTCTCCGCTCCATGGAATGAAAGACCTGAGTCGCTCTTCTTTTCTTTTTTCTTGGCAAAAGTTACTTTCACAGAATAAACTTGGGCCTGACCCAGCTATAAAAAGTAAATGTCATAGCACGTCTGTGAATGAACTTCATCCTGAATCAAACTCTCCATCCAGGCACTCTTAAATTTTAGGTCCCCTGAGCAATAACTTAGTCTGAATTTGAAGTTTGTTTTTTTTTTTTTTTAAAGATTTATTTATTTTTATTGATTGATTGATTGATTGCTATGTTGGGTCTTCGTTTCTGTGCTAGGGCTTTCTCTAGTTACGGCGAGCGGGGGCCACTCTTCATCGCGGTGCGCGGGCCTCTCACTATCGAGGCCTCTCTTGTTGCGGAGCACAGGCTCCAGACGCGCAGGCTCAGTAGCTGTGGTTCACGGGCCTAGTTGCTCCACGGCATGTGGGATCTTCCCAAACCAGGGCTCGAACCCATGTCCCCTGCATTAGCAGGCAGACTCTTAACCACTGCGCCACCAGGGAAGCCCCTGAATTTGAAGTTTGATTGACCTAAAAGACTGCCTTTCCTATTATCTGGTTAGTCATGTGTTTATTCATTTATTCTATCCTTTTTCCAGCATTTGCTGAGCATCCACTATGTCATAATTAAAACAAAAGCTCACATTTTTTGGACACTTATGTGTTAGGCGTTGTGCTAAGTACTTTATATGCTTTAGTTCATTTCAGTAATCCCATGAATTAGGCATTATTATTACCTCCATTGTACAGGTGAGGAAATGGAGGCATAGGGGGTTAACTGATTTCCCCCCCAAGGTCACCAGCTGGTGAGTCCCATATTTTTTTTATTGGTGTATAGTTGATTTACAACATTGTGTTAGTTTTAGGTGTACAGCAAAGTGATGCAGTTATACACATATATATTCTTTTTCAGATTATTTCCCATTATAGGTTATTATAAGATATTGAATATAGTTCCCTGTGCTATACAGTAGGACCTTGTTGTTTATTTTATATAGAGTGGTGTGTGTCTGTTACTCCCAAACTCCTAATTTATCCCTCCCCACCTTTCCCCTTTGGTAACCATAAGTTTGTTTTCTACGTCTGTGAGTCTGTTTCTGTCTTGTAAATAAGTTCATTCGTATCATTGTTTTAGATTCCCCATATAAGTGATATCGTATGATATTTGTCTTTCTGTGTCTGACTTACTTCACTTAGTATGATAATCTGTAGGTCCATCCATGTTGCTGCAAATAGCACTATTTCATTCTTTTTATGGCTGAGTAGTATTCCACAGTATATACGTACCACATCTTCTTTATCCATTCATCTGTTGATGGGGTGAGTCTCATTTGAATGGCTCTAACACCCAACCTTCAACCAAGTTACCAGAGTAGTTTTAAATTATAAGCAGTTAAACTGTTCTATTATCCAGTCCTCTTATTCCTCACTAATTAAACCTGAGAGTGTCAGCATGGTGGGCTCAGGAAGGAAACAGCTCCTTTCCGAATACTCTATTATTTTTTGTGAGCTCAGGAGTGGATGCAGAGGAAGTGATGCATGCAGGCAGGAAGACATAAGGAGATATTACAAAAAAGTTATTGGTTGTTATGGTGAACTTGCTGGAAAGGAGGATTTTTTTCCCTCTTAAATTCAGAGGGTTTGCAGCAATAAGAAAGATAATGAATCTGTTTCTGTTGAAAAAGAATAGATACGTGTATATGTATTACTGAATCACTTTGCTGTACACCTGAAACTAACACAGCATTGTTAATCAACTATACTCCAATATAAAATAAAAAATTTTTTAAAAAGATAATGAAGAGATGCTCAGTACGCTGGAGACTGTGACGGAGTCAATTTCTCAGACACTGTGTTCTGAAAATGTTACCTGTGAATAATGTAATGAAGAAACCACATCTCAGGGGATTCACTCTTTCCCACTTCTAGGTTGGGACCCAGTGGCCTTTCTATGCTTGAGTCATTTTGGTTATTAGGGGAGAACTATTTCATATTCATACAGGAAGAGGGAGTAAAGAAGTGGTTCTCAAACTTTGTTGAGCACAATCACAAGGGAGGGGTAGTAAAATGAAGTTTCTGGGGCCTCATCCAGAGTGCTCCTGATCTCGGACATCTGGAGTGGGGCCTGAGAATCTGCATTTCAACGGGCACACCAGGGAAATTTGATGACAGTGATCTGAGGACCACACTTACAGAAAGGCTAATGTAAAAGAACATTTCTAGCCCAAGAACCATTTATGCAGCTGGATCCATTTAATGGAGGCGGTGATCCTCAAAGTGCCCCTGGACAGCCCAGCATCCCTGGGAACTTGTTAGGAATGGCAATGCAGACCTCCTAAGCCAGAAAGTCCGGGGGTAGGGCCCAGCAATCTGTGTTCTAACGACTCCAGGGGATTCTGAGCAAGAGCCACTGGCTGAAGGGAAGAAAAGCGCTGTTGTAGAATCCTATACCATTGGTTCTCAGATGCAGCTGCCCATCAGAATCACCTGGGGAGGTTTAGAAACTATGTCACATTGCCAGAGATCCTGATTGAGTTGGTCTGGGATGTAGGCTGGGTATCGGGATTTTTCCAAAGGTCCCCAGGCTCCTCTAATGTGCAGCAGAATTTGAGAACCACTGTCCTATAGCTCTGATTACCTGAGGTTTTTTTTGTCACCCTGTAATGTGAAAACTCTTTAATGTAAGCGTTGCCTTTGTCCCTAGTCACCCATAATGGAATGCCACTGCATCAGGAAAAGGATAAATGTTATTATATATAAACAGTGTCTAGCTGACTTGTTTGTTTTCCATAATTCACGCTTACACTGAGCATGGAAAAGGCACAGAACTTCCTCGAAGCCACTGGGAAAGTCAGAGCCGGGGGTGAAATAAGAACACAGTGTTCCCGCCTTCACTCCCGTAGCCCGCTGTCCAGTCCGCCAGGCCACGTAAACTCTCACATCACTGACTTCCTCAGTCCCCGCAGGTGTATCTTCCCCTGTGCTGGCAGAATCTCGTCTTTATTACCATGGAAGCAATTGGCAAGGTTGCAAGTCCCAACCAACCAAATCTGTAGCATCCCCAGCTGCGTGTGGCTGTATGTGAGTGTGCATTTTTAGACAAATACTTCAGTGATTGATGATGGTAAAAAATGTCATTTGGGGAAGTGGGTGCCTGCTAAACCGAGATTATATAAAATATTAATGTCAGTGAAGTTCATCAGAAAGTGCCAGCAATTTGCAAATGGCATTCCCTGATGGAAGACACCCTTACCTGGTTTTATCCTCGAAGCCCAGGCAAGCAATAACTAATGTGCTGCCCCGCCTCCACCTTCAATACAATATATAGCAAACAGAGCATTTAATCAGTGTCACTGGATGTATAGTTGTGACTCTAGCATTTCTCAAAGTGCTTCTTCAAGGACATAGAGGTTATTACTCATTGCTGAAGCAAATTGATTCTACGTTTTATAAGCCTACAGGATACAAACATTCGACAGGAATTGTGTTGATTCTTAACCCTGTCTTCTTCCTGTTATGCGGTCTGTGGTTGTTTTAACAAGGCACATCACAAATGAGGCATTGGACCTCAACATTGTTCCAAAGGGGAACAACCCAAGGCTATTATCTTGTTATAAGACATTACCTCATACGGAACCAAAACATGTATGCATGTTATGTCTCTGGTGGATAAAGCTGAGGAGAGGCAAACCGACATCCTGGCAGGGCTGCTCCGTCTCAATTGACTCATGTATAAATTATTTGCTTGTCTTCTGCTTCAGTGATTATGTAATTTTCTCTCATGTTAGTTGCAATTTTTCAGCTTACTGTGAGAAATCATGCCTGGTAGGCTATTAATCCCGTCAAAGGTCAGTTATACTGATTAAAGCTATTTTTTAACATAGAGACCGCCACTTGCTGCGAAGGCAAAAACGATGATGAATAGCATTCTTCTTCAGCTTCTACTGCTTAATTAGATATATTAGAAAACTCTAGTGCCTTTAATCCTGTCCCAGACCTTTCCATTGGAATAACTCTTTAAACATCTAAGCACAGATGATATGAATAATGAAAGTCATTTTGTTTATTTTTTCCTAAATCCCTTATCCTTAGATGCATCTTCTGAGAATTTCTTCCCTCCTCCCATCTCCCCTCCTCCTCACCTCTCATCCCCCAGAGCTGGTTGGCTTCTTCTGATTTGGCGTGTGTCTGGAGATGCCTTGTTAATGTGAAGTACTTTTAATATAAGTGCAATCTGGAATTTGCAAGTATCTCTTTGTAACAATAAGACTAGCTTACACTGAATTTTTAAAGCAAATCAAATTAAAGCATTTATATTCAAATGCTGTACAAAGACTTTTCTGAGATTTGAAGATGATTAGATTGGTAGCAAAATTAAAGAAATTAATCCAAAAAATTGTGGACCATTCTTTAATCCTCTGCTTTGTTTAATGAGTATTACTTGGAAGCACAGAAAAGGTTTAGTGAAGGGTGTGTAATGCAAGCACACCTCCGGCAGTAGCTTGCTAAATTCTACATCACTTCACATTCTGTCAAAGTGTTCCCGATTTCGTGGATGAAGAAACTGAGGCAAAGATGTGTTATGACCTGCCTTTGAGCCAGTGACCTCTAGGCTATGGTTTTATTTGGGGTTTCTTCACTCCTTGAGGGACATGAGGGTTTTGAAACGGACGTGTTAGCTTTGCTTTTATATGTGCGCTTTTCATAGTGTAATTCAACTAAAAACAAGCCAGCATTCCTGTTGATATGGGAAGTGTGTTTGCCACAATTAGTGTATTATACCTCTGATTAATTATAAAAATCTTTTTGGGTTTTTTTTTTTTATTAGAAAAACGTATGGATTTCAAGCATGATTTTCATTTAAAATAACTGATTTTATTCTTGTCAAATTGGGGGCCAGTATTAAAAAGATACTCCATTTCTCCATGGTCGGTTGTTACCTAAAGCCTAGGCATGCTAAATTGACTTTCAGTATTTAGTATTTATGCTTCTACTCGTATTTTTTGGTAATTATCAAAGCAGTTAGGTCACCTGATCTACTGCTCAATCATCAGGCTTATCTTCCTTTAGTTAATGATGTCTTGTTCACTTCGAAGTCATTGCAATTTTTATTTAAATGCCTTAAAACTAAACCCTTGAACCATAGAATTTTGAGTCTCCTGTAACTTAAAGATGATCAAACCCAACCTATTTTTAATGGGTAACAAATTGCAGTAGAATGGGGAAACCAGAGTGATTCCCTTATCCACATATTCATTCTCTTTCTCATTCATAGTCAATGCTTGCTCAGTGGCAGGTGGATTCTTCAGTAGGTATTACTCAAAACTTCACTTGTTGAGAATATGCTTGCGTGAACACTGAATTAGAAAGAACAAGTTGGAACTCCGTTAAATAAAAATCACAAGTATACCATTAGCTAGTTTATATTTTGATGAAAAGATTAACCAGTTTTGGCCTTGATGGTTGATCTTTAAGTCAAGGTCTTGTCAATACCTGGAGAGGCTCCTGTACTGTTATTGCACCTCCCTAAATGTAAGACTGCCCATATATAGCTGTTCCTCGTGTGTCTGATTCCTTGCAGGGCCGCCATGTGGGAGGGAGGGGTGATCAGGAAGGCCTGATACGAAGTGCTGAGAATCTAAAGTTGACCAACACACAGTCTCTGCCCCCAAGGGGCTCATAGTCTAGTGGGTGGAGACAGACACATGAACTCCAAGTATGATAGGGTAGATGTTTTCGTGGAGGTGTGTGTGCTGTATGCTAGTAAAGGCTCAAAGAAACGAGTGACAACTCTGCCTAGAATGCCAGCCACCTTCTGAGAAGAGATGCCACGTACAGAGAGCTGAGAAACCTAGATAAGCTTTTATCCAAAGTCCAAGGGGAGCCCCAGGAATTGAAGCCAGTCCTGGAAAGGACCACTGACCTCCACAATATCTCTGCCACTTGCTGCTGGATCCACTAAATTCAAGACCTGGCACTTCAGCTCTCTAATATAAGGTTTTAATTCCTTTTGAAAACATTCTTTTGATGGTGCTGAGACTTCAAGTTGTCATCAGTCATTTACATCTTACTGTGGATGAGCTTGAGGTGTTTTTTTCTGAGCATGTTTTCAGAGTACAAGGGAAAAAACCAGAGCCACAGGATAGTAAGTCGTGGAGAAGGGTGGATAAAGAGGCTCAGAAAGCTGGCTGGTAGCCCCGGAAGAATAGACTTGGGTGGTCTGGAAGTTCTG
The DNA here is from genome assembly GCF_028021215.1 of Eschrichtius robustus. NCBI lineage: Eukaryota > Metazoa > Chordata > Mammalia > Artiodactyla > Eschrichtiidae > Eschrichtius > Eschrichtius robustus. The sequence goes on along the minus strand of NC_090836.1, from coordinate 55,832,768 downwards.
AAGATAACTACGGCTTCACACCCTTTCCCTGAGCAGGTCCTATCCCTGCAGTCATCACCCCCTCCTGTTCATCCTCCTCGCCCACTTCCTCCTGCCTCCCCCATCTTCTCCTCCTGCCTCTTCCCTCAAACCCACTGTTCAATTCTTTTCTCTCAAATAGAATGGAGTAGTGAGTCTCCACACCATTTATTAAAGGAAAAAAAAAAAACTGCTTTGGCTTCACTTATCGAGAGCTTCCTACTCAGCATAAATCTTAGTGTGTTTTCACTAAGGCAACGTGAAGGAGTCTTAGCACATTCACCAGTGGAGAAGCCAGAGGAAGCAAGGAGAGTGTGACCACCAGGAATGAGGATCAGATCTCCCAACCCACACATGGCGACCAGCCTCCTTCATTTCGTTACATGGAATTCTGTAATATTACGCTCTTGATTTCAGCTAAGATCTATTTAAGAAAACAAACTAGGACATTGCTCCTTACTATTTCACTTGCATAGAGTAACGCTTCAAAGGAAGAAGTTCTTGACTGACTAAAGAAAAGCCATTTCAAAGACTGTCGGTGGTGTGAATCAACAGGGGAGCCTTGACACCGGGAGCTCTTCATCCACAAGATAGGCTGGAGGTGCTCAGAGGATAGCTGGAAATCCATTCCAAATGGATGGTTCTGCAGCGGCTTGAACATTGCCCTAAATGACTCCAGCACCTTTTTCAACTTTAAGAGCATTTGAGTCTATGAAGTATCATCACCAGATCAGATGAATAGACTGTGACCAAGGGCCTGTCCCATCAGGGAGTAAGACCAAATGTGCTGTCAGTGATGGGTATGTATTTAGTGAGATAAGGAACTCCATCTCCTTTCTATTCATGTACTCTATTGAAGTTTCAAGAAAGTAACCTTCTTCATGAGAAAAAATATGAATACATGCACTTCAGCTTCCTTCTCTATCAAATAAGGATGTTAATACAGTCTGCTTCATAAAGTGTTGTAAGGATTAGATGAGTTAGTTCACATAAAGCACTTAGAACAGTGTTTGGGACATAGGAAGCAGGAAAGTATTAGCTGCTACCAGTCGTACTGTTGTTATATTTTGCAGTCTTCATAAGCTGTCCTCCTTCTCATAGATAGGGGAACATGGTAGTGACTCTGTACAGGCAAGAGATGGGTAGGCTTTGCTCAAGTTCAAGTGACTTTCTTTGTGTCTGATTACATTTTATTCCAACAAAGAAAAATATAAAGAAAGGAGAAAGACAGCACGTTGTCCGTTTCCACCCCTCATTCTTTCAAAGAACTGTAAATAATAGGCCTTATAAAGTGTATAAGCCTTCTAAAATATATCCATGACTAGGTGGGGTTTTGGTAATTATAACCCATTCATTTGCTGTGAGCTGTAGGTGAACTTCTTGTTATAAAATAAAACACATCCCTGAAAGGTTTAGCTTACATTAAATTTTGGTCAAAGATCTCAGTATAATTTAAGTCATAACTATTACCAAAATTATTTTGTTATTTATTAGGTTTTCCTAAGGCATACCTTGAGGTTGCAGTAGGCTGATGTATGAAGATGCCCTCGCCAAGCCACATTAAGACTGCTAATTAATAGTGAAATGGCTGTAGCCTAAAGCCAAGATCAAGGAATTCTAGCTCCTTTCATCTTTAATATTCACACTAAGTCTTCCATTCCTTATATTGGTGAGCCATTGGCCTCTGATTCTTTTCCATTTAGTTTTCACTCTCCGCCCAGTTTTTCTGTGGCCAGAAACACAAATGGAACCTATTTTCCAAATGATTGTTTATATGCAGTTTTCATTTGGACAGCCACATGGCCTCTCTGCATGGCCCACATCACTCTTGCCTTTCTTGTTCACAGCTGCTCATCGAATAGGATGGGGAAGCGTGATGTCCCATAGCTGTCCATGGCAAGCTGCATTTGCCTTGTTAGGCAATGTTAGTGCTTTGCTGCACCACTTTGTAATTTGTGTCACTTGGATACAAGTGGGAAGACTTTTAGAGAATTTTCAGAGAAAAATATAAAACAAACCCCTTGAAAATGTGAGAACATAATACATGCTTAGCAGACTGTCATGGGTGATCTGTATATAATTATTACTCAGTTTTAAGTGGTACTTAAGCCCTTTGTCCAGGATGAGAAGATTCATTTGTATACATCATCATTATCCCTCCTGACATGGGCTTTGGTGACATTAATCTGTGTTTTATTTCCTGCAGCAGTAATGATGGGGTTGTCTTCTGTGGCTTTATTATGTTGTCATGTTTTCTCAGTGATCGTCCTCACAGCACAAAAGACATATCTCATGTGGGGATAAACTCCAAAGTAGCTGACATCTAACAGTCATGCTGGCCAGCATCTAGTTTTCTTCCACTTCATTCTTTTTCCTTGTCAAGCTGAGTCCTGGGGAATTATCATTGACTGTGGTCAGCCCGGCAGTTGTTTGTAATTTTATGTCAGAACACATTTCTGAGGTGGAGCTTGTTTCTAAAGACTAGGTAGCTTGCACAGGGGTGGACTAGAGGAAACATCAGTCCAAGCCTGCAAACAACTAACTGATTTGAGGGAAGCTTGGCACAGAAGAGCAGATCACCAGGGTGACTGATTTGGAGAGACCAGCAAGTTGCAGTCAGTGGCGTTTGTAGTTCAAGGGTCAAGTTCGAAATCTGATGATGGAAGCACCAAGGGGAACAAATGCACCAGATCCTGTTTTGAGGATAGCAAGGGTTACTTTAGTAGTAGAAACCTAATGATCCCATTTTAAAGCTACAGTTTTTTAAAAAGTATCTCATATGACTTTTATTTGCATTTTGCAGTAGCAGAACAAACAATGTGGGCATGGCTTCTGTAAACAGAATATTCAAGAATATGATGATCAGTTACTATTCTCTGTACTTCAGCTCAATAGCCCCTGGTCACAGCCTCATATACAAAACACATGAAATACAAGGAATGATGAAATGAAATCGACCAGTATTGTTTATTAATTTGTTAGATGTTTTAATGAAGACAATCCCCAGGGCAGAATCAATCTGTGTAACCACTGCACACTGTCTACATCTCCTGTTGAGGCACTTAACACATTACCTTACAGTTGTGTGTTCCATGTCTGTCTCTTTCAGAACGTGACCTCATTTCTCTTGGATTCTGCAGCATAATGCCCAGCACAGAATGGTGCTGGTGGTGTTTGGGGAATTGAATTGAACCAAATATTGCATCTATCTGCTGAAAGATTTAAGTAGATGTTTAGCTACAAATTTTAAGTTGTACAGAGCACACTGTGAAATAAAAATAAGGGGAAACTAGGAAGGATATTAACAACAGGTAATAAGAAAATGAGACTGGAACGGAAGACAGGAGACATGCTTCCAGCCCCCAGCCCCTTTTCCTGTCAGCTTGCTCTGACCAGGGGGAGATGAAACTCTCAACATAGCTGTATAGCAGGAAGCTTCCTCCAGGCCAGCTGAATTGCCTGCAGTCTAGAATCTCCTAGTTGACAATTATGCCTTCACATTTAACGTTAAGTAAAACTCATACTAAGTAAATATAAAGGACCAGAAAGTTTTGTCCGAGTTCGTAGAACCATGCTTTCAAAATAGAAGGTTGACTATCACAGAAAGAGCAAAAAACATGGAGACCCAGTTTTAATATTATTTTAATTAATTATGTGTAGGCACAGAGCTAAGTGCTATACAAATATTAACTCATTTATTTTTCTTAATAACCCTCTAGGGTAGGCAATATAATTACCCTTATATTACAGATGAGGAAACTGAGTCAGTGGGAAATAAAGGCTAAAGAAATAAGACCTACTCAGGGTTACATCATGGCTAGTATGTGGCAGAACTGAGACTCACCCTCAGGCTGCATAGCTGCAGAATCTGTACTCTTTCCTGCTGTGCTGGGTTGCATCTCTCTTGTTCAGTTGTTTAATGAAACACAAAGACTTGAGGCAGCTGAGGTTTGGCTCTTTTAGCTCTAGGAGTCCTTTAAAACTCAGCATAAACACCAGAAGCCCTTGAGATTGATATCTTAAAGCTCCTCTTTCCATTAAAAGCATATTTAATGAGCCTTGCTGTGTGCTAGACTCCAAAGGAAAAGCCAAGATAAAGGTGACACACGTCCTCCAGAAGCTTTCAATTGAGTAGGGTGGTAATTTGGGGGCTTCTGTAGAGTTCAAATCTTTCACTGAATTATGCTACCTGTCTGGCATCCTGGCCAGAATCGTGGTAACAGACAAAGATGCCCCAGACTATCTGCGGGGAGCAATAAAGAATACTAACAGGATGAGGCACTAACATTGGAACAAGTTCCAGATCGAATTAAGGATGTACAAAATATTGATAGTGTGTAATCTGCATTGTGTATGGATTTTTGTCCCAAATTAATTTCACAATACTCCTGTTTCCAGAAGTACTTCTTACTTTTTTTTTTTCTAAACTAACTGCATTTTGTAAGTATGTATTATTTTTCACAGATTCTATAAATTTTCTGTTTTATTCCTATAATAAAGTATACAAGAAAGGTTTATTTTCTTCCTAGATTTGTTTGGGGAAAAACGATAGAGAGAATTTTATGCATCTGTGAGGCTTTTTCATTTCAAAGAATCGTTTTGGGGATTTAACAACAACGAAAAGATGCGTGTAAAGCGTTGGCAGAGTTCCTGGTACAAAGGAGGACTCGGAATGATTTGACTGAAAGCGAGGCAGCATCTCTCACACACATTAAGAGCCAGGCTCTGAGGGCAGAAAGGCTTCATTTCAAACTCCAATTCTGCCACTTCTGGGCTCCGTGGCCCAAGACGACGTCTCAGTTCACCTTGATAACCTCAGTTCTTCATCTGTCCTATGGTGATGATGAGACCTACTTCACCACAGGTGGGATTAAATGACATGATGCATAATGCCTGGCCCAAGGAACTCAGTGCTGGTTAACTGTCTCTACTACCACCATACTGCTACCACCTCTGCCATCACTGAAGCCCAACTACCACCATTATTGGGGCTTTTGTGGCCGGTTTAATATCTACAATAAAAAGTTAAGATAAAAACCAGGTACTTACAAAAAAGGGTACTTATGAAATGAAATGTTATTATATGATATAACTTTCTAGACTAGTTCTGATATCCAAGTCAAGCATCTGTCTCCAAGAGAGAGGTTTACTGCTCCAGTGAGTTAACTCTCAGGTATCAGAACACTGTGTTCTAGCCAGAATTTTCTAGAGACTCACCTGAGGCAAGGATTGAAGTACTAGGACTTTATTTGGGATATACAAATCCAGGCCAGTGAGGAAAAGAAACAGGGGAGGATGTCACAAAAAGACAAGTGAGCTATCAAAAGCAGTCAAACTCAGAAACAGAAAGTAGAATGGTGGTTGCCAGGAGCCTGGGGGAGGGGAAATGGGGAGTTGTACAGTGGGTACAGAGTTTCAGTTTTGCTAGATGAAAAAGTTCTGGCGATCTGTTGCATGACAGTGTGAATATACTTGACATTGCTGAACTGCACATGTGAATATGGTGACGATGGTAAATTTTATGTCGTGTTTTTTACCACAATTTTGAAAAAGGAAAGGGGGAAGACAGTTACCCGCCCACCTCCCTCCCATCTCCCATAGGTCACAGTTTTCCCCTTGGGAAGTTAACTCCCCACATTTGCAGGTTGCATTGGGCCTCTCCAGCTGTTGTGTGGGATGCCAGCTTCCACATCAGTAAGTAGAAGGAGGAGCCAGAAGCTCCAAGTGGGTGACTGATGGGCCCAGCTGCCCAGCGGCAGCCGTATTAAGGGAACATTCAACACTCCTAGGACAAGTGATGCTGGTGATGTAAACTGAGCTCCCCAGGTAGGAGGAAGCATGGCCAAGGGAGTCTGAAGATGGCAGTGGTCTCCCTTTTTGTGTTAATGAAATAATTGCTACTGCACTCTACCTTTCTTTCTTTCTTTTTTTCTTTTTTAATAACAAAAGCATTGCTGTGAGTCAGTATGCCTCATATTAGAAGCCAATATATCATTATTACTTGGCTGGATGCAGAACATGATTGTTCCTCTTGTTCTTTGCCCTCTATGCCTTTGGAAATAAAGTGAGTCCTAATTACTTATCCTAGTTACTTATTTATCACATAATGCAATGAGAGATAGCAGTTTCAAGATATTTCATATTTCTAAAAAAAATATGAAAGTCTTGATTTTTCATGGCCTTTTTAATGTTCTAAATATTAGCAAGCATCACTGTAGCAATTGTGTTCTCAATTCCTGCTCTGGACTTTTTCTCATAGGAAAATTTCCGGGTAAATATCACAGGTTCCCTCAGTGTTTTCTTTTAGCCCAACTTTCTTTTGCTTTACTAGAATCATCACTATGTTTGGGAAGACAGATCAGTCCGTATTCCCTAGGGGGAAAAAAAAATGTAATGGCATTTTAGAAAATATGAAAGTACTTCACATTTTTTTTTAAAAAATTCACAGTTAGAAAATGTGGAAATCATGCTTATTTACCTCTTGATAAATGGTGGCATAGTTTTGTGTGTAGGGAAATGGAGTTTTGATCATAACCCTCAGACCAAACTCATATGACAACCAACTAGATAAAAGGATATTAGAATGACGCAGACAGACTCTGGAAGACGGGCTTCCCAAAATGCTGGAGTGTAGAGTTACTTTGAGGAGCATCTGGGCTTTCCTCCCTTCACTACTTTCTGGCCTCCACTTGCTCCCTCAGATGGGGCCGCCCTCAGGCTGATGTTGGTTTGAGAGTCGAGAGAACTCCATGTTAGGCTTACTTTTTCTGGAATAATGATATATACCTGAGTTGTAAAGGGCAGTGGTTTAGGAAGAATTGTGCTCTTGGGTCCTTTGAGAACCTACCCTGAGTGGGCTGTCTGCCCTTGCTCAGCATCCTGAGGGCCAACAGAATCTGCACTGAGATATAATGTTTCGTCTCTTTCATTAATTAAACAGGGGATTGAATCCAGTCATATTGTCTGTGTGCATATGTGTGAGCGTGCGTGTGCATTTGCTTCATCCCATTTTATAGCTCCAAGAAATCCTGCAGTATGGGAATGCAACTTGGGGAGAGAGGCAGGCACGTAATACTTCGGAACTCAGAAATGGATGGGTTTTGTCTTAATTTTCGATTTTATAGACTATAAGTTGAACCTTTACATATTTTCAGTTTTACATTAACATTCGTTTTGCAGGCCCTCTAAAATTATTGGGTTGGCCAAAAAGTTCATTCAGGTTTTTCCATGTTACAGAAAAACCCGAATGGACTTTTTGGCCAACCCAACATTTCTGGCTAGATTTTTCTTGAAGGAATACTAAAGGTATCCTTCCAACGATCTGTTTTCCTTTGTCAAAACGAAACGTAAAAGTATTCTAAAAATTGCAACAGATCATTATTATTTACCAGCAGGTTGTCCCTTAAACCCTAGGTGGCTATTAAGAGTCAGAGTAAGACAAGCACATCTATGATAGTTGTATTTGGTGGTTCAAATTGCCAAGCATCATAAAGGAGAAGAGTAAATGATATATCATGTTTATCCAAAAAAATGTTACTGTTTAAGCATGGAGTTGAAGTGCAAGTTGAATACATTGTTGGATCCAACCGTAGTATTTTCTCATCAACTACAAAAGAACAGTGTTTTCTTTTGTGTTCTAAGTCAAATACAGGTATAAACATTCTAGTAAGTTAATACAACACTCCCAGATACCATCCATTGTTCAAGAACTTTCAATAAACATTCATTGAGTACTCACTATGAACTAGGTGTTACAAGATTCCCAGATGAATAAAACAGGATCTACCTTCAGGGCGCTCACAAGCTAGTTGATGAATTAGACAACAATAAATAATAAATATACATAATAAATGCTCTGGGAACACAAGGAAGAAGGTGATTAATTCCACCTGAGGGGGTGGAAAAGACTTTGCAGAGGAGGAATCTTTCATCTATGACTGATTTCATCTGTGGTGTATTTGTTATGGTAAATAATGCTAGCTGTGTAACAGATCAACTCCCACATATTAGTGGCTTAACACAATAGGAGATTTATTTATCACTCATGTCATAGGCCAACAATCCAAAGCAATGGTGAAAGGTGTCTCTGCCTGACAGTGATTTGGGGACCCTGGATCCTTTCCAGTTGTTGCTTTACTTTCTTCCAGATCCTTAGAATCAGAGGTCTGCGGATGGAAGTTTTTATGGGCCAGACCAAGAAGGGGTCTCTATCACTCCCATTCACATTCTCTTTTCTGGAACTCAGACATATGGTCACATCAAAGTGCAAGGGAGATGGAAAGTGTATTTTAGCCACATGCCCAAATAGAAGGGAACACAGATATTAGTAAATGCTAGTAATCTTACTGCAATGAGTTTTTTTAGATTAAAAGTAAGGTTGGAGATACACACTACTATTGTATATATATAAAATAGATACACAGCAAGGACCTACTGTATAGCACAGAGACCTATATTCAGTATCTTGTAATAACCTATAATGGAAAAGAATCTGAAGAAGTTTTATATATATGTTATACACATATATATATTCACACACATACGTATACATATATATAACTGAATCACTTTGCTGTACCCCTGAAACTAACACCAACATTTACAAATCATTTTTTAATTTAAAAAATGAAAAAAAAAGTGAGTTTGGATAGGAATATAAACAGGAGAGAAGTGCATGAGAAACACACAGTGATCTGAGTTTGGGAAAGAGGAAGTTTTCTACTTTTTCTCCGTGCACAGCCTAGTAGGCAGGCGGGGATCAATGAGAAATAATACTAGGAAGGTAATTCAGGGCTAGATTATAAAAGTTCATAAATACCTTACTAAGGAGTTTCCACTCGCCTCAGAATTATAGCTCTTCATTGTTGTTTTAATATTGTAAGTATTAGTTGACAGATTTGCTGGGCTGAATTTTTTTGAAGTAGACTTTATATTTATTACTTGTGATGGGAGGCATTATATTTTCATAATGCAATTTTTAAAAATTCAAGCTTTGTTTTTTCAATAGGATTATAATCTTGAAGGTAAGGGCCACATTTACACTCCATACATTTCCCTATAGGTTCCCTAGGCCACCGAGGTACAAAAGTACTCAGTCAGTGTTTAATGAACTAGCTGACAGTTTAATAACAGCTTCACAGAAATGGCTTTTATTTAAATAGGTGTAAGAAAGCAGTGTCACTGGCCCATGGTACTGTTTCTAAATAATTCACTTCATACGGACTAACAGCAAAGGGACATCTGTATTGAATCATGAGATGAAACATGTCCCTTGCCCATAGGTCCAAGGCTTTGAGTTGGGACAGAATAATGAGAACAATTCTTATTCTCTAGGTATTTTAGATTTTGAATTAACAAATTGTATATCGTCCTTGGAAAATCTTTACCATATTTTTAAGAGTATTTAGTCCTATATCAGAACATTGGTCTAATTTACTATATTTTGTTTCAAACTAGGAAACATTTAAAATAGACATGTGAATTCAGTTTCCCTGAAAACAGTAGATTAATGGGACTCTCCGATGGAGGATTATGCAGGTGTTTATAAAAATACTTAACGCTCCAACCAGTTAACTTTGTTCATCCCATGCCAAGGCCCTTATAACCATAGTCTCAGTTGTTGCTTAAATGGAAGCTTCTAACCATAATAAATTGTTATGTCAGACTTCATTATGGTTTGTAATATGGATAAATATTTCCTCTATACAAGAAGCATTTTCATTAGTGACTTGTTGAGAAATTGAGGGCCTGCCAGTGAGAATGACAGTCCAGTGTACGCTCTCTCCGTGCCTATTGCGTCAGCCTCTTGGATTTGTGACATTACTTACTGATAGTTCCTCGTGATGGCTCTGTACTTTGCTTTTATTTGAAATTGCAGCAGGGTAATTGAAGTCACTTTAAATTTCACTTCCCACCATTGGAGCCTAATGGAGACTTTAAGCTGGTGACACATGTTCTTAGCACGTTCAGATTACATGGGGAACTTAAAAGCAAATTTGCCAAGTTTATGAGTGAGGCAAATTTGGTACAAAATCTAAATCTATTCATTTTAACTAAACAAACTGTGAATTGTTTCCCACTGGGGTTAATGAAGACACTACACTAAGTCTATCTTCTTATTTAATTCAATACTCCTTCAGGGAGCGTCTGCCTGAGAGCCAGTCGTGAATCCCAAGGAGAAGTCCTCTACGTCCTGCCCTTGAGGCGCTCACCCAGCGGGGAGAGAGGGCCTCAGGGAGGAGGTGACTTTCAAGCCAGGTTAGAATTGAAATATACCAAACCAAGCAATCAGTAGTTCTTCTGTGGGCTCCACCCTGCCCTTCTGGAAGAAACAATCACGAATATTTCTTTACCTTTAATTTCCAAAGTGTACAGACTAGGTCGGGGGTTCGGGTAGCTACAGACTACCTAAATGCAAAACATGGGAAGAGAGAATAGTTTCCCAGTTATGCTGTTTACTTCTCTTCTGTCCATACGTTTGTGCCTCCATCAGCAGGCACATCTCTCCTAGTCTCCCTACTCCCCTGACTCCTCGATGTGCTTTAGTTTTCTTAATCTTTTTTTATTTTTCTGTCCTTTTCTTCTCCATTACAGTTAGAAGTGAGAGAGGTGAAATTGTTCCATGATGGAATATTGATGAGGACAGCCACTCCAGCATCCCCACCTTAAAGTCTAATAATGAGACCTCTGGAGCATTCCACAAGCTGCATCTATAATTCTTTCTGAATTTCTCACTTAAAAAGTATTTTTTAAAACCTAAAACCTTTCTTAAAATCAGCGCTATGCCCTGTAAAGCAGACTACTACAATAAATATCTGAAGATGAAAGAGAATGAAGTTATAGCAACCTTAGAATATTTCAGTCTTTATTAGTTTAAATCAATCTTCCTATTACTTTAGGAGATGCATTACAGTTCATTGCCTATGCTGCTTTAATGATCGAATGTAAAGAATTTATTTTAGATATCTGTGGTTTGGTGACTTAACCCCTATTTCACAAGTCTTCTGATTCTGTGAAACTCTATTGCTGTTCATATGTGTCATTTAAGAGTGATTTTGGAATTGTATTCCCTTTACTACTCTTACTTTAATACTCTGTAGGTATTTTTGGCACTCTGAGCTGATCTAACGGATTTATTCAAAGTCGTTATTGAAAAGCAACTCTATGGGGCTTCCCTGGTGGCACAGTGGTTAAGAATCCGCCTGCCAATGCAGGGGACACAGGTTCGAGCCCTGGTCCAGGAAGATCCCACATGCCGCCGAGCAACTAAGCCCGTGCGCCACAACTACTGAGCCTGTGCTCTAGGGCCCGCGAGCCACAACTACTGAAGCCCGTGTACCCAGAGCCCGTGCTCCGCAACAAGAGAAGCCACCGCAATGAGAAGCCCGCGCACCACAACGAAGAGCGGCCCCCACTTACCTCAACTAGCGAAAGCCGTGTGCAGCAACAAAGACCCAGTGCAGCCAAAAAATAAATAATAAATAATTTATTTAAAAAATAATTATTTAAACAAAAAAAACAAAAGCAACCCTATGTCCTTAGATATGTACAGAGAGTGGCAGCCCTGGCTTGACGCTGTTGATTCTGGGTTGCCTGGACAACAGGCGGCTGGGACAAGGCGGAGGAGGAAGGGCTGCCTCCTTTTCCTGGCGGGTGAGATTATAGCAAGTTCAAGTTCAGCTTCCTACAGGACCTGTGACTCCCTCCCCTAGACAGGTCCACCGTAGCATCCGGACGCTTGGCTTTCTCTGGCCATTCATGTAAGCAGCCAGCACCCTACGTTGCAGCTGCCTGACAGTGAGCCCCGAGCACCGACGAGGCTGATTCCCATGCTTGCCCTAGAAAGTGGAGGCTCTCGGGGGAGCTAGATTCCTCCGTCGGAACTCAGACTCACACTGTGGCAGCAGCAGCACCCCGCCCAGCATGCTTCTCTGCGGGATGATGAAAGCATCAAGGAACCTTTGGCTTACAAATATTTTCCTTATAAAGCCTATTTAACTCATGCCATGTGGTGTTGTGCAGTTCTCCCCATTCCTGGTCCTTGACAGGTGCGATTCACCTTGTCTGATGGTACTGGGCAAAAGAAAGTAAGCTGATATAATCTCTGCCCATTAGGAAGGAAGAAATAGGCATGAACATTCTCTGTGGTATAGACAATGGGCATATAACTCGCCATGCATTATCCCTGGTTTGTTGGGACCGACTCTGGCAGTGGTGGAATCCATAAAGGTACCCTCATCTGGTACTTGGTTGTCTGCCTGAGAAATGAGAGGAGTATGGAGGGGTAACCCAATGAGATAATCTGCTTTTATATTAGTTTTAAGACATTAACTAAGGTAGCAATTTATTTCTCTCTCATGTACCCATCTGGGCAGAAACAGTCCATGGCAGTAGGGACCCAGGCTCCTTCTACCCTGCTCCCCTCTCATCCCCAGGACATTGTCTTAACCAAGATGTCTCACCACCACTGTATCTCCATTTCAGCCAACAGGAAGGGCGAAGGAGGCGGGGAGGGGCATTTAGAAGATGCGCACATAGATTCTGCTGCAGGGGAGGCTGGGAGATGAAGTCATCCCCACTGACCTCAGGTGGCAAAACTGCCAAAGTTTCCTCCACAGGAAGTCTGACTATACTATATACTAGTCAGTAAAAAGGATTATAGTTTTACAAAATTGGCATCTAGGAAGAGTCAGTAAAACACAGCACAAAATGAGCAAATGGCTTATGGAACATTCAGTTAGAGAACAGAAATAGCCCCATCAGTTTTCTCATAGACGAGCCTAATACATTGCCTAATATATGGCTGGAAAAAGGCTAGTATTCTGGGGTGAATGACGAGGTTAGGACCGTTGAGAACTGAGCTTGTTTCTTTCATAAAGCCTGCTGACTAAACGATATGGAAAAACAAGTGGACCAAAAATGGTGTCATTCATTCAACATTTGCTCTGTGCCTCGTAGGTGCCAGATACTGTGTTAGGAATTATGACAATGAGATTGAAGGAGACATAGTTTTTGTTCTTGAGGAGCTCATATTCTAATGAGAGAGACAAACATGTATCAATAATTAAAATATTATAATGGATATACCCAGATAAAATCAGGGATTCTGTAAAAGAAGGGGAGAATGGAAAGAAGGGATACTGGTGAGCAACTAGCAGTCTCTGATACAGTTGCTATGGTAATTAATTTATCCAACAGATATTTATTAATTGTCTATTAAGTGTTAGCCCTGCTCTAGGTGTTAGGGTTACAGTAGTGATCTATCTGTCTATCTATCTATCTATCTGTCTATCATCCTGTTATCTATCTATCTATCTGTAATGTATGCACAGTGAAAAGTCTGGGGTTTATACACATACTAAGTCTACAAGAGTGATCACCTCTGGGGATGGATACACTTCTATACAGTATAAATTTTATAGAGTGTATGTTTTGTCCATATAATTTAAAAAATTACTTTAAAACGGTAGTAGCAAACAAATTGGAGCATAGACTATCAAAATACCCAGGAACATCTGGATAGGAAAAAACACACGGAAAGTCCGCATAGCCAAGAAACAGCAGACCATTTGTGGGCTCAGCGCTCGTCACTGGACATTGGGAGGCAAAGACATTAAAATTTCCTACACAACAAAGGTGGAACTGGACCTTAAGTCTCTGTGGATCCTAAGGCAGCTAGGCACATGGTATTCTTGACAGAACTTTTGGTCGGTTACTGATAGGACTTTGGGGTACATGCCGTCAACAACTGGGAGGTAAAGGGAATGTGCTGCTGCCAGTTGAGTAGGGAGAGTTACAAGACAACCAAGAACAAATAGCATGGGAAACATGTAAGATATAGGGATTACTGTTAGCCTTATTTTACAGATGAGGAAACTGAGCACAGAGAATTAAATATATCTTCTAGGATCCTGCATTTTAAAATGGTGATGCTAGGATTTGCATCCAGGCAGTTTGGCTCTACTGCTTATAGTCTTGGTACAAGTAATTTATAATGATGGCTTAGCATAGTGGAGAAGTTGTAGAATAAGAATGCAAGATCAAAAGAAAAAAGAAAATATATATAGCCAAGAAGCAGATATATACATATACATACTTACATGTAAATGTTAATATGTATAAATTTCCCTTTCTCTCTTCTTTATAATTTTTGAACTTTTATTGAATATGAATTACAGCTTATTATACTCAAAATATTATTGTAACTCATATTTCATTCTCTATGAAATTAAACAAAGGCTCAAACATTTATTGACTATTTCTGAGCGAGACAATCTACAGTTTTCACCAAGTCCTGGAGACAACCCTAAAAAAAAGGTAAGTGTCGTTAAACTCATTTTTCAAATTAAGAGATTAAGTCTCAGAAAGTTTAAGTAACTTGTCTCGCCGTGTATAAGCTTTTGCTCAAATCGAGATAGAATTGTACCTGTATAGCTTTTCTTATTTTGTTTGTGATCCCGTGCAATATTCTGTTCTCTATTGTCCAAAAATAAATTCCTTTTGAAATGATTTTATTTTTCTCTTGAACCTTACCTACCTGTTTAGTCACCCAATGAGAAAACACAGGAAGAGATGCTTCTTTTGCTTCACATTTATTGTAGATAATTTAAATTCTGGACCCCTGTCAAGAACATATAGCTTGCCTGATTTTAGAAGCATCTACTGAAGTACATTCTTTTCATGTACACAGTTGCCTCTTGGATTGTGTAGGCAGTAATGCTACGGTTATTATTCAAATTAAAAATGGCTCCATTTGATATCTCTCCCCCTTTTTTTCTAGTTTCGATTTTTAAATAATTTGTACAGCCAAACAACCTGGACATAACTTTTATTTACTCACCTTTTTTATCCCTTATATTTTTTCTAGAGATCATCTTAAATTTTATTTTTTTGTATAGAGTATATAATTTGTTAATTTCCTTCTCAGTTCACTTCTTTTCACTTCTACCTAAATATATTTTTTCAGTTTTTCTAATCCTAAACCCAATTTACTGTTCTGTCTATCCATGCTCTCTTATTTATCATAATATATAATTTAATCTTAGCTAGTCTGCTTAGCTGTCATTACCATTGTTTCCATAACTCAGAAGAATATGGTTTAATTTATGGTAGCAGTATTTGACCCATAAGTGGATTCTAAAAATTTATTGTTCTGCTAGCGGTGGTCTGGGGTAGATAGGAACAATACATACCTGAAGGATTCTCAGCTCAAAAAGAACTCTTTCCCATTGATTATGAATTAGAAATCCATTTGGATTAACACATACCCTTAAAACGTCAACGCTTGCTGAGAACGTTAATCCAATCAGCCTTTTACACCTTAGTGCATGATATATTACTTTAATGAGATAATCATGTTCTTTTCCCCTTAGTACCTAACTGAGCTCAGTCGCAATGCTGTAGACATATGGGTGATGTAGGTATTCCGAGGCGTTCCAGGGAAACCTCTGATAGATCTGCAGGATTTCAATTGAGACATCAACAAGGGGGCGCTGAGGAGCAGAGGTGGAGAAGGGCGTGTCCCTATTTAGTGTCTTAGCAATAGTTTCCCTGCCCCTTTATAGCATGGACAGTTTCCCCAGTTCTCTAAAACAATTCTCAAACTTCATTGTGCATGTGATTCATCTAGGGATCGTCATAACCGCAGTTTCTGATTCAGCAGCTCTCAGGTGCAGCCCAAGGTTCTGCATTTCTAACAAGTTTCCAGGCAATGCTGCTACTGCAGCATCTGAGTACCACACTTTTTTTTTTTTTTTTTAATTTATTTTTGGCTGTGTTGGGTCTTCGTTTCTGTGAGAGGGCTTTCTCTAGTTGCGGCAAGCGGGGGCCACTCCTCATCGCGGTGCGCGGGCCTCTCACTATCGCGGCCTCTCTTGTTGGTGGAGCACGGGCTCCAGACGCGCAGGCTCAGTAGTTGTGGCTCACGGGCCCAGTTGCTCCGCGGCATGTGGGATCTTCCCAGACCAGGGCTCGAACCCGTGTCCGCTGCATTGGCAGGCGGATTCTCAACCACTGTGCCACCAGGGAAGCCCTGAGTACCACATTTTGAGTCCCAAGGCTGTAAAAGGTGTCCAAGAAAAGTTTTGAAAATAAGTGACTTTTTGGATGTTCTTTCATTTCTGAATTCTTTTTAGCTCCTCTTACAGAGATTCGTTTCTCTTCTAAGTTCTCTCAGCAGCATTATTTTGTTTTTTCACGCAACAAGGTTTCTGATGTTTCCTTCCTTTTTCTCTCTCTTTTTTTAAAAATTCAATTGACGTTGACAGCCAGCAAACCCTGCCAGTGCAGAACTTATCTTTTCTTATGACTAGACTGGCCCTTCATATGATGTTTATTTTGTGAACTATTCTAAGCTCATACGTGTGAGAACTAACTTCAAGTGAATAAATGTACTCTTCTTAAATTGTAAGCTTTCCATACAACCTACAGCAGCCAAAGTACCACATGCTTGGGTGTGGTTGAGTGCTGGAGGCCACCAGCACTCACCAGCTTTGCCACCTCTGGCTCTGCTGCCCACACTGTGGTCACTGAACATCTGTCCTCCCCTGGCTTCTGGGGCGCCTGCCTCTGGGTCCTGCTCCTAAGTGGTCCTTTTCAGGGCACTTTATTATCTTGACCTTCTTCCTTTGGTGTCTCCAACCTTTTCTTACACTTTGAAATGTCCCTGTACCTCTCTCTTTTTAAGATAGGATTCACAATGTTGATTCTTCCAATCCAGGAACATGGTATATCTCTCCATCTATTTGTATCATCTTTAATTTCTTTCATCAGTGTCTTATAATTTTCTGCATACAGGTCTTTTGTCTCCTTAGGTAGGCACAGCAAAGGAAACCATAAACAAGACCAAAAGACAACCATCAGAATGGGAGAAAATATTTGCAAATGAAGCAACTGACAAAGGATTAATCTCCAAGATTTACAAGCAGCTCATGCAGCTCAATAACAAAAAAACCAACAACCCAATCCAAAAATGGGCAGAAGACCTAAATAGACATTTCTCCAAAGAAGATATACAGATGGCCTACAGACACATGAAAGAATGCTCAACATCATTAATCATTAGAGAAATGCAAATCAAAACTACAATGAGATATCATCTCACACCGGTCAGAATGGCCATCATCAAAAAATCTAGAAACAATAAATGCTGGAGAGGGTGTGGAGGAAAGGGAACTCTCTTGCACTGTTGGTGGGAATGTAAATTGATACAGCCACTATGGAGAACAGTATGGAGGTTCCTTAAAAAACTACAAATAGAACTACCATACGACCCAGCAATCCCAATACTGGGCATATACCCTGAGAAAACCATAATTCAAAAAGAGTCATGTACCAAAATGTTCATTGCAGCTCTATTTACAATAGCCAGGACATGGAAGCAACCTAAATGTCCATCGACAGATGAATGGATAAAGAAGATGTGGCACATATATACAATGGAATATTACTCAGCCATAAAAAGAAATGAAATGGAGGTATTTGTAATGAGGTGGATGGAGTTAGAGCCTGTCATACAGAGTGAAGTAAGTCAGAAAGAGAAAAACAAATACAGTATGCTAACACATATATACGGAATCTAAGGGGGAAAAAAAAAAAAAAAAAGGCCATGAAGAACCTAGTGGCAAGACGGGAATAAAGACACAGACCTACTAGAGAATGGACTTGAGGATATGGGGAGGGGGTGGGGTGAGATGTGACAGGGTAAGAGAGTGTCATGGACATATATACACTACCAAATGTAAAATAGATAACTAGTGGGAAGCAGCCGCATAGCACAGGGAGATCAGCTCGGTGCTTTGTGACCACCTAGAGGGGTGGGATGGGGAGGGTGGGAGGGAGGGAGATGCAAGAGGGAAGAGAAATGGGAACATATTGTATATGTATAACTGATTCACTTTGTTATAAAGCAGAAGCTAACACACCATTGTAAGGCAATTATACTTCAATAAAGATGTTTAAAAAAAAAAAAAAAAAGATAGGATTCAAAGGTTACTCCTACCTGCTCCATGCAGTTAATTACGGGTCTCTCTGCTCTGTAAAGGGATTTGCATAATTATACTAGAGCACTTACCAGCTATTACAATGTTTTATTTATGTGTTTGTCTTAGCACTGGAATGTGAGGTTCTCAAGAACAAAAGCACTATCTTATTCATTTTTATTTCTATAGGACCTACTGGGCACAGAATAAATGTTGAATGAATATTGAGTATAATTTCAATTAGGTCCTTATTGGTTATCTATTTTATATATAGTAGTGTGTTTATGTTAATCCCAAACTCCTAATTTATCCCTCCCACCCCCTGTCCCCTTTGGTAACCGTAAGTTTGTTTTCTATGTCTATGGGTCTATTTCTGTTTTGTATGTAAGTTCACTTGTATAATTTTTTTTAGATTCCACATATAAGCAATATCATATGATATTTGTCTTTCTCTGTCTGGCTTACTTAGTATGATAAGCAGAATACATTTATTGATCAGCCTCTTTTTCTTATCGTTTTCTCTGTCTGATTCCCCATTCATCATTTACCTCACATGACTTGCCTTTTATCAGCTTTGATTCGTCTACAATCTTGGCCAAACCAATAATATAAATTATCCATAAGTCACTTGTGTACTTTCTGCTAGGTTTTACTGACTGTTCCTGAATACTGATTCTGTAAAACTGCAGTCCTTTTTACTGACTAGTTTATATATGTTATTGTCAGACTTCCTGTAGAGGTAATTTGTCAGCTTTGCCACCTGGGAACAATAGAAGCTTTTGATGTTACTCACCATCTACGGACCTCATGTGATGGGGCAGTGCTTTCAGTTACAGTTGTCAGGTGCTGCATGAAATGCTTTGTCCCTGACATTCAGGAGGCCCCTGCAATGCAGTGCCTCTTACTTTTGCCTTTTATAGGACCAAAGTGACTTTGTTAGAACTGGGAGTCCAATTCATTAATTTCCTGCTGATGATAGATAACATAACCATACAGTACTATGAACTTAGTCATTGTTAACAGTGCTAATAGAACTGTTTGCAACATAATTGGATAGGATTTCTGTGTATGGAACTAAGTTATGATGAATGAGTTACTCAAAGGATGAGGAAAAATCACCTTTAGATTGTATCAGAGCCTGGGTGATGCAGGGTTGTCTATGCAGAATGTCTCAGACTGAGACACCAGGGGCTGGGCTGCGGTGCAGACAGGAGATGAAGAGGGTGGGGAGCCAGGCCTCAGGAGGGTCTGGGGACGCAGGGTCAGTATCGAGCTCTGCCGTGGGTTTAACAGTCCAGAGCAGATTGCTTCACAGTCAGGGACGCTCGTTCAGACAAGTCTTGGCGGTCACAGTGCACAGTAGGATCCAAGCCCAGGAAGACAAACGAGGCATCTTCCTGAGGATGCTGCAGGGATCCTCCTGAGCAGTCTAGGAGCAAGAAGAATCAGACACTCAGCAAAAACTCTCTATAGGAGCGATGGACACCATGCTTTATGACCTCCCAGGCACCAGTCCCCGAAGAATGGAGTGACTAGAGGAGGAGTGAAGGGGAAGGCTATTCTTATAGAAATGGACCATTTTTTTCAGGAATAGAGGACCATCTTGATAAATGCATTGGTGAAGAATGAAGGGGAAAGAGGGACACGAAGTAAGATTAGAGTTAAGCAATGTTTAATTTCTCTCATTTTTAATGTTTTTATGTATTTGTTTGTGTATTAGTTGACTACGCTGCTTACTTCAGTAACTTTTCACTGCCACCATCTGGAAAAATAAAAGCTAGGTGGATCTCTACGAAACACGCTCATGGAATGAAGATAAATATTTTAATTATTACATAGGAAGCAATGGAAAAATACTGAAGGCACCTTTTGAGAAAGAGATAACAATTATCATAAGTAACAGCAAGGAAGTCCGCACAGCTAGAGTGTCTGTATTGGTGCCTGGAAGGCAAGGACGCTACTGGTGATGAGAATTTGCCTCCTTACACAGAAACATACAAATGAAGAAAAGGTCCTCCAGAGATTTCAGTCTTTCCATACTTGTGGCCCTTGTGGTAATCCATGGGGAACTGATGGTTTTGAATAGAAGGTAGATTAATTTGTTGGCACACTAACCTTACTACCATTAACTTTGTCTGGTTTTATACAATGTTAACTTTCCTTCTCCTCGTTGTTATCCCATACTTTGGTGGGCTTGTACCACATCCTAGACACTCCAGGACAGACTCCTTTTATGCCCTGGTAAAGGTCAAGTGCCTGGTTACAAAAAAAGTCTACATACATTATGGATATCATGTACTCAACTTGCTCCATGGAGAGCATGGCCACTATTCTGTACTAGCTGATGTATTTATTCGCTTCTCCCCAGGTCCTTGGATCCTGATCCACGGGATCTAGTTTAATCAGTCAGACCTTGGCTTCCGATAGGGTTCTTCCTCATGACCCGTATTCTGATTGGGATTCATAATAAAGTTCCTTTTGATCTCTGCACCACCTCAGATAATAGCAGGACCCCTGTTGCCACCCACGCTTAACCCTTCCACTTTGGGAGAGGTTTCCACTAACCCAGTAGTTCTCAACACTTTTTCTACCCCAACATATTTGGGGGTAGAAATATACCTACCAGTAACCCACAGCTATAGCCATTGTCTGAAAATACTTTCAACAAATATTTAATGAGTACTTGCTTTGTGCCAGGCATTACACTAAGCTCTGGGGTGAATATCCGGAGAATAAAATGCAGTCTCTGCGTTCTAGCTTCAGACCCGTTCTCTTTTTCATGTCTACTCTCAGTGGGTTTTCAGGGGCTGTTTGTTTGCCTTGAGAAATAAACATCTCTCGTTGGTTTATTTGCACACTCTGATTGGGAAAGGCTGCTGGCACTGTGGTATGTTGAAAAGGTTCTTCACAGCTAGACATTAACTGTTCTGTTCACAGAGAGGAATATCCTGGTCTTTTTTTCAATATGAATTTAATTCTTAAGTTGATTATTTTACCTCCTAATTTTGCTAGTCATTAACTGCCTCGAATTAACTATTGTTTTTAATTATCAAAATACAGGTAATAAATCGGGCTGACATTCTCTCTTTACCTTTTATTGCCTCATCACGTTTCATTTGCCCTTTTCTTCTCTCAGCTTGCAGTCTTATATTATCATCTGGGGAAACTGCAGCCATTTCCTCAAATGTTATTATTCGTCTTTCCATTCCATCCCTCACCTGAAACAACTTTACAATGCAATGCTTTTGTATTTTTCTGGGTAAAAAGTGTATGGCGTGATACACCAGACATGGCCACAGATCCAGTTATCTGAACAGTGTTAATCTGTTTATCACCTCATTTCCAATTCATCTTTCTTTTTTTTTTTTTTTTTTCTTTTTACTAACTAGCAATAATGTGATACTTTATTTCTGTTGAATAAAAAAAAAAAAATGTCTAAACAGTCTAGGGTACTAAATTTAAAACTCTAAATTTCTGCTCTGGGCAAGGTACTCATAAGGCTACTGAAACCTAAGTACCCTTGTTTTGTACAAAGTGGCCTTAATCCCCATGGTTCCGGAAGATTATACCAGGGATCCCTCAAAGTTGAGGCACTGATATCAAGATGGTGTAGAATAAGAACTCTGCTCCTCAAGTGCAGATACAATACTGAATAGTAACTGGTGGACTCCATCAGATTCCCTCTCTAGGAATTTGTATATAAAATTTAGTGAAAAATATGATTGTAAAGATAGATGTCATAGCTCAGGCTGCTATAACAAAATAGATTGAGTGGGTTAAACAACATCTATTTCTCACAGTTTTGGAGGCTATGAAGTCTAAGATCAAGGTGCTGGCAGATTCAGTTCTTGGTGAGGGCTCCCTTCCTGACTTGCAGATGACCACCATCTCATTTGTGCTCACATGACCTCTCTGTGTGCATGCAGACAGACAGCCCCAATTCATCTTTCTTCAGGATGATCTTTGAAGTGCTATGGTTGTTTTTCTTCTTGACTTTCTCATTATCTTCCTGTAATAATATATTCTACTTCCGAAGGGTTTGGTGGTTTTGTCAGGAGACCCTTCTGGGCAGCACATCCACTTTAGGCAATTTCATACCAGTTCCTTGATGATTTCAAGCAAACATTTCCATCTGGTATTTGTTTCTTACTTGGATTCTGTTCTCTGTCTCTCTCTTCTCCCCCCTTCTCAGTTTTTCCTAAGGAAACCATTTTACTAGCATTTCACTTGTAACAAATATCCCAACTGTTTTGGGGAAAAAGATGAGTTGAGGAGGCTTCCCGTAAAAAGGCAAATGGAACAAGATAGTTACCATCAGAAAGTAAGATCAGACCTCTCGTAGAGGAAACGCTTTATGGAGTTTTTAGCAGTAAACCTCTGAAAGACTGGCAGCCCTTATACATCAAAGGGAAGATATATGAAAGTAAAATAATACAAGAGTAGGGAAATAACCTAGGTACTGTGTAAAACAGAGGGAAGAAAAGGTACAATGGCATATAATTTTACACTTTTGTCTTGTGATCTGTTGACAGAAAATTGTTTTCTCTAGTATGAGTTGAGTAAAGAATTGGTAGAGATGATGGGGAACAATGAAAGGGAAAAGTTCCAGGAAAGAAATGGATGAGGAGGGAACTAGCTATTTTCTGAAGGGGGGAAACTATGATGCTCTGAAACTCAAAGAATATTCAGATTTGTCACAGTTCAGCTCTGCGTCGTCCAATACCGTAGCCACTCGCCGCTTGTGACTACAGCGTACTTGAAATGTGGTTAGTCCGAATTGAGATGTGCTGTAAGTGAAAAATACATACCAGATTCCAATTCTTAGCATCAAATGTATATATATTTTAATAATCTTTAATAAGATATGAGCTATCTTCTTCAGTTTTAGATTGATTACATGTTTAAGTGATAACTTTTGATACATTGGGTTAAGTAAAACGTTACTAAAATTAGCTTCTCTAGTTCTTTTATTTTTAAATATGACTACAGAAAATTTGCATATGTGGTTCATACCATATCTCTGTTGGACAGGGCTGGTCCGGCCCTATATACCACGTTAGTAGCACTGTCTTGTATCTCTGGTATTTTAACCACAGTTTCACTTTCTTATGTGATGAATTTTGCTTCCTCCTCACATTTTCCCTGGGAATGTGTTCATTTTTTTAAAAGTAGTTGTTTTACTTGGTTTTCAAATAGGTAGATATGAGTAAAGAGAATGAACAGCATAATTGGAGAATTATTTTTATGGACAGGCCCTGGAGACAGTTCTCTAAAATAAAGGATTTTTAAGTTCTTAAGTAAAAAATCCTGTCAGATTTTCATTATTGATAGATACACCACACAAAAGCACCTAGGAGAATACATTTTTTAAAAATTTTATTTTATTTATTTATTTTTATACAGCAGGTTCTTTTTTTATAGATTTATTTATTTGTTTATTTATTTATTTATTTATGGCTGTGTTGGGTCTTCATTGCTGCATGCGGGCTTTCTCTAGTTGCGGCGAGCGAGGGCTACTCTTCGTGTGGTGCACAGGCTTCTCATGAGCACGGGCTCTAGGCGCGCAGGCTTCAGTAGTTGTGGCACGTGGGCTTCAGTAGTTGTGGCTTGCAGTCTCTAGAGTGCAGGCTCAGTAGTTGTGGCACATGGGCTTAGTTGCTCCGCAGCATGTGGAATCTTCCCGGACCAGGGATCGAACCCATGTCCCCTGCATTGGCAGGCGGATTCTTAACCACTGCACCACCACGGAAGCCCCAGCAGGTTCTTATTAGTTATCTATTTTATACATATTAGTGTATATATGTCAATCCCAAAGAATAGATTGATTTAGAATACTTCTGTCTTATTCTTATTAGTAGGAGTAGATGTTGCATCTTTCTTGAAAAAGAGAGCTGTGAATGGTTTGTTAAAGAGTGGGGAGCTGTTTTTCCGAGCATCATTCTTCACCACCACCGCCCCTTTCTCAAAGATTCGAGAAGCCTTGGTCAAATTGGATGTTTCTTCTTTAATTACATTTCTAACTTTGAAATTTAAATTTGCATACATTTAAAAACATATGTGTCCATTTGCATGTCTTCAGTACATGGCTATGCTGAAAGTATGAACCTTTCCATCCAGGGTTGAGAATGAGGGCTTTGGCTGGCTTCTAACTCATGTCCTGGCTCTGTGATCTTAGACAAGTTCCCTCTCCAAGCCTAATTTTTCTCAAATGTAATGTCAAGATAATTATAATAGCTACTCATTGGGTTGTTGTGAGAGTTAAATGAGATAATTATTCAAAGTTTTTAGTACAGTGTCTGGCACATGAGTGCTCAATAAATATTAACTGGTCTTATAACTTTGTGAAAACACCATCTTCATTTACCTCCCCATATTTTGGCCCTGTATTCTTCTAATGGGGTGAATCAACAGAAGGCTAGGTGATTTTTTCCAACAACTTTAATGAGTTAAAAGCACTCCTGGCATTATAACTCAAATTTAAACTCTTCTATGCCTTGGGCCAGCAGCCAGAAATTATTGCTGGCCACAGTTCAGATTCTAGGAGAGAAGCTGGCATGAATACAGTCCTCACATCCCTGTGTTGAAGTCAGGACCTTACACGGATGCTGACACTGTCATTTGTATCACTTATGCCTCGTAGGCACTGACAGGGCTGGGGATGACCCAGTTAAACTTAGAGGGCTAGAGCAAACTGAGAAAAACATGACCTGGGATAAGATCTTTCCCACGGTAGGGTGGAGGTGGGGATAGGAAAAGCAGACAGAACACAGATCAGAGGTTATGGCAACAAACAGACTTATATTCATCATTCGAGGTCCAACATACGTGGCATTATAACAAGGACCTCTCTCCACCAAATCACGCCCTATCACCAGGCTTCTGGACACTGGCAGAATTTGAAGATCTTTTCATTCACATCAGGGGCATCTATTAGAAGAGCCTAGATAAAATGCCAGGACTCAGTACTGCAGAGGAGAGCTGGAAGAGACAGGAGCACCGTCCTAGGGATAGTGGGCTTGCTGCTGGGGAAGGGGCTCAGGAAGGAATCCGTTTATTCACACTCATATATGAAGAAGATGGCTGCCCCAATAACAGATAGAAGCTAGTGCAGAGGACTGAGCCTCAAGGAACTTGTAGCAAGATTAGCTTGATGTTGATTTTTTTCCCTTAAAGAGCAAAATTGATCCAATATTGTCCCTTAAATCTTTCTTGCCTGAGTTGCAGAACCGGACGTGAGGCTGAGTTTACAAACTAGAAAGGGGGGGGGGATCGGATAGGGGACTATTAAATGACTCCCTCCCCGGGAAGAGAATACAGAGACGTAATCAAGTTACGAAAATCCCAATAGTCAGTTTGACAAATATAGGTATCCCCAAGACTGTGAGAAATCCCAGTAATACCTTTAACTGGTCTGTGGGACTTGGAGCCAGAGATTCCTTTAGAAGAGAAAACCTCTTCTTGTGGGATGTGTAGTACTTTAGCAGATAGATAAGTTAGTTGCAGAGTCAGACTGATGGCTCCACCATTCACTCTGTGTGCCTTTGTGCAAATTATTTTACCTTTCTAAGCCTCAGTCTATTCGTCTGTAAAATGGAGGTAAATTACAGGACCCACTTTATAGGAGTTCTGTGAGGTTTAAATTAGACAATCAACCTAGAATACCTGGCATTTTGGTAAGTACTCAGCAGATGTTAATAACAGTTATTATTATCTACTTTCCAATCTTAGTTTTCCTATTGGCAGGTATTACAGTAGACAGTGTACTTCTTTGATGACTTCAATATCATGATCCCTTTAGCCCGGAGCTTTATCGTGACCCAAGCAAAGTGTAGACCCAGTGTTTGTAGTCACTGGCAAATACACTGACTTACTACTCACGCCAATCTGTGAACAAATATCTAAGGGTCTCCTGGTCAAGGATTAAATGTGTGAGGAACTTCTGAGCAAAAGAAAAGACAGAAGAACACTGAATATGTAAAGGAGGAGTCGGGCAGGATGGCTTTCTAGCAGGAGTGAGAGGCAACGTGGGAAGGTAAACTCCCATCCAGACGAGAGTTTAGCGCCTTCACGTTATTGCAGTCGGAGAAACATCAAGGGCATTTATTAGTTGCCTGTATTCTCCGTAATTATGATTTCTTACTCCCACCCATTTCCATTCATTCTCGCTGCTGGCACCATCGTCTCTTCCCTGGAGTGCCTTGGTGGCCTCCTAGCTCGCTTAGTCTCTTTGTGTCCCCTTTTGCTTCTCCTGATCCGTGTTCTCCATGTCACAAGAATGCTGTCTCTCAAAACATGCAATGGACCGTGCCTCTTCTTCCTGCTTAAAATCCTCCAATGGCTACACATTGCTCTTGGAATAAAGCATGTCACATCTTTAACTTACATGGCTCTCGTGCTCCATCCCCTGCCTGCCTCACCTGCTCTCCTCCTGCTCTGCTCCCTCTCCTCCCGGTACATCTCTGCATTTCTTTCCAGTCTTCAAACATCTGTGCTTCTCGCTGCCTTGGGACCTTCCAGCCAAGGGGTCCTGGGCACCAGAAGTGGATTCCCCTCACCCATCCCTTCCCTTCTCCTGTCCTTCTTCCCAAGTGAAACTTTCCTTGATTTCTTTGAGCTGGTTGGTAACTGCTCTCTTTGCACTCGGCCCGTCTTCTTTGCAGTAAATCATCACAGATGTCTTAAATAATCACATGTTTGGTGTCTGCCTTGTCAACTGGAATTTAAAATTAAATTTTAAAAATTAGAATTTAAAATCTAAAATTTAGATTTTATGAGGACATACAATTGGTCTGCCTTGTTCCTTGTGGTATCCAGAATGCCTAACATGGCACCTGCCACAGGGTGCGTGATGATTAAATATTTATTAAAGGAGGGACAAAATTTGAGTAAAGAAATAGGTCCAAGACAGAGCAAAGAGATGTGGCAATATTGTTTGCTTTTAAAAATAATCTCAAAGGGATACCAGGGTGAAGGTAGAGGAAGAGAGAGATAGAAGTTATGCTGGAAAAGCTAGAGCGATAATGGGTAATGAGGTGATTTTATGAGGTGAGAGTGTGTAATAGAGACAGAGAGTATCCTGGGAGTCACTAGAGGTGAAATAGGGGACGATTTGAAGAACCTAGAAAGGAAAGAGGCAGTCAGTCACAGCAGACTGCAACCTAGGCAGATAAGCATCTCGCGCAGCTTAGGCTAATGACTTAGGAACCTTCTGGTACCAAAGGAAAGGACACTGACCCTTGTTTAGCTCTGTGCTTAATCTAACCCACCGAGATGTACCCATGATCATGGCCAATTCTTCAGACCTTAATCTTCCTTGCTGCTTTGCAGCTGTACCTGAAAATGCCTAATGAATAGTCAGTCTGCAAAGCTCTGTGGAGGTTAGCATGTTAGTGTTTCACCGCAGCATCAAAAAGACTTGAGAAGCAAGGGAAAGCCAGAGCAAGCACTGATATATATTCAATTTGAAGACTTCTTTCCCAGAAAATGCCATAATGGACCTCGTCCAACTTTGATGCATCTTTACGACACCAATTCATCTATTTAGCAAACCTCTTTCCTGGTATCTCCTTAAATTTTTCATGTAACTTTTTTTCCCAGGGACTTTTAGCAGCAGATAAGTATCAGTTCAGATACTTAGAATACAGTTCACCTTCTCTGTCCTTTTCCTGGGTGCCACATCGCAGGTCTGTCTCAAGAGTCCTCTTCTTCTTTAACTGTGTCATATCCTAAGGGGCGTGTTTGCTTGCTGGCAAGAGGGGAGTGAAGGGGAGAGCCTGGAGTTACTGTTTACTGGCTGAAGCGTATTCCTTGGGGGATGGATTCATGCTGAAATTGATAAGAAATGGGATTATGAAAAGATTTGTCTATTTGGAAGTCCCGCCACTTGTGATCGATTTCCTCTGTCTTCCTGGAGCTTTCCTTATGTGGCCTATTTTCTCAAACCCCTTCTTGATGGTTTCTTTCCCCTGGCACCTCACTTTCCCTCTTCCTGCCACCTTTGTTCTCAGGTTTTCTCCTCTCTTGTCACCTCACTTGTTTTTTTCCCCTCCTGCTGCCACTTAAACTTTTTATCTTCCTACCAGGTTTGATCAGATTTTCCCCTTTGTCGTAAAGGAGTCTTAGAATGACTCCAGGAAATATGGAGCAAGTCAGAAATTTATATTCGGACTCTGGGCTTGTTATCCCGCCAGGGTCCCCTGTCACCACTGCCACTGGGTTACTGAGAGCTTTTATTATTGACTCCACAGTCCCTTCAGGTGACTTTATTCCTTTAACTTATCTTTAGTCCAGAATTCTTCTTCCTTCCCAGTCCTTTTTCTATGCCTCAGAAAACTCTTATTATCATTTCAACATTATGAACATATGGCTTTTAATATCTGTAGAGTATCTTAAAACCTGCTTATCCTTCTTTCATAAAACCATGGAAATCTGGTATAAGAAAGCGTACTATTCAGTAGATTTGTGCACAACCTGGGGAAATCATGCTGTCTTAAATAGAATCAGGAAGAACCCAGATGGGTCCACCTCTTCTTGCCCATCGTTGCTCCAAAGACAAGTATTTGCATATTTCTTCACTCCAGTTTCCACATCTGTGAAATGGGAATAATAAGTACCTACTTCCTAGGATTGTCATGAGTGGTAAATGAGTTCATAATGTAAAAATGCTATCAAAAGACCTGTCCATAGTTAATGCTCAATACATTTTAGTTATTATATTATACTTAAGCTTATTATTATTATTGAAGCTTGACATAATATGCAGCCTTTAACATACTATCAATCTTATAAAGAGATTTCACACTTCTTTAAGCGTCAGTTCTTCTGGTGATGCTTCTTTCTAATAAAGAATCTCCTAATATTGCCTTTTTGCTGTGTTTTTATAACTCTCTTTCACCATTCACAAAACTTACATGTTAATTCCTACCCATCTAGGGAGAGTTCCATTTGTAAAGTCATTTTCTTCTCACAATGACCTGAGTTGATCCCTTCTTTAAATCTCTTGCTTATTTTGTTCCTCACAAATCATTCCATCATAGACCTGCGGACCAAGAAAATTAACACTTCTATATCATGACTCTGGTTTCCCTCTTTAAAGTACAGTTCAGAGAGGTGATTTTAATTTCTAAACACTAATCATTTTGAGCCTTTGTTACCATAGCAACCACAGTTGTCATCCTGAAACATGATAGCACTGATCACCCCTGACAGCTCACGGACCTGAATTTCAGACAATCAAAAGCAGAGTAATTTGGAGGTCTGTTCGTTTAGAATTTTCTCTTTCACAGTTTCAAGGAAACACAGCTCAGGCTCTCTTCCAATTTGTCAAAAGCAAGAAAAGGCTTGGAGATGGCCACGTTTCAGGCCAAGGTATCAGTCCCAAACACGTTTTTATTATTCTCTGGAAAATAAGGTTGTAAAAAAATAATTGCTGACATAACCTTAATGACAGCAGTTTAAGTATGCTGCTGTAATTAAAAATAGGAATTTTATTGTCCTAGACCTCTGAGAGACTAGCATATATACCATTCAGATCTCAGGATTTACAAAGCAAGCAACTTTGATTCTTGCTGTTTTGCTGTGTGGGCCACACATTTCCTTTGTGCCTCTCCGAGTTGCAGCTTGAATAGAAAACCTGGCAAATAGCAATAAGCATCTGTGTTCAGAATGATGCCCTGTGGTGACAGTGCCATGGCTTTCAACACACTAAACTCTGAGATGTCACAAAAGGAGCTACTCTTTCTCCTTTGATTTCCCCTAGAATAAAATGTTTATATATTGCTCCGTGAGGTTAAAACTCTACAGGATATTTTGGTTACAATTTGAAGAGGGCTCTCTTCTTTGCCCGGGATGTCGTATCCATTTTATTCCTATTTTACCTGATAGGTTAGTTAGAAATTGTATACAGCTGCTAGTTATAAAGACCCAAAGAGAGTGGCTTTAAAAAATTAATTGATTCTTATTCTCCCATGCTGACAATTTTTTAGAGGTTGGCAATTCACATATGAAAATGCCACAGCCCACAATGGGATCCAGGCAGCTTCCATTTTTTCTGCTTGGACATCTTTACCAAGTGATTTTTGCCTGGGGCCCCAAAACAGCTACCAGAGTTTCATCCATCTCATCCAAGTTTCAGAGTAAGAGAAAGGGTCACATCCCATTTAAGTCAGCCCTCTTTTTTAAGGAGTTTTCACCAGAAGTCCCATCCAAACACTATCACTCTTATTAGCCCGAACTTAGTCACATGGAAAATTCAGAGTTTATCAGCTGAATGTATTACCATCTCTCCAAAAAAATCAGTGTTCTGTGTTAAGGAGGTAGGAGAGAACTGATACTGCTTTGGCAGTTAGCAGTCTTTGCCACAATTGGCAACGTATGAAAACAGATATAAACAGCAGATTCCTCTCTCTTCATCTTGTGCTGTTTTCCACAGCAAATACTTACTTATTCAGCATGTAAATAATCAGGAAGCTATAATTCTTTTCTGTTGATAGAAAAATTACTCTTCATCATGGTAAAATTTAGCCCCAGCACAATCCTTAATGACTTCAGAATCGTCAAATATTTTTAAAGTATAATTTTCATGTTAACCTTCGTGTTTTAAATTATTTAATAGTGGGCCATTTGGATATGACACTTTGAGCACCTGTTAAAAAGAATGTTGAATTCTCATCCACATTACATTTCTCAATCCTTTGAATTAAAGCAAGTTTCTTGTAAAACTGAAGTCCAGTACATAGATGTTTAAAAAGTTAGAAGTCAACACATTTCGTGCATTAATACAAGTCCTGTCTCTGTTGTTAACTCACCGTAGTCCATTTGTGTTTTTATCTCTCTATTATGGCCTGATTATTTTCTTGTCTACCATAGTATCTGGCACAAAATAATGCTCTATCGATGTTTGTTCATGCAGATGAATTTTTAGGTAGCATGTTACCACCCTATTTATTTGGAATTCCAGTGATTAAATAAAGCAGATATTTTGTAAATGACCGTAAGCAGGTCTGAATGGACAATGTATTACTTAACAGTGAATTTTCTATCCAAAACAGTGCATAAGTAATTTTATGCAGTTACAGCACCTTCATTCCCATGATCTCTAAAACTGAATTTAAGACATGTGAAACTCCAGATGGCTAAGATCATCTTTATGACGAGAATAATTGAAAGTCTCTTCTGAGTCCAGTGCAGTACAATACTAACCTAATGATAGTCCAAAAATGTTTCTCACTTTTCATCTTTTTTAATGGCAATTATAACAAAGACCTCTTTTCTTTTTATATTCTATTTCATTCTGTCTTGCTTTTAGCTGAATCTATTCTTTTCTTCATTGGCAATCCAGTGGTTCTCCTTCAAATAATGAAATCCACCAGCAGAGAAAATATCTAATGAGCTCTCCCTAAGGAAAAAAAATATAAAAACCTTATGGGCACTTTATGACCCCAGAGCTAAAAGAGTGGGCTTATAGTCTCCTTTTGCTATTTAACCAAGGATAAAAACGACTTCAATTTTTTTTTTTTTACTAGAACAAATTAGTGTGGTTTATTGCATTAGCACAAAAGTACAGACAGAAAACTGATATCTTAAAAAATAATATCTATATTAGAATATATATATAATGACTTTAATTTTAACATTAATAATCATGCTTTCCACACTTACATAGTACCTTTTCTTCCCAAGAGTATAGAATATTGTATTTTGACATAAATTTTCAATGACAGGTAAGGCAACCAAAGACACATGGAGAAATAGATGTTATATACAAGTTTTTTGCAAATTTGCAATAAGAAGCCACTTTCTCTGCATATCAGCTCAGTGCTGTGCTCTGGGCATGGGAAATGGGCACGGGAAATACTGCATATGTCTCTTCTTTGTTGATGATCCTTCTGGCATCTTATTCTTGGGCTAGCATCCAGTTAGGGTCTGAGCCTCGTTGTTAAGAACAAGCATATTTTAGGTTAACGATTTGTGTCTTCTTTAGATAACCTACTTATGGCAAAATGATGTGTAATTTACATATATTTTTGAAAGTAATGTGCTTTTTTAGGACAAATGATTATAAATGTTGTAACATCAGGAGATTGCTGCTGATCTTTAATAACAGGAATTGTAAATATAGTCATAAGCAGTAAACAATGCATTTTCCAATCATCCTTTCTTCTCCTAAAATGTTACGGCAAACTATGTACACATAGTTCAAGTATTAAGACATTTGCAATTATAGCTACTTATGAAATTATTTGTGGTATTCTAAAACCGCTACTAGCCATTAATGATAGATGATATTTTATAATAGAAATTCAGAGTGGTGAAATTGGATATGATCTTGGGAAATGTTTGTGATTTTTAAGTGTTATTACCATAAAACAAAAACCACTAGTATGGTATATATGTATTGGAAAGCAGATGAAAAATAGAACTACTGTTAAGTGTAATAATTTCACATTTCATTCAGTCATTCCACAACTAACCTGTGGCTACTATATATGAGTTACTCTCCTGGATGCTGGTTTTGTGATGAATTAGAGACAGAATTTTCAGAATATTCATTTAACTATAAGATAATAAGACAAAAAGGAAGTACAAAAATAAGGGCATATATGCAATTATCTAGTTACCTCTAAATTGTGTACCATTTTCCTTAAGATATGTGCTGCAATAAAACAGTGGTTAAGCTTGAGTCTTATAATCAGAGACTTAAATGTGTATCCTTGATTCACCTTCATCATTGAGTAAACCTGTGACCATAAGCTAGTTACCCATTTCAAATTTCTGTTCTGTAATTTGGAAGATACAGTAGTCTCTCCTTCTAGGTTTTTTTAAAAATTTTTTAATAATTTTATTTATTTATATTTGGCTGTGTTTGCGGTGTGCAGGCTTCTCACTGCGGCGGCTTCTCTTGTTGCAGAGCACGGGCTCTAGGCACGTGGACTTCAGTAGTTGTAGCACACGGGCTTAGTTGCTCTGTGGCATGTGGGATCTTGCCGGACCAGGGCTCGAACCCGTGTCCCCTGCATTGGCAGGCGGATTCTCAACCACTGCGCCACCAGGGAAGCCCTAGGTTTATTTTTGAGAAAAGAGTGAAGTGAAATAATGTCAGGCACAGAGCATGGTACCTGGCACATAGCAAGTATTCACTACATGCTCACTTTATATTGTTACTACAGAGAAGCCATAGACTATTTATTGGGAAAAGCTCCATATACTATACATAAATAATTGTGCACATTCAAAATAAGTATTTTATATGCAGAAAAAGATTAACGTCAATATGGTTTATCTTAATGTTAACCAAAAACCTTCCAGATAAACAATATCAGAAGGCAAAAGGTAATAATATGTGCCTCTTTTTCATCAAATTTAGGCCATTAATGCTAGTGATCAACATGAACATGTTTTGTCTGAAGAAAGCTTTCTTTCCTTTTTTTTCCCACCTTAATTGAGGTGTAATTGACATATAAAATTGTAAGATATTTAAAGTGTACATCAAGGAAATTTGCTGTACTTACACATTGTAAAAAGATTCTTCCCTTCCAGTTAATTAACAAGTCCATCATCATCTTTGTGTGTATGTGTGTGGTGAAAACATTTAAGTTCTACTCTCTTAGCACATTTCAATTATACAGTTCAGTGTTATCAACTATAGTCACCATGTTTTACACTTAATCCTCATGAAGAAAGCTTTTTCTTAATCCAGTTAATCCACCAACCCTTTTTGATCTGACTGGTAAGATGTTTTGGGTAATGTTAGAGATTACTGGATTTTGGATTTTAATCAGCACCAAAGAAGGGAGGGAGGGAGGGAGGGAGGGAGGAAGGAAGGAAGGAAGGAAGGAAGGAAGGAAGGAAGGAAGGAAGGAAGGAAGGAAGGAAGGAAGGAAGGAAAGAAGGGAAGAAAGTTGACAGATGTCACTTTAGTTTTATGTATGCCGGGATTCTGTAAATTAGTTAGTGTTGTCAGTGTTTTGTTTAGGTCTCGAAATGAAATGCTGTTGTTTTATTTATTTCTGTAAATTTCTGGTCTCGGCTTGCCTAGTGACTTAGGGCAGGCTGTTGAAGGACTGCACGTATCTTGCCTGTATGCTGTATGCTTGACACAATAAAAACTGTAGCAGAGGCTACTGGTCCCCTAAATCCATTCTTTCCTTCTTCATTAATAGCAGAACTCCCTGTTGTTGTTTGTTTGTTTGTTTTTAACCTGGGTACATTTCTTTAAAGCTACCTGTGAATCTAAGTTCCGTTTAGTTTGACATAAGCTAAAATGCAACATGGCACATCTCGGAAGTGCCCTGCAAAGAAAGGGTATTATCTTCTTTATCTCTTCCTCTCTTCTGCTTCCTGAATAGGGATGTGATGGCTGGAGAGTAGGAAGCCGTCTTAGAGCTTAAAGGGGGATCTGCGCACTGAGAATTCTGGGGCAAAATAGAAAGACCCTGGGCCCGGGGCATTGTGATGAACCATTCCAGCCTTGCTTCACTGCCTCTGAACTGTTTTTTACAAGACAGAAGAAATCCTACTGTGTTCAAGCCACTATTAATTTAGATTATCTGTCACTCATAACCAAACATCATCCTAAAAACTACAAGTAACGTAAGGAAATTTTTATAAATTGTGAATATGAACTGTATAAAAATCTGAATTCTCTTCCTCCACTTCATTTTTGTAGCAAGTCAGCCCTCAAGTTGGATCTTTCGTCTTGGCAATATGTCTGTTGTGGTGTTTTAATCTTTCAAGTGCTTAGTCTCTCCTACAAATTCCTAGCATCTGTGATTATTAATCAGCCTCTTTGTGGATTTAACTTAGGTCAAGATTTAGTATCATCAAGAACAGCGCTGTTTAAAAAATTAGAATTTTTCTTTCCCTTCTGTTTATACAGAATTTTCCCTGGTTTCTTTGAGTATATCAGCAGTTCCTCAGAATTTATAGGCATATATCTGTACCCATGTTTTCTGTTTCAGCTTCTACATGTTACCTTATAGATCGTCACAAGACAACCATTCTTAACTTCCCTGGCATTTCTATTCTTTTTCTGCTTTCTTTCAAGAGTCTTCTATGTTTAAAGAGTGGAGAATTTGTAGAAGCAGTTTTGGAAATTCTTTAAAAAGATTCTGTCTCTGTGTTTTCCTCATTTGTACCAGTTAGGTTTTTCTCCACCAACACAGCATGATAGACAACCCCAATGTTTCAGTACTTACAACAATCCAGTCTCCATTTATTTTTCTGCCTCCTGGGTCTCTGGGATGGGGGGCAGCTTTACTTCTGAGGCAGATTCGGTCAGATTTGCTCCACATGTCTCTCATTCTGCAACTGGCAGCTACCTGGGTCATATTCTTCCACTGGCTGCTGGGGGAAGAGCAAGAGGACTGAGCCTCTTAAGGCCTCACCTCTGAACTGTCATCCTATCACTTCGGCCAGATTCACCTGGGCAAAGTCAGTGAGGCAGGGCTGTCTATCCCGCCTGTTCCACTGATGTGCATTTACGCGGTGAAGGGTGCAGAACTGCAATCCTATTACAGAAAACTGAAAATTTGAAACAATACTTTATTCTACCATACCACTGTGAGTGAACGTACACTTTCTCTTGATACCCACCGTATGCACGTGTGCATGTGTGTGCGTGTGCACACACACACACACACACACACACACAAAACACATGAGCACAGAATCATCTAATTCTGACTTTAAGATCTAGATGGAGAAAAGTCCAAAAAGGAATAAATGTACGTTGGGAGGTTTGAGCTGTATTTTAGAGTATTCTTTATTTTTATTGTCTTTAGAAAGAGAGATTTTAGTTTTTAGTATTAAAATATAAATGGTTAAAATATAAATGGGTTGGTCAGCTAACCAAACTACATATAGTATATGTTTAACAAATTCTAAAGGCCAAGGCTATCAGCCAATATCCTGAAGGGCACGTTGGGTCTCTTGAGGAAATTCGCTTTTGCTTCTGATAACTGATGTCGCTTCATTTTAGGATCCAGCTGATTTTACTTAATGGACAAAATGAAGCTAGTGGCTAACTTTACTGCCTTAAATTCTTCCGGCTCAGTGATGCTCTGAGAACTGTGCTAAAAATACCCTGCTCAACAGAGTGTACTTTCTATATATGATTGCAATATACTTTGGGGCCTCTGTGGACATAAAATATTATAGCTCCATGACAGCCTGCTTCACTGGCTGTTAGAGGTCAGGCCAATTATAAATAGGTGCTTAAGCTTTTAAAAATTTATTGTTCGTGCCCCCAGATCACAGTCTGAAAAACAGAAACACTAATCATGATGATATGTCGGATACTACAGTTTTATACTAGTTAGGCTGAGGAATATGCACAAATACAGCTCAATATACTTAGTTGGTTTCTAACAATTATAATATCACTCAATATAGTTAGTTGGTTTCTAAAAATTATAAGGTAGCTCAGAGTAGTTAGTTAGTTGGTTTCTAACAATTTTGGCATCATTGGCCGGGAGAGGAGAGACCTTTACTGCTATGGGTGTATCCTTCTGTGGCCCCATGTTTTCTGGCTCCCTTGTAGTTGGGTAGGACCATTTACTGGATCTAGACAATGATCTGTGAGTAGGTGTTATTGTGATCTGCTGGGCCAGTGGTAAGAGCCAGCATGCCACCCTCTAGCTGTCCTTTGCTGTTACTGTTTTGACCTGGAAGCCGCATGTGGAGATGATGGTACCACAAGATGGAAGCAGCCTGGGTCACGGGGTTACCACAGGGAGCACAGTTACCTTGGATGCTCAGTCAGCCTGCGCTACAAACAAGGCAAACAAGAAATGAAGGTTGTTGGAGTTATGGCTTACATTCTCTCAGGTGTACAGGGCAGTCTTTTCCATTTTACAGATAAAGAAAGTGACTGAAGTTCGTAAAGTCAATATATTTTGCCAACCCGTAGATTATCACTCTATGGTGGTTTACAGTTAACCTAACTACTGACTTGTATCTGTGATAGCTTGATTTTTAGTCAGCTGTAGAAATTTACTGGACCTCTTGCCTTAGAAAATTATAAAGCTGTGTGAGAAAATTTACTCATAAATCATGTTAGCTATTATAATAATTTTTCTTATGGAAAATGTTGAGCATTTTTCTGTATATTTCAGGGTGCTGTGTGTTCCCCCATCATCACCTCCAACACACACACACACACACACACACACACACACACACACACACACACACACACACCCAACACCCACACATATACATCTCTCTCTGTCAGTGGTTAGTGGTTCACAGTGTCCAGGAGCTACAGAGACAGTGTGGGACAGAAACAAGAAGATCCGACCCTGCCGGTGCCGTTTATTCACTGTGTGATCTTAGGAAAACACTTAATTTCTGAGCCTCAGTTTTCTTCTTAGAAGAAGGGGTTTAATTAGATAAGGGTTTTTTTCCCAAACTGTGAGTCCCAACCAAGTAGTGAGTTATAAATCTGCAGAACATCTCTGCTAGCATTTTTTCAAGACTTTCACGGCAAAATTAAGAGGAAGTTACAGAGAATTCTCGTATACTCCCTTTCCCCCCACATGCACAGCCTCCCCCATTGTCAACATCCCCCACCAGAGTGGTGCATTTGTTAAAACTGAGGAACCCACACTGACACATCATAATCAAAGTCCATAGTTTACATTAAGGTTCACTCTTGGTTGTGCACATTTTATGGGTTTGGACAAATGTGTGATTCCATGTACCCATCATTATAATATCCTACTGAGTACTTTCACTGCCCTAAAAATCCTCTGTGCTCTGCCTTTTCAGCCCCCCTGCACACAACCCCTAACAAGTTTTTACTGTCTTTTAACAATCTCCATAGTTTTTTTTAGCATGTTAGAGTTGGAATCATACAGTATGTAGCCTTTCAGACTGGCTTCTTTCACTTAGTAATATGCATTTAAGTTTCCTCCATGTCTCTTTATGGCTTGATAGCTCCTTTCTTTTTAGTGATGATTAATATTCCACTCTCTGAATGGACCACAGTTTATTTATCCATTTACCTACAGAGGACATCTTAGTTGCTTCCAAGTTTTGGCAATTATGAATAAAGCTGCTATAACATCTGAGTGCAGATTTTTGTGTGGACATAAGTTTTCAACTCCTTTCAGTAAATACCAAGGATTGCTGGATTCAGCTACATTACTGGAACATATGGGGAGAGTTTACTTTTGTAAGAAGCCATCAAACTGACTCCCAAAGTGGCTGTAATATTTTGTATTCCCACCAGCAATGAATGAGAGTTCCTGTTGCTCCACTTCCTCATCAGCATTTGTTGTCAATGATACATTTTTATTATTATAAGAGTAAAATAGAAATGATTAGAGTGCTTAGTAAGGGTAAATGTTATTACATAAAACTTTTGTTTCTGGTGTGTGTGTGTGTGTATAACAAATATGAATGTGTGTACTGAGTTGCGATGTAAAATGTA
The DNA here is from genome assembly GCF_028021215.1 of Eschrichtius robustus. Lineage (NCBI taxonomy): Eukaryota > Metazoa > Chordata > Mammalia > Artiodactyla > Eschrichtiidae > Eschrichtius > Eschrichtius robustus. The sequence continues at coordinate 55,794,341 of NC_090836.1, read as the reverse complement.
TTTTTAATGTTGTGTAGTCACAGTTTGAAATAGATGGTCTCTTACGAATCTTTTCCAAATCTAACATTTCTTGATTCTGTGAATTTTCACACGCGTACATATGTGCACAGACACACAATTTAGTGATTTTAAAAGATATTCATAATATACTAAGTGAAAAAACTCATTTTTAAAAAGCAATACATACATATTTTATGTGAGTGTGTGTGTGCATAGTAAAAAAAAAAAATTATGTGTATAATAGAAAAAAACTGCAAAGTTAATACCAAGATTAGCTCCAGAAGATGTTTTTAAAAATTTTTATTAGTTTCTTTGCCTTTACATTATATAATATTCACGTATTACTTCTATTTTTTTTAATGTACTTTTAAAAGATTCTCTTGTTCTGAAAGGAATCCTTAATTGGTGAGCTTCCATTCTGGTGACAAAGTAGAGAGAAATAGGTGGGCAGTATGGGGAAGAGCGTCTTGCAGTCAGGGCCTGGACGTGCCTGCTCTCCTCCCAGTGGGTGACATAGGGTCATGGCAGGACTCTGCTTTGACAAGGTCCCTTCCACTTCTGCAGGGCAAAGTTCTCTGAACTCCCCAGAATTTTTCTTGGCGCAGCAAATGGTGATGTGGGAAACCCAGGGTGGCAGTAGCTTTATTTATCTGTCCATTACAAATGGACATTGAAAGAATAAATAACTTCTAAAGGGGAAGTTCTAGGGTACAGAACACCGCATGGTCACCAGTCTCAGATAGTGAAGCTACCTGATGTTACTATTGTCCCCGGAGTCCATTTTGGACATCAGGTGACCAAAGCCCCCTGAGTGAGTGATAAAGAGATCAGTTTTTAAGGTAAACAGCTGAAGGCTGCCAGCTAACTTTTCACTGAAATGTTCTGTGCTTCAATGACAAGCGTGATGTAGGACAAGGAAGAAATTAGGAGCTGGGATGCAGCGAATTCCTGTCTCGCTCAGTGGCGTGAAACACACAGCATAACGCTCAGTGCAGCTCAGCACCTGTGACCCTTCTGCCGAGGCTCCGGCTGAGAAAAGGTCACCCTAGTGGCCTGTTCCATGGGTATTAGTGGCACCCCATCTGCTCCTCTTTCTTGAAACCATCATGGGGCAATTTGCTAAAAAGTGCTGTTATGTGTAAAGAGAGGACTGCCAGCACCCTGTTCAGATGTGCCGGAAACTTCTCACTGTGGGAGAACCAGAACAAGCTTTCCAAAGAAGCTTGTTTCCAACCTAACAGAGCTCTGTACAAGCATCTTCTCTCATTACTCAAGTGTGAATTCCCAGAGTCTCCTAAAAGTAACAGTGCACAATGGGACTTCCCTGGTGGTGCAGTGGTTAAGAATCCGCCTGCCAATGCACAGGGCACGGGTTCGAGCGCTGGTCCAGGAAGAACCCACATGCCGTGGAGTAACTAAGCCTGTGCACCACAACTACTGAGCCTGCGCTCTAGAGCCTGCGAGCCACGACTACTGAGCCCACACACCACAACTACTGAAGCCCATGCGCCTAGAGCCCATGCTCCGCAACAAGAGAAGCCACCGCAATGAGAAGCCCGCGCGCTGCAACAAAGAGTAGCCCCCGCTCGCCACAACTAGAGAAAGCCCGCGCGCAGCAACGAAGACCCAAGGCAGCCAAAGATAAATAGATAAATAAATGTATTAAAAAAAAAAAAAGTAACTGTGCACTAATTTGACTCCGAGACTCTGATTTTGGACTGGAGGAGTGTCAAAGTGTTATGACATGTGGTCTTGATGCTCTCCTACCCTATCATTTTTACAAAGCACCATTTCCCTGCTTTATCTTGTTTCTGTTTCCTAACCCATCTTCTCCTGCCACATCACAGCTTAATCTATGACCCATTGACCTAATAAAAGAAATGCTCATTTTGCTGAACCACTGTTTTCTTCATCAGGTGTGTATTTGCAAAATGACCCTTAAAATGGGTAGCTGTGCTTAATTCTTTGTGCTGAAGCTATCCTAGAAAGTTGCTAATTCTCTGTTTCTCCTACTTTTTCTCGGCATGAAGCATCTCCAGTTGTTTTGCCCATAGATCCCTTGCTATTGTGTGGCTTTCTAGTGCATCAACAAAACTCCGTGTTGAAGTGGGTGTGTGTGCAAAACTCTTCTTTGCATTCTCAAACCAAAAAGAAAACGAGAAACCCTTATTTGATGGAGGATTCCCATGTGTAGAAATTCAGTTGATTATGTTCTTCCGTTTGCTCATTTATTTTCCAAAAGATATGCTGCCCAGGAACCTGTGGCTCCTGTGACTTGATTTAGGATCAATGAAGGCCTAAGGGCAAATGGGTCTAAAAAAGGTAGGGTTTTCTGTTTTGTTTTTCTTTATTGATTTGATGAAAGTACTTCAAAACAATGAAATACCAAGGACAGCATTGGCAAAAACAAAAATTATGGGAACAGGCAGACAGAATGGAAATACTACTGTACTTGTCTTCAAGTGACGTGACTGGGGTTAGAATTCTGGTTCTTCCCATTTTACCAGTTTGACCTTAGTCCTATCATTTACCTTCCCACCTGTAAAATGGGAGCTTTTGATCCTATATTACTGTTTATCACTAGTAAAGAGTATTAAAGTTGAAATGATTAATTACTTCTGTATTATCTTTATTTTGAATTTCCTTTTCTAGGGACTAGAAGAATTAGAGATTTGTTCCAGAAACCATATAAACCACTACCTATTTTCATAAAATGAGAGCATTCAGCACCTTGCAGTGCCTGAAAATTCATCTTAAAATGTTAATATATGCTATTTTCTTATGTGAGAATAGGTAAAATAATTTTAACTTTCTGTACATGTCCTACTCAGATCCATACCTAGATTATGATTTCAATTATGCTCCTAATTTACTGTTTGATATTGGGTAAGATACTTTATATATCCCTAGGCTTGTGTCCTTATGAAGAAACAAGCAAACTGAATTAGGATGACCTGCAAGTTTCCTTCCGCTCCACATTTTGTTCATCTGTAAGTTGTACCTAAGTCCGCACCTCCCAATTCTTTATCATCACTGCCCCTGGGAATTTTCACAGCCTTCATTTTTACATAAATGCAGTGGCTTCTTCAAGACCAAGGCCTCATGGCAAAGTGTCCAGTGTAGTTTAACTTGTGTGAAACTCAGTTACTCAAGTTTGATGATGTTTCTTTTGTTCAGTACTGTATTCTTTATATGCCTTTGGGCAAATGGTTAAGTGGAAAAAGTTGGATTATAAGACATTCTGAGTCCTCTCCTGAAACAATCATGTTTACTTAGATTGAATTGTGGTGATGTCTCAGGACTTTGCAGTAAGTTTCCATTAGTGAAATCATAGAATTATAAAACATTAGTTGGTTCTTAGAAGTCATATACTCCATACTCAAATAGTATCTGTCGCTCATCAACATCCAGCCTCTGTTTGAATACCTCTAGGGAGGGAAGCAGGAGACACATCTTCCCAGCAGAATTTATTCCCTTTTTGGATGGATCTGATTTCTAAAAATTTCCTTTTTACATTGTGTAAAACCCTTTTTCCATCTAATTTCCCCCTCCTCCTATTATTATTATTGTTGTTGCTGTTGTCATGATTACTATTACCATTATTATTGCTGTTATTATTATCATTGTCTTCTAGAGCAAAACAGAGTAATACTTGTCTTTCCTATAAATTATAGCCTTCAAGTTGGGAAACAGTATGACTGCCTTTCTGTTATCTTTAGCCCTCAAAATGTTTTGTTTTGTTTTGTTTTATGCCTCTAGGACCAGACATCCCATTCAGGATAGTCGCACTTAACGCTATTTTCCCAGCATAAATATTAATGGCATCTCCTTTCACTCTCAAAATTTTCCTAATAGGGCAATAAATCATATGGTCACTCCATGCCTCTATAATAGTGTCTACCAAAATTATTCTGCAAATTTCTAGATCTCAAGAGTGCTCTATGAAAAAAGAGGAAAAAAAATATTTAAGAAACACTTGTATGTACCATCACCCTTCCTATAGATTCACAAAGAACATCAGTGAGAATTTCTGCAGGAAGGAGATCTGTTTTATTTTGCTTATCCTACTGTTTTTCAAACTTTTAAAATCATGGAAATACCCAGTGTTCCAAGGAAAACAGCTTGAAATTCTCTCTTTTGGAAAAAGAGCTTAGGTGAATTTTGAATTTTAATTCCTATTATTTTAAGATTCTTTTCCAAATTGTTAAGCAACTTTTTCCCGGAATATTAACCACACTAGCTCTTTGTTTTCTAGCTGTAAATTGAGGGAATTAGAGTGGGCTCTGAAGCTCAACAAGTTGGAAAAACTTTGGCAACCATCATGGACGAACCTCCCTCATCTTATTTCTCCAGTGTTGGTGGCTCATGGTAACGCAGAATCAGCAGGACATTGGGGGTGGTGGCAATCCACTGGCATTATTGAAGGGCATCAGTGCAGCCTGGGAGGACTGACCATTGTGTGAATAGTAGCTGGAAACTAGTCACGGGATTTGAAGGAAACTGAAGAACAGTTACCCAAGTGCGATGTCAGAGGCAGGTCTCCATGGAAACCGTGTTGCGATGACCCCATTAGCACTGATTCGGGCGGTGCTGCCATCTTCAGGAACACATCTTCCCCAGGACACAGGGTACCACCTACCAGTCGTCTCCTACACAAGAGAACCACAGATTTGTTATTGTCTAGTCCAAGAATAGCTATTAACCAAAACAAAAATGGGAAATAGACTTCTTCTAGAACCTCTTATTTGGTTTTAAAATCAATACCTGTTTTAAAATCAATACCTTTTAAAGTCCGCTAATTTAATTTTGTCAATTGGGTACATTGGATTTAAGTGCAATATCATTTATAATTAAAGAAAAGACCAACACAATTACTATTCAATATGCATCACCATTATAAGGCAGAGACAGCCATAGAGAGTCAATTTTAAAATGATCTGTTGAAGATTACATTTTTAAATTGTCTTTCAACTGCACTGACGTAAATCACTTTGGCAATACATTTCTTGCATTTGCATAATGACAGAGCATGACAAGATTAGTTATCATTTTTAACTACTGGGTTTTCTGGCATGATGCTTGTCATCACATCTGTGTGTATTCCCTTTCCAAGGCCATGGTGGTATCACATGCATACATTTTCTGAACCAAAGAAATGAACACTTCCCTGGGTCATGTAGTGATTTTTTTTTTTAACGGTGAGCAAAAGTACCAGTCCACTATAAATAAACAATATTCAGAGGTTTAAAAGGACCATTACAGAAAGACATCTTAGAGCATTTTCTGTAAAATTGACACACAGGCTTTTGCTTATACGGTTGGATTGTGCATGCTGCCCTCTGTCTACAAAATTCAAGAAAAATAAATTTCTGTCTTAAGTTGTGAGAATAGGCTATTACAAGTATGTGTGTCCTGTAACTTGCTGGACTTGTCTTTGTAGGGTAACAGAGACTGTTTCTGATCTAAGTGTAAGTTGTGTTTCTACAAAGGTCACTGTGACTAAGGTTTTTGGAACTTGGAACATATTCTGTCTTAAAAACAGAGCTATGTAAATAGTAAATGGGCTCTCAGCAAGTTTACCAATTTCTTGTCTAGGCCGTGTGTTTGGTTGTAAGAAGGGTTAAGAAGGGAGACTATAAAATAGTCTGAAATAGCTGAATTAGAATAATTAGGACAAGCCTGAGTTTCCTGTCCTGAGAGCTGGGACTGTGGAGTTTATGAGACTGTCACTTTTCTTCCACTCCTAAGTGCCCCTCACGCCCACATCGCTACCAGTCAAGCTCCCAGGATTGCAGAGTCATGAAGAGTCGGGGAGGCACATTTAGCACACAGGTCTTATTTGTCTGTCTGGGGTCCAAATACCTGTGTTCTTAATATCAATACATGTGTCCACTTTGAGGAGCGCCTTCTCAAAGGATGTGATCCTGAAACATAGATTTTTCCACCTAGTTGGTTATTGGAGTACACCAGGAGCTTTTAGCAACCTGCAGATTCCTGGGCTTCTCCCTTTATAGCCCCTGACTTCCCAGATCAGAAATGGGCATGGGCATCTGTATGTCCCCAGGAGCCTCTAATGAGCAGCCAGGTCAGGGAACCAATAATCAAAACATCTGAATCCCTTCCCTCCTGATCAAAAATCCTGTTTCTTCAAATCAGTTAAACTAGACTAAGGGAAAAAATACAAATTTTTTTTTCCTTTTTCTTTTTCTTTTTTTTTTGGCTGCACTGCACAGCATATGGGATCTTAGTTCCCTGACCAGGGATCAAACCCGCACCCCTGCAGTGGAAGCGCAGAGTCTTAACCACTGGACTGCCAGGGAAGTCCCCCAAAATACAAATTAAATGAACTCACATAAGCTGGGAGTAAAAATAATAAATTAAATGTGTTTGATATTTTTAATGCTTCTCAAAGTAGTTCCACTTCCTCACATTTGAACTTTATAGCAGAGAAAAAAGGGAGGTTATTATTTTTTAGATAAGGAAACTAACCTTATAGGGCAGCTATAGGAAATCTTCCTTAGCACAAAATGAGTATCAGTCAATCTCGAAAGCATCATAAGTGAGAGGAATTCTAGATGGGTGAGTGAGATCTTCATGCCAGCTGAGCAGTGTATCTTTTGGTCACAGGGGTACCCAGACACTGGAGGGGCCTGATTGAGTGTTCCTCTGTGGGAAAACCCTCTTAAGTTATTCCAGATTATCACAGTTCCTTCCCTTCTGAAGCTTCTGGATCTACAGTGTCTTCATCAAAGCTCCCACAGCAGAATCAATGAGGACAGGCGAGGAGGAGAGAGATGACTAGAGGTGGGGTGAATTAAGCTCTTTATAACTCTGCCTGTATTCCCACGTATTACTTGCTTTAATGTTTTCGTAGTTTCTAGCACAGCTCTGAGCACGACCAGTGAGGCATAGGTGAAGTAGACAACTCTTCGTTTATTCAACCCGCATTTACTGGCTATCTTCCTTATGCCAGGCACTCCTCTTGACATGAGGGCAACAAAGATGAGAAGAAATACTCATGACCTTGAGGTGTTTAATCTAGAGGGGAGACAGACACAAAAACAAAAACTACAATTAGAAGGTTGCTGTGGCGGAATTATGCTTAAGCTCAGATCTAATGGATAAAATAAGAGTTTGTCAGTCCAGTAAGTGAGAAGGTTCTAGGAACAGGGATCACGTGCCTTGTCTCAGGAGGAGCAAGACCACGTGACAAGTCCAAGAAAGTACCAGGAGCGCAGCGAGCATTGTCTGAGGGGCCAGAGCCAAGTCTAAATATGGCCCAGGAGACAGATCATAAAAGACCCTGTGTACCTTGCCGAAGAGTTCAGGTTTTTATGCCCTTGGCAACTGAAAATGATTGAAGGCTTTTTAGCTGGGAAATTGGAAGGCTCACTGGCCCCACCAGCTGAGGAGGGAAGAGAAAACGCAGACAGGAAGACCTGCACTGGAGAAGCAGAAGTGGGCCTAGGAAAGAGCTGGGAGTTATACGAGGTATTTGTGGAGTACCATCTATGGGACCTTGCTTTGACTAACAGGTGGCTTGGTGGATGGATGGATGGATGGATGGATGAATGGATAGGTGGATGGTTGGTGGTATGGATGGATTGGATGGATGATGAGGGAAGAGTCTAGGCTCACTCCCTGTTTTCTGGCTTGATCACCTGGAAGATTGGGAGCACCATTCACCAAGTGAATACAGAAGTCACTTTTGAAGAAGTCATATAAATAAATGTTCACCAAATAAAACTTAATGACATGCAGTTTTCTCGTAGTATACTGAATAAGGCAATGTTCATTGTAAACCATGCATGAAAAATACAGTGATTATTTAATAATTACCGTAACTATAAAAGGGGTGCACATTTTATGCTGATCTCCTTTGCAGAGGTTATTAGGTACAATTACAAACAAATTAAGATTATGTGATATATTTATTTTAGATAGAGTCTGACACAAACTTTTATAGTAACAGAATAGAAAATGAAAGATTTAGAGGACACATTTCGTAGTCAAGTTGATAATTAAGCCACTTCATATTATTTAGTGCTCTTCTCTGCTTATGTATTTCCCTTAATCCTTATAGTTTCTTGCACTCATAGTATTTCAGAGAGTTAAATTATCATTTTCAATGAATATAGTGTGAATAGAAAATGTTTACTTCAAATGTTTCACATCCTAAATATACAAAATCCTTAAGTTATGAGTTGGATTCTAGTTTTCTTTTCTAAAAAGTTATTAGATTTAAATCAGACCAAACTGATCTGTTGGGTAGATTTAGAGAGTGAAACAAAGATATATTTTCACATTGGTTTAGAATACTAAGTCCTAAACTTAGAAATTACAACTGAAGACATCTTGTAGGAAATTTTAAAATAATAATAAAATTCTATGTCTTGTCAAAACAATCTTGCAGTTTGGGGAATTTGATTGTGTTGGGTCACTGAGCTGGCAGTAGGATGAATTTCAGTGAATTTTTTTACCCATGCCAATCTCTGACTAAGAACATTCCCAAGTTTATCTGTCAGGGAGCTTTTTCAGTTTTTCCGTTTATAATTCAGTAAATGTTTCCTGGCCATCCACTGCATACAGGCTCTGTGCTAGGTCCCAGGAAGCAGAGATGAATGGGGCTTAGTTTTTGTTGACAGAGCCCCTAGATCAGTAAGGGAAGCAGATGTGTAGAGTAATAAATTACATAGCAGCATGGTAAGCTTGTGATTGATAGAAGGGCTCCAAGGTAAGCAAAGGGTCAGAGAAAGAAGAAGTTAACTCTATAATTAATTCTCTGGGGGACAGGGATAATTAGGAAAGGTTCCTAGAGGCAGTAGCATTGGAGTAGAACAATGAAGGGTGAGTAGGTGGGTGATAAAAGTGGAAGATATTTTGGACAAGCCTTGCAGCGCGGGCAAGGGCACTGAGAGTGGGGGTTCAGGACACAAGCTTGCTAATTTCTGGTTCCATTGTTCTGAGAGAGAACCCAAGAATCTACGTTTTTGACAAGCACCCCAGGTGACTCTTAGGCAGACTACAGTCTACCTTAGTGCATCCTTAAATTTTAAATTCTGTGAGTGGAGATTGCTTTACTTATCACTGAATCCACAGTACCTGGCACACTATCTGGCACATAGTAGGTAATTAACAAATGTATTTTGAGGAACAAGACTGGTTGCTAAACATTTGGATCTTAAGAAATAATTCCGACTCAATTTCTTAGCTGTTTTCTGTTTTGGCTGTGAGTAGATGAGTGTATCACTGCCCCGTCCCACTTGGAGGAAGTAAGAGGGTTGACTATCATAAAGACAAAAATTAAGGAAGGAAATGTTTGATGGATGGGTATTAGGGTATTTTAGTGGAAGAAAAAAGAGGCTTCTGGTTTATTTTCTGTCTTTTCTGCCTCAAAGGCTTAAATTAAAAATAAAAGAAGTCGTCTATGAAAGTACTTTCAACTTTCTGAATGTGCACTGTTCATTCAGCACCCATTAGCCGTTTTTTGGACTTAATAATCTGCTGATAAAGTCCTAGGACTATAGAGATGAAAAAGACCGCCCTCAGCAAGCACTCAACCTAGAGGTGAAGACAAAGAAGCAAAACTCAATTGCCCTACCTGGTGATACATGCTAGGACTGCAGAGTAAGTGCCAAGCACTGGGTTGAGGACTTTCCATATGCTATCATCTCATTTAATCTAAGAACCTTATAAGACAAATATTTTTCAGATGATGAAACTGTGACTTAGGAATTAAGTGATTCACCCCAGCTCACGTAATAGCTAGGGCTGAAATTTGAATTCAGTGTCTGTAAAAACATGTTGCTATTACTCACTGCATTTCTCCATCACGATACTCTCCTTTTGCTTATGTTTGGTTTTATTTGTTCACGCCCAAATAATCAGGAAACATAATGGAGCTGTATAAAATGCACTGGCGTCTTAAGTTTCCTCAAAATTCAAGTTCAAAATGGAAAGCTATCCCAGAGGAAACAGAATCCCTATGTCATATCAATATGCTCAATATGCTGTCTGACATCAGTCATTCATTCAGTGTCCCTGTAGTCAATGTCTGAACTTGTTTTATGCTGAGAATTAAGGTTTTGCCATTTTCCCAACTCTTATGGGATCTTAATGATTTTAGTAGGTTTTAGCCATAAATTATGTCCATTTCCTTTGACCAAAAGTACCACTTTCTGCATGATAATTTTATTAATATAAAATATTTTTCCAGTTGGTTAAGTACCAAGGTTTACTTAAAATGTAAAAGCATAAATTATGGTCAGAAATCAGACCGCTTAGACACAGTACATTTCATTGCGTGTGAAGTAAGAGATGTATAGGATTGTATTGAATTTCAAGGTTTGAAAGCACCCATATTTTTTTTTTTAAATAGTTACTTTTTTAAAAAAAAAACACCTGGCACTAAGATAAAAAGTAAACTACAGTTCTTGGATAACTCAATTCAGTTGATTTTTCACTGATGTGATAGTTTTACATGAATATTTATTTTTAAAAATTATGGAAGTCCTAAATCACTTGGGATTCTTTCTGTTCATACCAACTGATGGTCCAGTTTTGATCTACCCATTTAGGATCTGGGACTCCGTGTTCTGTATAGGTTGGCAAATAACTTTTTGGGTGTTCTCAAACTCATGCTATAAAGCAGTAATATTATTAGTCATACTTTCTCATGTATAACCCATTGAGGCAGACCCAAATAGGCCAATTCTGAGTTCCAAAAGGGAATTTTTGGTAGGTGGATTTTTATTTTATCCATTACTTGTGTAATGCCCTTGGATTTACAGTCATTCAGTTTATAAGACATATAAATTTACCAAGGTTTGCAGCAGTGTGAACTCAATTAATGTATGAAAAATCCCAACATTGAATACAAGTATGTGTTTTACCTATCATATTTTAGGCATTTAATATCTAAGAGCACAGTGAATTTTGTTTTATTCATATATTTCAAGGCTTAGGCAAAATTTAATTTTATTGATGTCAAAATCTTTTGTTGAGCTATGGTGAGATAAAATTTACCATGCTCAGGAATATTTCTTGGTCATTTAATTATACTCATAAATTCTTAGAAATCTCTAGATTTTTTTGTATAAACATTTATAAAATTCTGTTTCTCAGGGACATACATTTACTAATAACAACTGAGATGCATCAATTTTGAATCCACTTTTAGGGAGTTTGCTTTTCATCTGTAAATGGAAGCTTTTAGGAATACCCTTCATTAAGATCCTGTATTCATATTTTCCTGCTAAATACATTTTTAACCAAACATTTTGAAAATACTTGTTCTTAAAGCAGGAATCAGAGCAAACAAGCTCCAAAGCAGGTTATCCAGATGATTTAGATCCATCTGAGCTCTAAATCAATACCCAAAGCTATATCTGTACTGGTCTAGTAAATTAAATCACTATGTTTGAAGAATGAAGGAAAAGGTATCCTCTATAAAGTCACAACAGATTTCTTGGAGACAAATCTACCATATCTGTGCCAAACACACCATATTACTTAGGGTTTTCAGAAACTCATGTGCTCTGTACTACTGACGTAAACTGTGCTGAAGTGATCCAGAAGGGCAGAAACCTTTGAAAGATTCTTCTATAAATTCATTTCAGAGCTATTTAGACTCACTGATATATTGTATCCCTTCCTCTTCAGAAGCCTCAGTTTGAATTGCAATTTGTGGTTTTATTTTTTAAAAGAATTGCATGAATATTTAAAATGCAATTTGATGTACTATGTTACTGATCATACATTATTTATGTTAAGATTCTCTTTAATCATAAGGACTTGCAAAGTGTATGACAGGGGGAATGGTGTGAATTTCTTCTTTGTATTTGGGGTCATTAACTCAGAGGTTATAGCAACAGTAAATTCTCAAGGTAAGTGCTTTGGTTTCTACGCATCTTGTTTATAGAGGTGCGAAAATTCACGTAAAGGTTTGGAAACAAATTGATCGGGCTTGGAAATACTCATCTACCACGTTCATATGTTTTAACAAATAAATAGTAACTTCCTTCAAGAATAAGACAGATTTACAAAAGATGGAAAAAGCATCATGGCTGACTTGCTTGTTTCCAACGAAAAGGAAAACTGCAGAGCACCTCTCAGATGCAGGTGTCTTAGGGAAGCTCTACTTATTTCCTTAAGAGACCATTTATTATTCTAAGAGTTCCCAGGACTAGTTTATGATCTTCCAAAGAGCAGAGTATATTTTGTTTATTTTATCGAACTATTTATCTTCTCTCTTAAGACATAATTCTACCCTCTTCTACTTTTAAAAACACTTTGCAGAGGTGGAACATAAACTCCCGACTCCTTAAGTATGATCAGTCCCTTTAAATATTCTCACCATGATCTAGATTTAAGTCTCTTTTCTATCCTTTTTTTGATGGCAGAGTAGTTATAAAGGTGCAACCTTAAAAGTCAGGGTGAATTGGGGTCAGATCCTGGTTCTGCCACATAATAGCTGTTATCTTTGCATCCATTATTTGACCACACTGAGCCTCAGTTTTCTTATCTGTAAAATGAGAGTAAAATTTTTACTTTACACAGTTATTGTAAAATAAGAGATAATTTATATAAAATGCGCAGCAAAGGGCTGAGCAAATAGCAGGCATTTTAAAAAATAGCAACTCACTATAAGCTGGCTGATCTCCTTTTATTAAGGAAATTATTATGCTCCTTGTTATGCTAAGTTTCTCTTCTGCACTTGGCGCTGTGGCATTTTTGGTCCTTTGTGCATACTGTTATTCACCCCTTTTAGTTTAGTTTTGTTATACATTCACAGTCCTTCATCAGAAACCCATAAGGAAGATTTTTTTTGAACTACCAGCCTTTAGAAGGTAACACAGTGGCCCCTGTATTACCTGTATGTTACCAAATATGCCCCCTGCCCAGGATTATCCTAACAGCTGCCTGTAATCAAGTATATTAATACTTCTGCAGTGAAAAAATGTGGATATTCACATTTAGTGGGGCTAATAAAGATTTATATAGCCTCTGGTTAGCTCAGGTCAGATTCTGCCATCAGAAGGGTTAAAAACAACTCTCAGTGTTGGGTGCTTTTGGTTTGGGGACCGTAGACAAGAGATTAACTTCAGTCAATCCATGAGGCCACCCTTGAAGATCACTTTGAGTCCTGAGTCTGTCATCGACAGTATACGAGTGTTCCCTCCTCCTTCTGAGTAATCAACAATTTTATAAATATACTTTTAAAAATTTTCAAGTCACTATGATAAAAAACAAAGTGAGCAGAAACCTTTTTTCTTGTAGATCTGACCAGATCCTGAGACGTTTTGTTTTCCATTCATTTAAGAAAGTTGTTTGTCCTTAACAGAAATAGACCCACAGACATAGAAAACAAACTTATGGTTACCAAAGGGGAAGAGGGGGAAGGATAAATTAGGAGGATGGGATTAAACATATACGCACTACTATATATGAAATAGATAACCAACAAGGACCTACTGTATAGCACAGGGAATTATCCTCAATATTTTTTAATATAAGGGAAAAGAATCTGAAGAAGAATATATGTATATGTGTATATATATGTATGTATGTACGTATATATATGTGTGTAACTGAATCACTGTGCTGTACACCTGAAACTAACATGACATTGTAAATCAACTATACTTCAATTTTTTAAAAAGTTATTTGTCCTTTGCAGACATAGAGAATGGACTTGAGGACACAGGAAGGGGGAAGGGTAAGCTAGGACAAAGTGAGAGAGTGGCATGAACATATATACTACCAAATGTAAAATAGGTAGCTAGTGGGAAGCAGCTGCATAGCACAGGGAGATCAGCTCGGTGCTTTGTGACCACCTAGAGGGGTGGGATAGGGAGGGTGGGAGGGAGGGAGATGCAAGAGGGAAGAGATATGGGGACATATGTATATGTATAACTGATTCACTTTGTTATAAAGCAGAAACTAACACACCATTGTAAAGCAATTATACTCTAATAAACAGGTTAAAAAAAAATACGGGAGTCAAAGCAGAAAAAAAAAAACCAGTTGTTTGTCCTTGAATATAATTACAAATACTTGGATAGACTCTAAAATTTGTTTCAGAATGATTTGTTTTGAATATTTCCTTTTCTTTGTGTTCTTAATACCCCCCAGGAGCTTTTTTCTTATTTTTCTTCGTGTTCTAATTCGTGGTGGTATATTATCTTTTATATTAACTTCCCTCTGCTTATAAAAATCATGTTCCATGGTAACGGTATTAATTTGTCAGATTTTACAAATTATATTTATGTATTTCATCTGTCAAAATCTTGGCAAAAAATGCATTTTCACCAAAAATATCATTTTCAGCCAATAGAGGGAGTCAACTACAACTAAATGTAGTTTATGACATTCAAAGTAAAAGTATAAATTTTAATTTGTGGATTTTTAAAATGTATAATCATATAAATTTTTAAGTATATACATGTAATCTAAGCATAAATACAACCTAATTTCATGTATTTTCATTGTGGACAGACTAGTTTATTTGTCTTTTTATTTCCATAAACATATTTATCTATATTCTTTTGTTCTTCTGCCTAACATTCTGTTTTAATTTTCTTTTAAAACAAAGTATAAAAAAGATATGAATGTTAAATGAACATATAAAACGTGTTTATATTTGAGAGCTGTATAAAAACTAATTTCTCTTAATATTTCAAAGAAGTAAGAATATTATAGCCCTAATGGTATCAAATTGTATCTTTGTACCTGTGGCTTATTGTTATCAAAGGAACTTTTAAAACTGTTACAAAATCTTAAGGTGAAACAGTATATTACTGTCAGTTTCCCTTATAAACTAATCGCAGGTCCTGCATAGACCGTGTGTGGTGACCCCAGGCTGCACCAGGAGCGCCTGCCTACTTCCGCATCAGTGAGGAAAGCCAGCAGTTCTGCGGCATCTTCTCACTGCCCCTCTGCTACTCTCCTTTGTACCTCTTTTATTACATCACAGCCCTCTTCGGGGTTAGTTTGTTTTACTTTGCTGCATTGATGGGGGAGTATACACAGCAGTTTCACCAGCAAATCTAGTGATCAGGAAGGTGTAGGGACACATCCCTGATTCCATGTCAAAAATCTATCCACTCCAGAGGCTTGTACAAAGGGAGCACCATTAACTGTGTGCTCCAGTGCCCACTGTCTCCATCTCCTAATCCTTCATTGTGGTTGGACGCACCCCACCAGACATGCTCTTCTATCTGACATACTGTTTTCATGTGGTTGCTGTTGTTTGTTTAGTTTTGAGAAGAAAAAGAAGACTGAGAAATTTACTCAGTGAGAGAATCACTGAGGGGTTGGTTTTATTTTTTTTAATTTTTATTTTATATTGGAGTATAGTTGATTCACAATGTTGTGTTAGTTTCAGGTGTACAGCAAAGTGATTCAGTTATACATATATCTATTCTTCTTCAGGTTCTTTTCCCATATAGGTTATTACAGAGTATCGAGTGGAGTTCCCTTTGCTATACCAGTAGGTCCCTGTTGATTATCTATTTTAAGTGTGTATATGGATTGGGATTGACATATATACACTAATATGTATAAAATGGATAACTAATAAGAACCTGCTGTATAAAAAAATAAAGAAAATTCTAAAATAAAAAAATGTGTGTATCTGTTAATCCCAAACTCCTAATGTATCCCTCCCCACCTTTCCCCTTTGGTAACCATGAGTTTGTTTTCTAAGCCTGTGAGTCTGTTTCTGTTTTGTAAATAACTTCATTTGTATCATTTTTTTAGATTCCCCATGTAAGTGATATCATATAATATTTGTCTTTCTCTGACTTACTTATGAGAGGTTGGTTTTCTTTTTTTTTTCTTTCTTTCTTTCTTTATTTATTTTCTTATTAGTCATCCATTTTATACACATCACTGTATACATGTCACTGTATCTTTAAAACAATTTATTTGATCATCACTTGGAAACACTGGATTAACATCTACCTGAGCCTGAACTGAGAAAATAAGCATTACAAATTAAAACTTCCTGATAGAATTTAAAAGTAAACTAACAAAACATAACTCTGGTGCTGTAAATCTTTAGCATTGCCTTGAATGAATAGTCTTAAAAGATACTCTTTTCATTACAGATACCTAAGATTTAAACACATAAAGTCTTAGACTGATTTTTCCTTTCTTGTTTGTTTTTTTAAAATTACCATTAATTTGCCCCATTCTGTTCTGTGGGGAGCTATGTTTAATTCTGTTTATCAAGTACCATGTAAAAGAGCATTCCGGATGCCATTGTTACGTTCCTCCCGCTGGGTGCATGTGCTGTGTGTGTTCTGTGTCCCAAGACACACCCCAGTGCTACTGGGGGCTTCAGAGATTTTATGGACCAGTTCACTTTAAGTAGTCAAAAAGCAGTAACAGGGGATCCTGAAAATATGCCCTTTTAAACTATTAGCAAGTTTCTTAGACACTGTTAATACAAATAGCCATTGCTTCTCTCTGTTTCTTTTTTCTTTTCAGTTTTATTGAGCTGTAACCAACAAATAAAACTGTAAGATATTTAAATTGTACAACATGATGATTTGATATCCATGTATATTGTGAAGGGATCCCTCCATCAAGTTAATTAACACGTCTATCACCTCGAATATTTATACCCCCCTTTTCCGGGGTAAGAACATTTAAATTCTACTCTCTCAGCAAATTTCAGTTATACCATACAGTGTTATCAACTGCAGTCACCATATTAAACATTAGATCCTCAGACCTTATTTATCTTAAAACTGAAAGTTTGTACCCCTTTACCAACCTCTCCCTGTTTCCCCCACTCCAGTCCCTGGCAATCACTTTTCTACTCCCTGTTTCTATGAGTTTGACTTTTTTTTTTTTTAAGACTTCACATATCAGTGACATCATGCAGTGTTGGACACTGTTGGTGGGAATGTAAGCTGGTGCAGCCACTATGGAAAACGGAATGAAGTTTTCTCGAGAAATTAAAAATAAAACTAGCATATAGTCCAGCAATCCCACTTCTGGGTACATATCTAAAGGAAACAAAAATATTGTCTTAAAGAGATACCTGTACTCCTATGTTCATTGCAGCATTACTATTCACAAGCACCAAGGTGTGGAAACAACCTAAATGTCTATCAATGGATGCATGGATAAAGAAGATATAATATTTTATCTATATATATGTATATATACGTATATATACACAATAGAATATTATTCAGCCATGAGGAAGAAGGAAATTCTCTCATTTGTGACAACACGGATGAACCTGGAGGCCATTATGCTAAGTGAATAAGTCAGACTTAGAAAGACAAACACTATAGTATAGCATCGATGTGCGACATGTTAAAACTGATGGAGAACTGTTTTAGCAAAAATGCATGGGGCACTCTCACCACTATTATTCATCATAGTTTTGGAAGTTTTAGCCACAGCAATCAGAGAAGAAAAAGAAATAAAAGGAATCCAAATTGGAAAAGAAGAAGTAAAATTGTCACTGTTTGCAGATGACATGATACTATACATAGAGAATCCTAAAGATGCTACCAGAAAACTGCTAGAGCTAATCAATGAATTTGGTAAAGTAGCAGATACAAAATTAATGCACAGAAATCTCTTGCACTCCTACACATTAATGACGAAAAATCTGAAAGAGAAATTAGGGAAACACTCCCATTTACCATTGCAACAAAAAGAATAACATACCTAGGGATAAACCTACCTGAGGAGACAAAAGGCCTGTATGCAGAAAACTGTAAGACACTGATGAAAGAAATTAAAGATGATACAAACAGATGGAGTGATATACCATGTTCTTGGCTTGGAAGAATCAACATTGTGAAAATGAGTATACTACCCAAAGCAATCCACAGATTCAATGCAATCCCTATCAAACTACCAATGGCATTTTTTACGGAGCTAGAACAAATCATCTTAAAATTTGTATGGAGACACAAACGACCCCGAATAGCCAAAGCAGTCTTGAGGCAAAAAAATGGAGCTGGAGGAATCAGACTCCCTGACTTCAGACTATACTACAAAGCTACAGTAGTCAAGACAATATGGCACTGGCACAAAAACGGAAACATAGATCAATGGAACAAGATAGAAAGCCCAGAGATAAACCCACACACCTATGGTCAACTAATCTATGACAAAGGAGGCAAAGATATAGAATGGAGAAAAGACAGTCTCTTCAATAAGTGGTGCTGGGAAAACTGGACAGCTACATGTACAAGAATGAAATTAGAACCCTCCCTAACACCATACACAAAAATAAACTCAAAATGGATTAGATACCTAAATGTAAGGCCAGACACTATAAAACTCTTAGAGAAAGAAATAGGAAGAACACTCTTTGATATAAATCACAGCAAGATCCTTTTTGACGCACCTCCTAGAGAAATGGAAATAAAAACAAAAATAAACAAATGGGACCTAATGAAACTTAAAAGCTTTTGCACAGCAAAGGAAACCATAAACAAGGCGAAAAGACAACCCTCAGAATGGGAGAAAATATTTGCAAATGAAGCAACTGACAAAGGATTAATCTCCAAAATATACAAGCAGCTCATGCAGCTCAATATCAAAAGAACAAACAACCCAATCCAAAAATGGGCGGAAGACCTAAATAGACATTTCTCCAAAGAAGATATACAGATTGCCAACGAACACATGAAAGGATGCTCAACATCACTAATCATTAGAGAAATGCAAATCACAACTACAGTGAGGTATCACCTCACACCAGTCAGAATGGCCATCATCAAAAAATCTACAAACAATAAATGCTGGAGAGGGGTGGAGAAAAGGGAACCCTCTTGCACCGTTGGTGGGAATGTAAATTGATACAGCCACTATGGAGAACAGTATGGAGGTTCCTTAAAAAAGTAAAAATAGAACTACCATATGACCCAACAATCCCACTACTGGGCATACACCCTGAGAAAACCATAATTCAAATAGAGTCACGTACCACAATGTTCATTGCAGCTCTATTTACAATAGCCAGGACATGGAAGCAACCTAAGTGTCCATCGACAGATGAATGGATAAAGAAGATGTGGCACATATATACAATGGAATATTACGCAGCCATAAAAAGAAACGAAATTGAACTATTTGTAGTGAGGTGGATGGATCTAGAGTCTGTCATACAGAGTGAAGTAAGTCAGAAAGAGAAAAACAAATACCATATGCGAACACATACATATGGAATCTAAAAAAAGAAAAAATGTTTCTCATGAACCTATGGGCAGGACAGGAATAAAGATG
Organism: Eschrichtius robustus; assembly: GCF_028021215.1. NCBI lineage: Eukaryota > Metazoa > Chordata > Mammalia > Artiodactyla > Eschrichtiidae > Eschrichtius > Eschrichtius robustus. The sequence goes on along the minus strand of NC_090836.1, from coordinate 55,775,081 downwards.
GAGATGTAGAGAATGGACCTGAGGACATGGGGAGGGGGAAGCATAAGCTGGGACAAAGTGAGAGAGTAGCATTGACGTATATACACTACCAAATGTAAAATAGACAGCTAGTGGGAAGCAGCTGCATAGCACAGGGGGATCAGCTTGGTGCTTTGTGACCACCCAGAGGGGTGGGATAGGGAGGGTGGGAGGGAGACGCAAGAGGGAGGGGATATGGGGATACATGTATACATATAGCTGATTCACTTTGTTATAAAGCAGAAACTAACACACCATTGTAAAGCAATTATACTCCAGTAAAGATGTTTTAAAAAAATGCGTGGGTTTTCAATACATAGCTTTCATTACAGGGCACTGAAAGGAATTTTACGAGTGGTTGAATTATGGGCACATTCACATTGTTCCAACTTTGTAAAGGAGAAATAAACAAGAAGGACTTTCACCCACACAAAAAAACCAGCCTCTTTTTAAAAGAAATATTACTTGAAGTGCCCAAGAGCGTCATTAAAGACATTATCAGTGGCTCTAAATAGGCCAATACAAGTTTTCACACTTTTTTTTTTTTTTTTTAAATAAGGGCTTGTTTCTTTTTTCTTTTTCTTTTTCTTTTTTTTTTAATTATTTATTTATTTATTTTTGGCTGTGTTGGGTCTTCGTTTCTGTGCGAGGGCTTTCTCTAGTTGTGGCAAGGGGGGACCACTCTTCATCGCGGTGCGCGGGCCTTTCGCTATCGCAGCCTCTCTCGTTGCGGAGCACAGGCTCCAGACGCGCCGGCTCAGTAATTGTGGCTCACGGGCCTAGTTGCTCGGCGGCATGTGGGATCTTCCCAGACCAGGGCTTGAACCCGTGTCCCCTGCATTGGCAGGCGGATTCTCAACCACTGCGCCACCAGGGAAGCCCCAAGTTTTCACACTTTTTAAAAGAAATCAGTGATTGGCTTGGCAGTAAAATCACAGAAGCTGCTACTCAGAGAAGAAAGATTGTGTTTACTCTTTTTAATCAGACTTTAGAGACTTAGTGTAAGTGAGTTTTATACACATTGCTTATTTACATGGTATGTTTTAAGTTGTCGAAATAAGTGTGTAAATTTGCAGAAGTAATAAATCATGAGATCGGCAAATCTGGGAAAGTCTCAGAGCAGCAGCTACAGCTTAGAAACCATGGCGCAAAGGCTCTAATGTTGGCCATCTCCAAGAACATGTGGATTTGGGGACAGAGTGAAGGTTCCAGAGTGGACAGAGCATGAACAGCTTCATGTACGGGAACCAGCTTGCAAGCTGAAGAATTTAAAACAAACCTGAAACAAATGTTTTTATTAGTTTTAAATTCTGTGTAGTATTTCACAGTTTATTTGTAGAGTATTAACTTTTAGTGCAGTAGGCGAACTGTATGAAAGGATGCTGTTTTTTATATCTTTTTTTGTAGTTATTCTGAGTAGAAAAGTCACGTAAGAGCTATTTCAAATCTTAAGGAAAAAAAGAAAAGTAAAAATGATTGCAGTCCTGTTTCTCAGCAATCATCCATTGATTCATTCATACATTCATTCAACAGGGACCTTGTTAAGGACTCTATTAGGTGAATGATATATAACAGAGAAGGAGACTTTAATGGAGCTTATTGTTTAGATGAGAATTCTAGGCAGAGGAAGACAATATCAACATGATGAGCTGCCTTTGGGCGACCACAGGATGCTCTCGCAATGTATAGCAGGGATAGCAATGTGGACTGGCTGCAACTTGAAGGAAAAGAAGAAATTATCTAGAGAAATCATGGGAAAAGATGTTCCAGGCAAACGAATCAATAAATCCTTTATTTTTAAGTAGAAAAAAGAAACTGATATGCAAAACTCTTGGCTATATTTCTGAATGTTTATTTGGGATAGATCCCGACAATGCAGTTACTTCATCAGGGGATGGGAACATTTTTAAGGCTCTTGATAAAGGTCATGAGGGAGCTCTCTGCAGAAGTGGTACCCAGTTGACCTCCTATCTGTGGCGCATAGGCTTACATATTCTGCAGAGTGCTTGCGAGCATTGGAGAATTCAATTTCATAGGTGAAAAACATGTCTCATATTTCTGTTTGGCAGTTCTGTGATTATTCGTGATGCTGAAGAGTTTTTCATTAATTTACTGGATATTTGTATTTGTCCTTTAACGTACTGTTTCTTCACATTTCTTGTTCATTTTTCTGTTTAGATCTTAGTGGCCTTTTTATTGATCCTCTTGTATTGTGTCAAATTCTTTACCATTCTGATTTACCTTTTATTTCTTTTAATATTAATATTTTTAAAATATGAAAATATTTGTTGATTTTTTCTTCCATTGTTTTTATTCTTTGAAAATCCTTCCCTATCCATAGATCAAATATTAACCGAAATGTTTCTCTGGATAGTTTATGTTCTTTGTTTACATATTATGCTTATCAAACTGTAGTGTATTTTGATATTTGTGCAATGTATCTAAATTGACTGTTTTGGAGGAGCTAGCCAGTTTTACCCTCTATTTCTTTGCTATTGATGTATTATTTGTCATCTACTGCCTTCTTCTATGTACTGCTTTAGATCTATTTCCTTGCATTGTCACTTGCGTACTTCTCATACCTTTGTCACAAGGTTTTTGGGTTGTTTTTTTTTAACTATTTAAATCATTTGAAGTGTACCATTCATTGGCATTAAGTGCATTCACAGTGTTGTGCAACCGTCACTATTATCCATTTGCAGAACTTTTTCATCATCCCAAACAGTAATTCTGTGCTTATTAAACAATAACTCCTCATTTCCTTCTCCCCCAACATGATTTTATCATAGATTTGTAATCATTTTTAATATCTGATAGGCAGAATATCACCCAGTGCGTGGCTTTTCTTTGAAGTTGATGCTCTTCATTTACATATGTGTAGTGATGTTTGAGATGCTTCTCCTGGTTTATCTCCTATCCCATGAGTGGCTCCACCCTCCAACAATCATTTGGGCCAGAAATCTGGGTGTCGTCCCAGGCTCTTCTTTCTTCCTCTCTCCCCACATCCATCAGTGTCCTTTTGATTCCCTACCATTAATATTCCTTGAGTCTCCACTTTGTTTCTACCCCACATGGACCCTGCTCTTCTTCAGGTCCTCATCACCTGCCTCAGGGATTATTGCCTCAGCCTCCTCTTCCTTTGCCTCCTCCCAGCCATCCCTCACACTGGTGCCACCTGATGGTCTTTTTTTTTTTTTAAATTTTGGCTGCGTTGGGTCTATGTTACTGCTCGTGGGCTTTCTCTAGTAGCGGCGAGCAGGGGCCACTCTTTGTTGCGGTGAGCGGGCTTCTCACTGCAGTGGCTTCTCTTGTTGCGGAGCACTGGCTCTAGGCGCGTGGGCTTCAGTAGTTGTGGCTCGCAGGCTCTAGAGCACAGGCTCAGTAGTTGTGGCACACGGGCCTTAGAGCACAGGCTCAGTAGTTGTGGCGCACGGGCTTAGTTGCTCTGTGGCATGTGGGATCTTCCTGGACCAGGGCTCGAACTCGCGTCCCCTACATTGGCAGGCGGACTCTCAACCACTGTGCCACCAGGGAAGCCATTCCACCTGATGGTCTTTTTAATACTAATATGATCATGCCACAGCTCTGGCTTAAAATCTTCCTGAAGTTCTTGACTTTCAGGATCAAGTTCAGATTCTTTGGCAAGGCTTTAGAAATCCACTACATCTTTCACCTCCGCTCCACTCTCTCCACTACCCACACACATACACACAGCCAGCAAGCTTAAGCCTAACTGAATTACATTCACACTCCAGGAAGGCCAACCTCTGTTTAGGTTCCATATCTTTGCTCAAGTCCAGAAACCTCGCCTGTTACTCTCTTTCTCCCTCCCTCTTCCCCTCTCCGTCCCCACCACTGGCTCCAGTCTATTAGGTCTTCTGCCCCTGAGCTTCAGGTCCTTCTGCCTCCTTCCCCCTGGAAGTCACCACACTGCTATGTAATTGTCTACTCCCTAGAGGTTCCAGTTAGGACCTCCATCTCTCATGAGCGCAGTTTGCGGCACAGTAAGTATTTACGTAACTAGAGTGAGGGTATAAGTGTATGCCCATGCTCACTTACACTTCATTCATCTCGTAGTGTTTCTTTAAAACTGATTGAAGTTAACAAGATTTGTCTGAAATAATTTTTCACAAGGTTACTGGGAGTTGTTTTCTTCCTTGAATTCTAACTGCCACTTCCTATTGCTCACAAAAGAGACCCTCACCCTTTCCTAGTCCACCTCTTGTTAAATAGAATGATTCATTAACTTCTATGTGAAAGAAACTTCCTTTTTCTACCACCCACTCAGTATTTAACTTCTGAATAAGCTATTAATGTGCATTGTATTATGTCTCTTTTTTTGCTATGTTATGGTGACTTTTAATTGAGTTTGTCTTTATTACGCTGCCTCTTATGGTCACTTTGTTATAACTCATTTCCTAGTAATTGGATATGTACCTTCTCTGAAATGTAATTTTCTTTGGGCTTGTAAAATGCACAGAGCAAGCCATATACATAAACCCCTTCATATAACTTTTGCTGTCATTAAAAATAGGATCAAAAATTACTGCCCTGAAAGCAGAACTCTAGGTATTTAAACTGCGATTAGAAACTGTCAAGAGAACAAAAGAAGTGAATTTCCCCTAAGAGATCCCAAATTAGGGGAGGAAGCGTAATTCTAGAGCATTATTAGGTGAAAACATTGAATCACAGTGAAAAGAAGCATTTAGTCTTTCCCTGGAAGACTATCTGAGTTTCATAAAGAGTAAACTAAATGAGCCTGGTGGTCTCCTTTTAATGGAATATCATGAATATAATAGAGCCAGCATTTAAAATTTAGCCTGACTGAGTATATATAGCCTGGTGTAAATAGGTAGAAATGGCAGAAATAATACCCTTGTTGGGGTACTGCTGGAGGAATCTGTACTCCCTTTTCCCCATCATTTACGACCCAGACTTCTCAAAGTGGAGTTGGAATTTGTGTTGCAGGACCAACTCTGTGGCACTTGAATGTCTTGAGATTTAGATTTTTGAATGACTGCATTCACTATAATGTCAGCATCCATAGTAATAATTTTTTCAAGTACTTGTACAGATGGGGTTCTAAAAAGAGATTGATTACCAATTAAGTAGATAGCTATTGCAAAAGTAACCACGTAGCAGCTGTGTGAATGAGTTCTCTTAAAGGTTTACAGGAGATACACCGTTTAAGCTAGCATGAAGTCAATTTAAGGTTTAATTAATCAGCAGGTATTTATTGAACGCCTACTGTGTGTCTAACACTCTGATGTGCGTAACAGCCATTGCCCTCAAGGAGACAAGGTTAATACTTATGAAACAATTTGAGGTTAATTGTGTGCTAAACTCTGGGGCACTGCATTATGGATAATAGGAGGAGTCCAGAGGAGGAAGAAAGCAGTGAAGGCAGGAGTTGGAGAAGCCTTCTTATAGGCAGCCTAAAGCACATGTATCTATTTATGTTTATAGGTGCCCTGTATGTCTTTCCAGAAGTGTTCCATAAACTGGTAACAGTGTTACCAAACTCAGGATGGGCTGCTCACCACTCAAAAGCCAATAATTTGAGAGGCAAGTGTCAGTAGAAAGGAAAGTCGCTTTAATCAGGAAAGGATGCAATCTGGGGAGAAGGTGGACTCGTGTCCTGAAACCAACTCCAAAGATTCTGCTCAGCCATGACATTTTTTAAAGGAAAAAAAATGGGGGTGGGGGGGGGCAGGGAGAATCTCAGCGAATCATGGAGGCAGGAGGATAGGTTCTGCATCATTCTTCATTGTGTGCAGGCTGGCTGACTCTCTCTTCGTATGTTATCTTGCCTGCATTGCTAAAGGGGCTGCTGGGGGTAAAGAGCTAGTTATTTTTTAACTACTTAATTCTTCATTCTTACTTCTGTTCATCTAAGAAGAGAACAGATTAGGCAAGGCATGGTGTGCATTCAGGAGAGCGTAAATCAGGAGTTAGTTTAAATTGCCTAGTGATCTCATTCCTATAATTAGGTTCTTTCAAGGTTCTAGGGGAATAGAAATGGGCAAACAGGAAAGCGGCAAAAGAGCTGCTTTCAACAGTAGCTGCTTCTGGAGAAAGGACCTGGGGAAGGACTTACTTTTTTACTGTATTCTCAGTTAGATTGTTTGGCTTTCTTACCTTGAGTATATATTTACTATTCACAAAATAAAACGTGTGTTGTTGTATAATTAAAGATGGTAGCTCAAGGAGCTACTCATTGGAAAAGCATCAATACGCAATTGAAAATATGGCACAGGTACAAGTACAACCTTGACTATTCAATAAATATTTATGTTTTAAAAACATCAGACATCCTCATATACAAAGAGCATGATGTTGTAGACACATAAAATTTTCTTTCTAAATCATTTGCAATAATTGTGATCTTAATTACCTTTTCTCACTCCTGGTTGTATTTTTGATGTGTGGATTCATTGTAGTGCATATTCAAGTCCAGGTGCATATTGATGCTATGATGATTAACAGAAGAATTTTGACACAGATGTGACATAACCTGCATCTCTGATGGCACAAATCCCATTGTCGATGTGTTTCATTCTTTTTCAAGCTCCTAATCTCCGGTTATTTTAAATATTGTAGGAACTATTGCTTGTGATCTTTTCTCTGTTTAATGCTATACATTGAAGATCTTTTTCTAGTTCTAGGAGCCAGATGAATCTAGATGTTTGGTGCCGATCAATAATGAGAAGATCAATAAGCTATTATTCTTATTCCGCTTCCCTATACTGAAGGGGTCTTAATTTGCATTTGCTGATTCAAGCAGTTTGTCTGCAATGTTGACATGAGACATGTAGTTTTAAAAGGGTCAGTACTTCCTACAAAGAGAATAACCCACTTAAAATACCTTCAAACCCATTGCTTTTCATCTTCTTTACACCTCCTCTCCTGGAATTTAGTTCAAAATCAGGGCTCTCAGTGGACAGAGAAAGATGCATTCCTTTCATCCCCCCCCGGCCCCGCCGACTTAGTTCAGTGCAGGCTGATAACACACTTTTGAGCCATTCACCGTACATCCTAAAGTAAGGTCTTCAATTTGTGATTGCCCGAAAAGGGAGCCCTGAGTGAGTCCAAGGCTGAGGACCAGGTGGGCTTGTTTTTTTGGGTTTTTGTTTTGTTTTCTTTTCCGGGTGGGTTTGTTTTGTTGACAGTTTTCCCTACTGCCACATAGCTCGTTCTCTGTTCTACTTGAAGATATTTGAGGCATCATCAAAAATGGTTTGCTTAAGGGTGTGACAGCTGTATTTTCACAAGAAGCTGACAATAGTGAAACAAGTACCTGTAGTGGCCCTCTTCGACAAACTCCAGAAGCTTTGCACATATTAGCATAATTACCCTTCCCACATCCCTCTGAAGTGAGAAAAGGGTCATGTTTATGCTTCTCTTGATCCAAGGAAAGTAAGATATGGCAAAGGTGAAGTTTGAGGTAGGTGAGTAGAGAATGAAATGCAGTCTCTATCTTCCCTTTAGATTTTGCTCTCTTACTTCCTGATTGGTAACATTCAAACAATTCCATCCTTGAGTTCGTTAAATTTGCTTATTCCTTCATTCATTCACTATCAAATATTTATGAAGCACCTGTTGTACGTCAGGCGCCAGGTCAAACATGTCTACAAAGCGGTGTAAACCTTCACTGTTGTACAGCAATGACTTTGGGGTTTACAGAACCCAAGCCACCTCCAAAAGGCACAGTCTGTAAACCACTGAAGTAGAATAATCATTTAATCATTCATTCAACAAGTTTTTTTTAGCATCTGCCATGTTCTTTTAGGGTAGGCTGTCTAACATCCCTCCTAGATCTACATTTCTGTAATCATTTGTTAAAATTTCTTTTTCATGTATATTCTGCCTTTTTCTAACTTATGTTCTTTTGGCATCTGATCTTTATGACTATTGAGAATCAAGGACTTGTAGAATTTCTTTTCTGTTACTCCACCCATAATAATGTTGAGATTAGTATTCTACTTTACTCAGAAAACAAATTTTTGAAAATGACAAGGAGCATGCAGAGTTAGAGTTTTCTGTATATTTAGAAAGTTGAACGGATTGACTTGTATTTCTGTACACCCACTGGGGCAAGGGACCATTCCTGAGGCATGGAAGTAACCTAAATTTGTAAGGAGCCCCACAGTGGGAGGTATTGTGGGGTGCTGTCCTCTTAATAAAATGGGGTTTTGAGATAACAGTAACTCTGCTTATCATTAGCTTCCCCCATATTTATTAGCTGAATTGTAATTTGGATTTATCTTCACCTCTTCACTTAGTTCTTTAATTTCTTTCACACTTAGTTCCCATCTGCCCAGGTTGCATACTGCTTCTTCTACCTGAAATATTTGCTGCCTCCTCCATGGACGAACTCCTACTTATCCTTCAAGATCCAGCTCCAATTCCACGTCCTCTGGGAAACTTTCCCCCAGCTGTCTTACTTCCTCACTTATGCATTCACCTCACTAATTTGTTCCCTCCTTTTTGCTTCTGCAACCGTCTGTTGATAATACCAATGTAACACGTATCCTGTTGAATTATGGTTACTTGTTTAAAGTGATCCTGCAAATGTAAATTACATTGCAGAAAACGTGTTCATTAAACAGTATTTCCATCCCATTCTATCATTTTCAGTAACTCCTAAGAAACTCCCTAAAGATAAGGATCATCATGTGCATTTTGCACCTCCAGTATCCTACCCAGAGCTTGAAACATTTGCTTTTAGACTAGTAACAGCACACAGTAGCAGTTTGGGGTAGAATAACCTCCCACGTGCCTGGCAAGGTCTTTCAGATTTATGCCCATGGATCAATCCCATTAGTGGTGAACGTGGACTAGAGCCAAGAGAAGGGGTTGGATCCAACTGCTGACAAGGCGGCAGGACCTGCTCCCCACATGTGGCCCCAAGCCTGTGCTGTGTATGCCGGCCTCCGGTTAATCAGTCCATTTCTAGAACAGGTGTTCTCTGTCCTGCATACTGTTGCTGAGAGCAGAGGGGAAGAGTTGGCCGCCTGGTCAGAATTTATGTAAACAGATGCTGTAAAGGAAAAGCTTCGATTGCCTGCTGTGACAGCAGTTTGGGAGTGACTTGAGGAGTGTCCTCCCTTCTAAGAGCAAGGCTCCTCTTCACACGTGCCTGCCCCCTCCTTCACCCCCAGGTGTCAGAGCCTTTTCCAGAAACCAAGGTCTTTTATGCTGCTCATTCCTCCTGTTGAAAACCCAACACCGGATTTCCCTGGTGGTGCAGTGGTTAAGAATCCACCTGCCAACGCAGGGGACACAGGTTCGAGCCCTGGTCCGGGAAGATCCCACATGCCGCGGAGCAACTAAGCCCATGCGCCAACACTACTGAGCCTGCGAACCACAACTACTGAAGCCCACGCGCCTACAGCCCATGCTCCACAACAAGAGAAGCCACCGCAATGAGAAGCCCGTGTACCACAGTGGAGAGTGGCTCCGCTCGCCACAACTAGAGAAACAACGCATGCAGCAACGAAGACCCAGTGCAGCCAAAAATAAATAAATAAAATAAATTTAAAAAAAATAATACTAGAAAAAAAAAAAAAGAAAACCTAACACCCCTCACTGCACTGGGAGCCCAATGGTCCTTATGACTTGGGTAGGGACCGATGATTTAGAGGTGGGACTGAAAAGTGTCTCTCTCTTATTTTAAAAAGAGTTGCCTTTCTTTTATGAAATTAAAACAACAATGACGGCAATAACAACCAGTAAGACTACATGCTCCGGAGAGGTGTCAACTCTCAGATAAGAGAGAAAAGTAGAAGGTCCCTGTTAGTCTTGCACTCAGCCTGGAGCTGGATCTGCCCTTAGCTTCTGGGTGTTTCCTGGTCATTGGGATGCCGAGTGTGGTCATCCAAGAATTGGTCACCATCATGTACCTCCTGGGATATGGAAGCATCTCATTAGTAGTGATTACTTATGATTTTACACCTAGAAAACTGGAATGACAGTATGCTAGAAAACTGTGGGTGGGGGGAACATTAGACCACAGAAATAATAACAGGTAATATCACCACCAATATCAACAATTAATGTTTCTGTATGTCAAGCACTGTGCTAAACAGTTTACATATTGGGCATTTACTATGTGCTGGCACTAAGCCCATCTGCCAAAATCTTGTCAGAATCATAATTGACACCCTGATTTGTATGGCTATAAAACCAAAACTCTCTGGGGGAGTCTGGGTAAGGGATTCGTTTGTGGAAACTCTCTGTTCTATTTTTGCAGCTTTTCATGAAGTCCAAGAGTAGTTCGACATAACGTTTTTTTTAAAAGCTCAGAACAGGACTTCCCTGGCGGTCCAGTGGTTAAGACTCCGCACTTCCATTACTGGGGGTGCAGGTTCCATCCCTGGTCGGGGGACTAAGATCCCACATGCTGCACAGTTCAGCCAAAAAAAAAAAGAAAAAGAGAAAAAGAAAAGAAAAGAACAAAACCTCAGAACAACACAGCCCATCAGCACTGTTCTTTGCTGCCCGACCTGGGTAACAAACAGCCTTCTGTAGTAATAGTCAGCCCGAGTCAGGGAGGCTTACAGCTCACATCATGCTGGAGACTCTTGTGCAGCTGTACGGAACTCCAGGACTCCATGTCTAGGGAGTGCCGTTCTCATCTTAGACATGGTGAATATATGTACGTAGTTAATATGGCACTTTTCCCCCAGCAGATGGCAGTCAAATGTCTTGAGGAAGAGATGCCTTTTTATAATGCTCGCCACTATACCCTTTGGGCTAGCAGTGACCCTGGCAGTGAGGAGACGAGATACGGAGAAAAGATGATGGAATTGAGAAGTGTTTAGGAGGTGAAATGAGATAGCAAGCTCATAGGATGATTTTATTTTAAAGATGTCAATTTTTTTTTAAATAAATAAATTTATTTATTTATTTATTTATTTATTTATTTATTTATTTATTTATTTATGGGTGTGTTGGGTCTTCGTTTCTGTGCGAGGGCTTTCTCTAGTTGCGGCAAGCGGGGACCACTCTTCATCGCGGTGCGCGGGCCTCTCACTGTCGTGGCCTCTCTTGTTGTGGAGCACAGGCTCCAGACGCGCAGGCTCAGTAGTTGTGGCTCACGGGCTTAGTTGCTCCGTGGCATGTGGGATCTTCCCAGACTAGGTCTCGAACCCCTGTCCCCTGCATTGGCAGGCAGATTCTCAACCACTGCGCCACCAGGGAAGCCCAAAGATGTCAAATTTGACTGAAACCAAACCAACCACTAAATTTGTCATCGATTCAAAACATTTAGTCTTCCTAAGCATAGTCCTCCCGTTTGTGCATTGCGTAACTTACCTTATTTTAATCATGTTCTCCTCCTTGCAACACACGCTAGTCATCTAAGGAAGCATGAGGGTTAATGGAATTTTCTTGTCCATGAGTAAACCCTTAAAGCTGGGAGTTTTCCCATGAGTGGGCTTTACGGGGTCCATGACCCCCCTGGAATTATCATATGCTGTGAGCATGTGAATTTATGTGTATTTTACTGGGGAGAGTTTCCCTAACTTTCATTAGATTCTCAGATGGGGTAAAGGCCATAAGAAACACTGTAACTCTTAACCACTATGCTGTTCTGACTGCCTCTGTGGTGCTCTGGATACTGGCCACTCTTCAAATACCTCTCAGCTGTGGTGCCTCGTGGTCCCAGAAAAACCCTGTCCACATTAGCATGGCCATGTGGCATTTCTGACTGTCTCAACCCTGGGTCTTCTTTGAAACTCATCTCATTTTCATGCATCACCAGACATGCTTTATTCAATCTTTGGAGTTTTTAATCTCCCCTGAAATGAGCAGATCGTAAATCCTTTGCTAGATGAGATTTCCAAATAGTGGTGAGAGATGGCCTTGTCTTTTGTCTCTCAACAAGTTTAGCCCCCGCTGACATCATCTGAGCCGTGGAAGGGGTGGAATGAGAGTGAGACTGCGGTGCCGGAGAAGAAAGCGCCCACTTAGCTCTCTACTCACATTTTTGTTTCATCTGAACCTCCTCAAATGAGAGGCTTTCTAAAGGTTTGCACAAAATAAACTCCTGAAATAGATGAGAAATTACAGCTGTAATGACAGGGAATTGACTTTAAGTGCAGCAGCAACGTGGAATCTGTGTCTGATGTACAAGGATGGGATTATGACATGGGAGCATGCGCTGATTTGTGACACACACTTGTTTCCAGTTCTGTCCAAACCCTGCTGAGAGACTGATAATGGAAAACAGAGGGAGGGAGGGAGACAAAGGACAGGGTGTGAATTTACTCCAAAGTGGTGATATGCCATGAATTATATCAGTGGGTCTCTAATTTCCTGCTTGGAAGATTCCCCTTAGATTTGGCTGTTGCTTTACAGCTTTGCATTTTCATCAGCTCACTGGTTTGTGATGCTTCCTGTAAGCAGTGGGTCTTAGAGGTTGGTGCACTTCCTTTAGCTTATGCTTATGCGAAATATTTCCTCACCTTATGACTCCCTTTTCATCAGTTAAGCTCCTGTGATTCCCTCCTCAGACAAGTTCAGAAGAAGATCTGCAGAAGACCTTTCGTACTGGGGACTAGTTTTACCATCAGTTCTGAAATAAAACATGAGATATGAAGCCAAAAGTAGGGTTTTAAAAGATGCCAGTAAAGAGAACTCTTTTACTGACCGCTGGAACTCACAACCAAAAATATGGAAGAGTGAGTGAGCAAGGGCATTCTGGAGGCATTGTAGAATTCTAGGCTTAATTATATAGCCAATTGTTAAAAACCATTCAGAGATCTATATGTTGGCAGAGGCATAAGTTGATAGATCTAACTACCTTTTGAAAAGTGTATATATTCTTTTAAATCCTGTAAGAACTTGAAAGTAAACTTTCCCCTATTTTATTTTTGATTAAATAATTGGACTTTTTCTTCTTTTTTTATGAAAGAAAAATCTGGTGTGTCCATTTGATGCTTTCTCCTATTGGGCCTAAACATAAATCACAGGATTTGCACAAACCTAATGTTTCTACTAGTTTGTGCCCTTGTCGTCATCTAGGACCACAGATACAAACAACTGAAAGCATGTTGCTTAAAGAAACCCCTTACTGTGAGGAATGAAATTATCAGAATTGGTTTAGAAAGTGCAAATTTAGTAGCAGTTGCCCTGCAGTTGAGCATGTGGAGGTTAGTTCTAAAAGGTTACCAAGGGGGAAAGGGGGGGAAGAGATAAATTAGGAGATTGGGATTGACATATGCACACTGCTATATATATACAATAGGTAACTAGTAAGAACCCACTGTATAGCACAGGGAACTCTTCTCAATACTCTGTAATGACCTATATGGGATAGAATCTAAAAAAGAGTGGATATATGTATACATATAACTGATTCACTTTGCTGTACAACAAAAACTAACACAAGATTGTAAATCAGCTATATTCCAATAAAAATTAATTTTAAAAAAAGAAAGAAAATAGGCAAATCCCACTAAGTAAAAATAGATTATTTTCCTTATAAGGCAAAACATTTTTAAATTAAAAAAAAAATAAAGTTAGAAAGTGAGGCAAAAATCTCTTAAAGTCAAAACTACCCCTGACCGATCCTTGTATTTCTTGGGTTGTGCAGATAGAATAGCCAGCCAAAATGTAGGGGCTGGCTTATGTTCAAATACAGAATCATCTTCAGTGTGGCAAAATGCTCACCTGATGAGAATCAAGCAAGAACTGAGAACTCGTATGGAATGAGAGAGAGGGAGGGAGGGAGAGAGAGAGAGAGAGGGAACTCAAAGTTGCTGAAATCATGCAAGTTAAATCTGTATACATTGACTCCACCATATTGCATTTTTTAAATTATAGAAGTTTCAGGTGTACAGAATTCTAATTTGAAATCTGTATACACTCCAAAGTGATTACCAGCACAAGCCTAGTTGCCATCCCTCACCATACAGTTGACTCCCTTCACCCATTTTGCCCACCCCCTGCCCCCTTTCCCTCTGGTAGCCACGAATCTGATCTCTGTATCTATGGGTTTGTTTTGTTTTATTTTGTGTGTTCATTTGTTTTTGTTTTGTTTTGTTTTTTTAGATTCTTCATATGAGTGAAATCCTATGGTATTTGTTCTTCTTCATCTGACTTATTTCACTTAGCATAGTACCTTCAAGGCCCATCCATGTTGTTGCAAATGACAGGATTTCATTCTTTTTTTATGGCAGAGTAGTATTCTGTTTTGTATATATACCATATCTTCTTTATTCATTCATCCATCCATGGGCACTAAGGTTGTTTTCATATCTTGGCTATTGTAAATAATGCTGCAGTGAGCATAGGGGTGTACAGGGTGCATAATTTTTCAAATTAGTGTTTTCATGTTTTTAGATAAATACTCAGAGGTGGAACAGCTGGGCCATATGGTAGTTCTCTTCTTAATTTTTTGAGGGATCACCATACTCTTTTCCATGGTGGCAGCACCAATTTATGTTCCCACCAACAGTGGACATGTTCCACCATGTTCCAACATGTTCCCACCAACAGTGCACAGATCTTTCCTTCAGATCCTCTCCAACATTTATTCCTTGTCTTTTCAATAATAGCCATTTTAACAGGTGTGAGGTGATATCCCATTGTGGTTTTCATTTGAATTTCCCTGATAATTGTGATGTTGAACATCCTTTCATGTGCCTTTTGACTATCTGTATATCTTCTTTGGAAAAATGTCTATTCAGATCCTCTGCTCATGTTTTAATTGGGTTTTTGTTGTTGTTGAGTTGTATGAGTTCTTTATATATTTGGGGTATTAACGCCTTTTGGGATATATCATTTGCAAATATCTTCTCCCATTCAGTAGGTTGTCTTTTCATTTTGAAAAATGGTTTCCTTTGCTGCATAGAAGCTTTTTAGTCTGATGTGGTCACATCTGTTTATTTTTGCTTTTGTTTCCCTTGTCTGGGATTCAGATCACAAGAGATCACTAAAACCGATGTCAGTGAGGTTACTGCCTATGTTTTCTTCTAGGAATTTTATGGTTTCAGGCATTACATTCAAGTCTTTAATCCATTTTGAATTAATTTTTGTGTATATTGTATTTTTGATGCAGCATGTAGTGATTTATTTCTTTTTTCTTACCACAAATCCAAACTGCATGCTCTCTTCCAAAGCTTGCTTCTTCCATGAAGCCTGCCTAAACGACCTGGAGCCCCAATCATATTTTCTTCACTTTGGATAAGTACAGCACATATACTGCTGAGAACTATTTCATGATTCATTTATTTGCATCATGAACTTAAGCTCTTCAAGGCAGATACCCCTGTCTTCTGTCTCATTTATATCTTGAATGGTATCTAGAACATGCTTATCACAAGACAATGTGTGTCATTGAACGAATGATTTTACAAAGGCTCAATACTGAACTTCTTCAGTTTCTGGCATGTATTTAAAGCTATCCCCATCTCCTGCTTCAATTAGTATTTTTCACGTAGACTACATTCTGTATCTGAAGACTTCTTATTGACTTATAATTCACAGTTTACAGCTGAGCATTATATTGGGAACTCTCTTGACCCGAAGAAAATTGTCTGTAACAGATAAGTGTTCCAGATGATTAATGCTTCTTATAACTGGTGTTGATTAACTTTTTTGGACAAATCTCAGCCTTTTTTTGGAACAAGAGGGAGAAGGGGAATGGCTTGAGAGATTTGCCTGGAGATGTGTGTGTGTGTGTGTGTGTGTGTGTGTATATATATATATATATATATATATATACACACACAGACACACACACACCCACACACTCATGTTTTATACATAAGTATATATAAATTATATATTAATAAATACTTTTACAAATTTCATATAGATTTATGTATGATTATTTATATAACAATTTTACAAGCATGTGCAGTTGGTAGGGCAAGTATTACAATTCAGATTTTATAGGTGAGGAATCTGAGGTTTGGAGGGGTTAAGTGATTTCTCTGAGGTTATCCAGCTAGAAAATGATGAAGTCTCATCTCAAACTAAAGTTTCTTGAATTTTAGTATTCATTCATCCATTCATACATGCCTTCAGTGTTCCAGTTACATGTACAGAGTCAAAGACAAACAAGACCCATCTCTTCCTTAAAGAGTGCCCAGCCCAGGAGAAGAGATTAACAGTTAAACTAATAACAGTCCACAGCATCGCAGGCAAGAGTGGTACAGGGAGCAAAGGTATGGATTTCAGGGTAGACTGGGGTGTTCTGGTGTTCCTTGTCATTCTGTACGGCTGGAGCTTTACCAGCAGGAGTGGTGAGACAGGGCTGGAGAAGCAGGCAGCGGATCACTTCATGAAGATCCTGTTGGCAGTGCTACAGGGATTGAAAGAACTGGGAGAGGGATAATGAACCTTTTTTTTTTAAAGCAAAAGTCAGAAAGATGGATCAAAGGAGTATGAGATGAGAATACAGAAGATTAATGCAAAGGGAACACTAAGACTAGTACAAAAGTTAGGGCAAGACATGATGTGGTTGTAAAAAGGCAGTTTAGCATGTGGGGGAATTGGTGGGCAGTTGGATATGGGACTGAAGAAGTCCAGGATGGCACCCAGGTGTTTGGACTGGGGATGATGTGTCATTTAACAGGATAAGAAATGCAGGAGAGGAGCAGAAGAAGAATTTGTCACATAACAAAACGTTGCAACCTAGTGGAAGTTCTTTTCATAGTTGTTATGACATAGAGTGCATTAGACATGTGATATTCAATATGGTAGCCACACATGGCTAGTGAGCACTTGAAATAGAGCTTCTCCAAATTGAGATGTGTTGTAAGTGTGAAATACACAGCAGATTTCGCTAAGTGTGTGGAAAAAATGTAAAATTCTCATGGGTAATATTTTAAATTGATTACATGATAAACAATAGTATTTGGATATATTGGGTTAAATAAAATATGTTATTAATTAATTTTTTCTTAATTTATTTCATCTGTTTCTTTTTCACTTTCTTAATGTGGCTACCGGAACGAAAGAAAATATATATGGTCTTGCATTTGTAGCTTGCATTAAATTTATATTGAATAGCACTGCCTTAAAAATCAGTAGATAATACATGTTCAAAAGGCTTAGGGCAGTGAGGATTTGGGAGCAGCACCTAGAATGCCTCCCGTGTACCTCATATGTGAAGCTGATTTCCCATTGTGCCTTAGGATAATTTTTGGGGGGGGGGTTCTGTTGCTATTTTACTTATTTTTTAAACATCTTTATTGGAGTATAATTGCCTTACAATGGTGTGTTAGTTTCTGCTTTATAACAAAGTGAATCAGCTGTACATATACATATATCCCCATATCTCCTCCCTCTTGCTTCTCCCTCCCACCCTCCCTATCCCATCCCTCTAGGTGATCACAAAGCACCTAGCTGATCTCCCTGTACTATGCGGCTGCTTCCCACTAGCTATCTATTTTACATTTGGTAGTGTATATGTGTCCATGCCACTCTCTCACTTCGTCCCAGCTTACCCTTCACCCTCCCCGTGTCCTCAAGTCCATTCTCTACGTCTGTATCTTTATTCCTGTCCTGCCCCTAGGTTCTTCAAAACCATTTTCTTTTTTAAGTCTCCATATATATATGTTAGCATACGGTATTTGTTTTTCTCTTGCTGACTACTTCACTCTATATGACAGACTCTAGGTCCATCCACCTCACTACAAATAACTCAATTTCGTTTCCTTTTATGGCTGAGTAATATTCTATTGTATATATGTGCCACATCTTCTTTATCCATTCATCTGTCAGTGGACACTCAGGTTGCTTCCATGTCCAGGCTATTGTAAATACAGCTGCAGTGAACACTGTGGCACATGACTCTTTTTGAATTATGGTTTTCTCAGGGTATATGCCCAGTAGTGAGATTGCTGGGTCATATGGTAGTTCTATTTTTACTTTTGTAAGGAACCCCCATACTGTTCTCCATAGTGGCTGTATCAATTGACATTCCCACCAACAGTGCAAGAGGGTTCCCTTTTCTCCACCCCTCTCCAGCATTTATTGTTTGTAGATTTTTTGATGATGGCCATTTTGACTGGTGTGAGGTGATACCTCACTGTAGTTTTGATTTGCATTTCTCTAATGATTAGTGATGTTGAGCATCCTCTCATGTGTTTGTTGGCAATCAGTATATCTTCTTTGGAGAAATGTATATTTAGGTCTTCTGCCCATTTTTGGATTGGGTTGTTTCTTTTTTTGATATTGAGCTGCATGAGCTGCTTGTAAATTTTGGAGATTAATCCTTTGTCAGTTGCTTCATTTGCAAATATTTTCTCCCATTCTGAGGGTTGTCTTTTCGCCTTGTTTATGGTTTCCTTTGCTGTGCAAAAGCTTTTAAGTTTCATTAGGTCCCATTTGTTTATTTTTGTTTTTATTTCCATTTCTCTAGGAGGTGGGTCAAAAAGTATCTTGCTGTGATTTATGTCATAGAGTGTTCTGCCTATGTTTTCCTCTAAGAGTTTTATAGTGTCTGGCCTTACATTTAGGTCTTTAATCCATTTTGAGTTTATTTTTGTGTATGGTGTTAGGGAAGGAGTGTTCTAATTTCATTCTTTTACATGTAGCTGTCCAGTTTTCCCAGCACGACTTATTTAAGAGGCTGTCTTTTCTCCATTGTATATTCTTGCCTCCTTTATCAAAGATAAGGTGACCATATGTACGTGGGTTTCTCTGGGCTTTCTATCATGTTCCATTAATCTATATTTCTGTTTTTGTTCCACTACCGTACCATCTTGATTACTGTAGCTTTGTAGTATAGTCTGAAGTCAGGGAGCCTGATTCCTCCAGCTGGTTTTTCTTTCTCAAGATTGCATTGGCTATTTGGGGTCTTTTGTGTTTCCATACAAATTGTGAAATTTTTTGTTCTAGTTCTGTGAAAAATGCCATTGGTAGTTTGATAGGGATTGCACTGAATCTGTGGATTGCTTTGGGTAGTACAGTCATTTTCACAATGTTGATTCTTCCAATTCAAGAACATGGTATATCACTCCATCTGTTTGTATCATCTTTAATTTCTTTCATCAGTGTCTTATAGTTTTCTGCATACAGGTCTTTTGTCTCCTTAGGTAGGTTTATGCCTAGGTATTTTATTCTTTTTGTGGCAGTGGTTAATGGGAGTGTTTCCTTAATTTCTCTTTCAGATTTTTCATCATTAGGGTATAGGAATGCAAGAGATATCTGTGCATTAATTTTGTATCTTGCTACTTTACCAAATTCATTGATTAGCTCTAGTAGTTTTCTGGTAGCTTCTTTAGGAGTCTCTATGTGTAGTATCATGTCGTCTGCAAACAGTGACAGCTTTACTTCTTCTTTTCCGATTTGGATTCCTTTTATTTCTTTTTCTTCTCTGATGCTGTGGCTAAAACTTCCAAAACTATGTTGAATAATAGTGGGGAGAGTGGGCAACCTTGTCTTGTTCCTGATCTTAGAGGAAATGGTTTCAGTTTTTCACCATTGACAACGATGTTGGCTATGGGTTTGTCATATGTGTCCTTTATTATGTTGAGGTAAGTTCCCTCTATGCCTACTTTCTGGAGAGTTTTTATCATCAATGGGTGTTGAATTTTGTCAAAAGCTTTTTCTGCATCTATTGAGATGATCATACGGTTTTTATCCTTCAATTTGTTAATATGGTGTATAATATGGATTGATTTGCGTATATTGAAGAATCCTTGCATTCCTGGGATAAACCCCACTTGATCATGGTGTATGATCCTTTTAATGTGCTATTGGATTCTGTTTGCTAGTATTTTGTTGAGGATTTTTGCATCTATGTTCATCAGTGATATTGGCCTGTAGTTTTCTTTCTTTGTGACATTTTTGTCTGGTTTTGGTATCAGGGTGATGGTGGCCTTGTAGAATGAGTTTGGAGTGTTCCTCCCTCTGCTATATTTTGGAAGAGTTTGAGAAGGATGGGTGTTAGCTCTTCACTAAATGTTGGATAGAATTCGCCTGTGAAGCCATCTGGTCCTGGGCTTTTGTTTGTTGGAAGGTTTTTAATCACAGTCTCAATTTCAGTGCTTGTGATTGGTCTGTTTACATTTTCTATTTCTTCCTGGTTCAGTCTTGGAAGGTTGTGCTTTTCTAAGAATTTGTCCATATCTTCCAGGTTGTCCATTTTATTGGCATACAGTTGTTTATATTAATCTCTCATGATCCTTTGTATTTCTGCAGTGTCAGTTGTTACTTCTCCTTTTTCATTTCAAATTCTATTGACTTGAGTCTTCTCCCTTTTTTTCTTGATGAGTCTGGCTGATGGTTTATCATTTTCGTTTATCTTCTCAAAGAACCAGCTTTTAGTTTTATTGATCTTTGGTAATGTTTCCTTCATTTCTTTTTCATTTATTTCTGCTCTGATCTTTATGATTTCTTTCCTTCTGCTAACTTTGGGGGTTTTTTTGTTTTTCTTTCTCTAATTGTTTTAAGTGTAAGGTTAGGTTGTTTGTTTGAGACATTTCTTGTTTCTTGAGGTAGGATTGTATTGCTATAAACTTCCCTCTTAGAATGGCTTTTGCTGCATCCCATAGGTTTTGGGTCATCGTGTTTTCATTGTCATCTGTTTCTAGGTATTTTTTGATTTCCTCTTTGATTTCTTCAGTGATCCCTTGGTTATTTAGTAGTGTATTGTTTAGCCTTCATGTGTTTGTATTTTTTACAGATTTTTTCCTGTAATTGATATGTAGTCTCCTAACGTTGTGGTCAGAAAAGATACTTGATACGATTTCAATTTTCTTAAATTTACCAAGGCTTGATTTGTGACCCAAGATATGATCTATCCTGGAGAATGTTCCATGAGCACTTGAGAAGAAAGTGTATTCTGTTGTCTTTGGATGGAATGTCCTATAAATATCAGTTAAGGCCATCTTAATTAATGTATCATTTAAAGCTTGTGTTTCCTTACTTATTTTCATTTTAGATGATCGGTCCATTGGTGAAAGTGGGGTGTCAAAGTCCCCTGCTATGACTGTGTTACTGTTGATTTCCCGTTTTATGGCTGTTAGCATTTACCTTATGTATTGAGGTGCTCCTATGTTGGTGCATAAATATTTATAATTTTTATATCTTCTTCTTGGATTTATCCCTTGATCATTATGCAGTGCCTTGTTTGTCTCTTGTAATAGTCTTTATTTTAAAATCTATTTTGTCTGATATGAGAATTGCCACTCCAGCTTTATTTGATTTCCATTAGCATAGAATATATTTTTCCATCCCCTCACTTTCAGTCTGTATGTGTCCCTAGGTCTGAAGTGGGTCTCTTGTAGATAGCATATATACAGGTCTTTTTTTTGTATCCATTCAGCCAGTCTATGTCTTTTGGTTGGAGCATTTAATCCATTTACATTTAAGGTAATTATCGATATGTATGTTCCTTTTACCATTTTCTTTGTTGTTTT
The DNA here is from genome assembly GCF_028021215.1 of Eschrichtius robustus. Classification (NCBI taxonomy): domain Eukaryota; kingdom Metazoa; phylum Chordata; class Mammalia; order Artiodactyla; family Eschrichtiidae; genus Eschrichtius; species Eschrichtius robustus. The sequence goes on along the minus strand of NC_090836.1, from coordinate 55,753,683 downwards.
GGGTTTGTTATTGTAGGTCTTTTGCTTCTCCTGTGTTTCCTGCCTAGAGAAGTTCCTTTAGCATTTGTTGTAAAACTGGTTTGGTGGTGGCTGAATTCTCTTAGCTTTTGCTTGTCTGTAAAGGTTTTAATTTCTCCGTCGAATCTGAATGAGATCCTTGCTGGCTAGAGTACTCTTGGCTGTAGGTTTTTCCCTTTCATCAGTTTAAGTATGTCCTGCCACTCCCTTGTAGCTTGCAGAGTTTCTGCTGAAAGATCAGCTGTTAACCTTATGGGGATTCCCTTGTATGTTATTTGTCGTTTTTCCCTTGCTGCTTTTAAAATTTTTTTCTTTGTATTATATTTTGATAGTTTGATTAATATATGTCTTGGGGTGTTTCTCCTTGGATCTATCCTGTATCCTTGGATTTATCACTCTGTGCTTCCTGGAGTTGATTGACTATTTCCTTTCCCATATTAGGAAAGTTTTCAACTATAATCTCTTCAAACATTTTCTCAGTCCCTTTCTTTTTCTCTTCTTCTTCTGGGACCCCTGTAATTTGAATGTTGGTGCATTTGATGTTGTCCCAGAGGTCTCTAAGACTGTCCTCAATTCTTTTCATTCTTTTTTCTTTATTCTGCTCTGTGGTAGTTATTTGCAGTATTTTATCTTCCAGGTCACTTATCCGTTCTCCTGCCTCAGTTATTCTGCTATTGACTCCTTGTAGAGAATTTTTAATTTCATTTATTGTGTTGCTCATCATTGTTTGTTTGCTCTTCAGTTCTCCTAGGTCCTTGTTAAATGTTTCTTGTATTTTCTCCATTCTATTTCCAAGATTTTGGATCATCTTTACTCTCATTACTCTGAATTCTTTTTCAGATAGACTGCCTATTTCATCTTCATTTGTTTGGTCTGGTGGGTTTTTACCTTGCTCCTTCATCTGCTGTGTGTTTCTCTGTCTTCTCATTTTGCTTCACTTACTGTGTTTGGGGTCTCCTTTTCACAGGCTGCAGGTTTGTACTTCCCGTTGTTTTTGGTGTCTGCCCCCAGTGGGTGAGGTTGGTTCAGTGGGTTGTGTAGACTTACTGGTGGAGGGGACTAGTGCCTGTGTTCTGGTGGATGAGGCTGGATCTTTTCTTTCTGATCCAGCCTCGTCCACTGGACTGCGTCCGGTGGTGTGTTTGGGGGTGTTTGTGGCCTTATTATGATTTTAGGCAGCCTCTCTGCTAATGGATGGGGCTGTGTTCCTGTCTTGCTGTTGTTTGGCATAGGGTGTCCAGCACTGGAGCTTGCTGGTCGGTGAGTGGAGCTGGGTCTTAGCATTGAGATGGAGATCTCTGGGAGAGCATTCGCCGTTTGATATTACATGGAGCTGGGAGGTCTCTGGTGGACCAATGTCCTGAACTCGGCTCTCCCACCTCAGAGGCATAGGCCTGACATGCGGCCGGAGCACCAAGACCCTGTCAGTCACATGGCAGGCTCTTTTTGGTCCTCATCTTCCGGTCCTCTAGCCACCACGCATCAGCCACTTCCGCACCCTCAGAGTTTCCCAGCGGTGCCCCCCTGAGGATAATTTTAAGAGCTCTCTCCGGCCCGATTGGATGGGTGTGTTTGGAATCTTCCGGCCCTTAAAGTACTTCTGCTGTGTATTCTGAAGCCAGGGTGTTTAGAAAGTTTCTCAAACTTTCCAAGAAAACTCCCAAGAGACTGGGATTTTACACCCAAGAAGTCTCCTTGGAGGAGAGGCAGAGGCATAGCAAGCCTCTGGGAGCACAAAGAAGACTGAGAAATGGGGAGAGGGGCCCTAGACTTGACCCTGCTTCCTAGAGCCATTTTAGCCAAGGTCCCCCACATGCTCCAGAAGCATCCCGACCCTTCAGGTGACCTGACATCTGAAAGCCCCAGCCCATTCAGAGTGCTTCATGCCAGATACCTGCAGTGCCTGCCCCCAGCTCTGGTTAATATGATGCTCCCTGAAATGTCTGTTGTTTCAGCTTCTCTAGTACAAGAAAGGGCCTAAGAAAGAAAAGGTCCAGAGGTAGTGAGGAAAATGAAATCTGCTCTCAAGACCCCACTTCCTGGACTGAGGTGCTCCATGAGAGCTGCTCTCTGGGCACACAAGTCTGAGAGCTGCAGCTGTTTTGTGCTTGGTCCCCGGCCTCTTACATCCCAATGTATACTGGCTATATGCTTTGAAATAGGACTTCCTGGTTCTCCCAGTTCTTTCCTCTCATGCCCCCTTCATTCATTCATTCTTTCAGTCAAGGAAAAAAGTATCAAGAATCTACTGTTCTTCAAGTCCTAGGCCTTGAGATGCTCAAAATGAGAAGACGGGCTCTGTCCTCCAAAGCTTTCAGTACCCTGGAAATTTGACCAATTTTACCAGCATTGCTCCTAAGTATAGTGGGCAAATAGAGGAACTATTTGGAACTCCCTCAACTGCAAAAAGGGGTAATCATAGTTCCCCCTGCAGTGGCTTTTTGTGAGGATTCAATGAGGACATGTAAGTCTAGGCTTGGACCATGCCCGGCACACAGGGAGCTCCATGTAAGTGCTGGCCTTGCTGCTGCTGCTGATGGTAATGGCAGTGATGATGGAAAAGATGACAACAGTTGACATAATGGGTTCCCTGAATTCTAAGCCAGAACCCAGGTGCCCCAACCTCCTCCCCACCTTTCCTTGACTTTGGCTCCCCCATGGCTTCTCCCTACACCCCTGGTTTCTTGGTGACTCTCTACTTATGCTCCTGTCACTGGATGCTCAGGTAAGTCCTTGCATTACTGTCAGCACAGGCTTTGTCATGAGCCATAGAGAACTCTGAGGGGCCCCTGCAAGTTAATGCTCCCTGCCTTATGATGCGAAGCTGGGCTGAGGTCTTCTCTAGGCTGCTGGCCTCAGTTTGGTCACCTGGTCAGTTCCAGGCAGGCCCTTCAGGCCCATTTCTGATTTTGCTGCCCTCTAGTAGCTATTCACCCAATTGAGCAGCCAGAACATAAAGCTGACCCTGCTTTTGCTGGATTGCAGGGGGCTCACGGAACTGGATCTTTTTATTTTTTTAATTTTATGTTAATTCTGTTATTTTTTATTCGTGTCCTAATGGATATTAGGATGCCTGATGAGAGGAAGAATGACCCTCTATACTGACTTCTTGTCTCTTTTTCTTCATTTCTATACTCCTTCCATCTTTATGGAGTCCTTTTTTTCCCTTTAGGAATTATTAGAGGGCTGTTTCCTCTTAAAGAAACACCTTGACTTTTTTCTCAGAGTCAGTGATCAGTGATTGAGAGTGTTTGCAAAACATCCCCAAGGAGCCCTTTAATGTTATTTTTATAAGGAAAAAAAAAGTGAAAAATAATGGGCACCATTTTTTTTAAGTGAGAGAGGTGTGGTAATGAGCTTAGGAAGACAGGATATAGTTTGTATAAACCTTTGAATTTGATAAAGTATGGATTTCCTATGAGAGGAGACATTTCTCCCTCTTGTTTTCTGAGTCTGTACTCTTTATGTAACTGTATTACAGATGGATAGATTCTGGAGCCTCCTAATGTTTTTTCCAACACACACGTGTGCGCATGCACGCACACACACAGACACACACACACACAAACACATACGCACACACACATTTGAATATTATTATTTTCAGAAACTCTGATGCTCTTTATAGAGCACTTTGACAAAATACTTTTCTATTCACTATCTCATTCGATCACCACAGCAACCCTGTAAGATAGGTGAATGCAGTATTGTAATAGAATGGCAGAACTGCAAGGGATTTTAGAGACACAACCTCCTTATTTTACAGGTCAAGAATCTGAAGTTCAGAAAGACGTTTAGTCAGTCAAGATCTTTTTGATCCCAAGTGACTGTAACCCAAGCCAAACTGATTTAGCAAAAGGGAGACACTATTGACACATATAACCAAAAAGTCCAGGATTTATGGTTTTACGAGAGGATGGATCCAGATGTTCCAACAACATCTCCAGGAACCTGTCACTCTCCATCTCTTTCCTCTGTCTTGGCATGGTTCAAAGACAGCGTCTCCTAAACTCGTGATAAGATGGCAGCTCTGGGCATATAACCTACCATTCTTGGTGGAATGAGAGTTATCTTCTTTTTTGTAGTTCTAGCAAAAATCCTGGGATTGTATCTCATCAGCTTGGCTTGTATGACTGCCTATTTCTGGACCTGTTTGTGTGGTCAGCCCTGGAAGGGCAGTTGGAGGGAGTGCCTGCTGCACTCGCATCACATGGACTGAGAGTGGGTCCTCAAAAGAAAATCAAGGTGTTAACCTTCTTTAAAGGGGGAGGGGGACCTTGATGCAGCATAGGCCTGAGCAGTTTATAAGGCTATATGGCAATTTGTATAAAGTGGTTCCATAGCCTTTTGGTTGGAATTCTGGACTGTGTATTCTTTATCCCCGCGAATGTACGTTTGCAGCAAAGAGATTGTGTATTTTTCACCTTTGCACTCACAGGGCACATCACAGTGGCCAGCATGAAGGAGGTGCCCAGCAACTTTTATCCGAGAAATGCCCAATCTGTAACTGCATCAGAACTTCAGCCTTAGCCTTCTGACTCCTTAGGGCGTCTCTCAGTTCTGCCATCCTATTTCCTGTGGGGGTTTTTTTTTCATACTTTCTGCCATCATTTCCCTGTTTTTTGATTAAAATATTCTAGTGGGTGGTGGCCTTGGTCACCCAATTAATTGTATGTGTTTTAATGACCCACAATACACGTTACTTGAAGGTGTGAAACATTTGTCCATTTCATCGTATCATATATGATAATTATATCCAGACTTACTTTTCCCTCATTTTATTAAAATTATTTAGATTTATATATATCTATAGTATGCCTTAAAATATTCAGTTCAGTTTTATTTGAATGAGTCAAGTGTCTTAGAATTGAAGAGGCTTTTGTTGTAGTTTGTTTTCAAAGTATACATTCTCACTATGGAAAGTTTTACTCCTGTATTCACAAAATGAGAGCTGTCAGAATAATTCCATCCTCCTAATTTATCCTTTCCCTTTCCCCTTTGGTAACCATAAGTTTATTTTCTATGTCTGTGAGCCTGTTCTTCTTTTGTATATGGATTCATTTGTATAATTTTTTAGATTCCACATATAAGTGATATCATATAATATTTGTCTTTCTCTGACTTAGTATGATATTCTCTAGGTTCATTCATGTTGCTGCAAAAATTTCATTCTTTTTTATGGCTGAATAATATTCAATTGTATATATATATACCACTTATTCCTTTTTTTGAAAAATTATTTATTTATTTATTTATTTTTGGCTGCGTTGGGTCTTCATTGCTGGGCGTGGGCTTTCTGTAGTTGCAGCGAGCAGGGGCTACTCTTTGTTGCGGTGCGTGGGCTTCTCATTGTGGTGGCTTCTCTTGTTGCGGAGCACGGGCTCTAGGTGCACGGACTTCAGTAGTTGTGGCACGCGGGCTCAGTAGTTGTGGCGCACGGGATTAGTTGCTCTGTGGCATGTGGGATCTTCCTGGACGAGGGATCGAACCTGTGTCCCCTGCATTGGCAGGCGGATTCTTAACCACTGCGCCACCAGGGAAGTCCTATACCACATATTCTTAAACCAATCAGCTGTTGATAGGCACTTGGGTTGTTTCCATGTCTTGGCTACTGTAAATAGTGCTACTATGAACATACAAACTACTGTACACAAAATAGATAAGCAAAAAGGATTTACTGTATAACACAGGGAACTATATTCAATATCTTATAATTACCTATAATGGAAAATAATCTGAAGAGATATGTATATATATAACTGAATCACTTTGCTGTATACCTGAAACTCAAAATTGTATATCAGCTATACTTCAATAAAAGGAAGAAATTAAAATAGCAGCTAAAACAGCAACAAGGTCAGTTTAGAGGTTAATTGTTGTAGTACAAAGTCCTGTTGAATATGGAATTTCAAAGTTTTTTAGCCATGTGTCACTAGATATGGAAACTTTTAAACAGATACATACTGTTACTTTAGAGATATATCCTTGACAGGAGATAATTATGCTTGTCACACCACAATCTACTATCAGGATGAGTTTGTATTTGCTACTTTCTTTATTCACAGAGCAAGCCAAAGACAGAATTCTTTTTAATTTTAGCATTACTTTTACTTTGCCTTTTTCTTTGTTGCTCTTGCCGCCTCTGACTTCAGTGAAAAACCAGCTGTGTTGTGTGTTTCTTCATATTTGGAAAAGGACAGGGTCCTCATGGGTCACCTTGTCAGAAGTACCAGGAATAAATCTGAGGTATGCTCTGAAAAGGAAGGCACATGGTGCATCCAAAGAGATGGCTTTGTGCCATTGCAATCATGCAAGACTTCATGGAAAAGGGATCATTTTAGTTGTGAATCCCAATGCCCATCTCGAGAATCTGGGCTCTGTAACCAACTGCCAGATTGTAAGACTGTATCCTCTACCAAATACCTAGTGACTAATAAAACCTTTTGCTATTCTGTGTTCAAGCCACTTTATACAAATAAAACCATTAATCATTAAAACAAGCCTAGAAATGATGTTCACCATTTTACAAATGAAGAACAGGAAGGGTAAGAAACTTGCTCAAGGTCACACAGCCACTTAGTGGTAAAAGCAAGATTCAAAGCCACACAATTTGATTCTAAAGCCTGGGCTTTTGGCCACTATACCGTCTTCTCTCTACCTAATGCCCCAGTAAATAGTTGGGTTTAACCTGGGCTCAGGAGGATGATTTGTGGCAGGTTTCCTCTTGTACTGCATTTCTCATTTTCTACATATTCCATGCTTTAATGTTTTTCCACCAGATGCTTTTAGCTGACAAATTTCTAAGGTCCTTACCTTGGTGGGAGCTTTCCTGGCCTTCTCATGTGAAGTGGAAGCAGCCTTCCTCCCCTGGCACTGTGAAGAGCATTAGGGCCTGGACAACAGAAGCACGGAGTGTGTGTTGTACCTTCCCTTTTATATCACAACACACCAGAGGCTCAGAGCCACTAAGTGCTTTTTAATCACCCCAGATTTGCAAGAGTATGTCCTAATGACACTTCCTAAAGGGCATAATTACTTCTGCAAAAATGTTTTCTCATAAAATATTTGTTAAAAATGCCTAATAAATCCTGTCTTGGGCAATTACACCCTCACCCTTCACACTGCTGTCAGTAAATTAGGTCTTGTTCTTCCTCTTTCTCATAGTTGCCCTCAGCTCCAGTTGGGCGGTGGCACGTTCTGTTTGCAGCTGGATCCTAATATTTGGCCTCACTTTGACGCACTCCATAAATTAAGTGGCAGACAGTGGCCGCAAGGATTCTAACCTGTTTCAGTCTCATGGCCGCTTTTACCATCTTTGAAAAGGAAACTAAAAGCAGCAGATTATAAAAAGCTAATGATGAGTCAGTGAGAGTGGCCATAAGAAACCGAAAGCGGGGTTCTGGGCACATTTTAAGACCTCCATGAACACTGCTATACCCTCAAGACTCAGGAAATGTCCTATAGTTATTAACTGTGAGGGAGAAACATCAGTATACTCAGTACTAGCCAATTCAGGATCTCATGTGGTGTTTAAATAATGGCCTAAACATGTTTAGCATTTTGAATCAACTGCATTCAAAGAAAAAGAGGTAATATTTAAATAAACAATCAAGTGGGGTCTATCGAGTGTGTTTTGGAACAGAATTACAAAATCAGTTGAAACAAGGAAGAAGGTACAAATCAGTAATTTAATCAAATTGTCTCTAATGATATAAAATAGTGGGGTATTTGTTTGTGGAGTTAACCACATTTTTATGTTTTTTATTTTTTAAATGAATTCCCCAGGTGTAGGTAGATGGCAGGAAATTTATGGTTCATGATGACTCTTGCTAAGAATCAGGAGAATCTGCAAACAGCAGTGTTTATTTTGGGAGTGGAGATATTATATAGAAGAATTGTATACAATGGAGGAGAATCAAAGAGATGAGAAAAATTAGCAGAGTAAGAATGTGTGTGTGTGTGTGTGTGTGTGTGTGTGTGTGTGTGTTCCCACCTGCTACTGATGGTGCTATGGAATGGTTTTGAGAAGAGACTGGAGTCCTTGAGCCAGTATGAAAGGTTTTTTTTGTCCTCACTCCCCTCCCCCATCCTAGAATTAGTACCATACTGTCATTGGCAGTGATATTCAGAATATTTAAAAACGAGCATGACAAAGATGCCAACCAGTCAGAGCGGACAAGCTATCTGGTTAGAATGGACTCCTTTGGGAAACACTTGGTACGTAATTAATGATCTGGAGCCTGGAGGTGCCTGTCTTAACTGCCTCCGGTTTCTGGTTCATTCTGGTCACTGTAGTCCTGGGTACATTACCTGTGCTTCAGAGGGGCATGGGCACAGGCGGGGGAGAAGGGGACGTTGAAGAAGTGATTGACTCTAGATTTGCCTCCTATTATAAAATGAAACTACACGTAAAAGTTCTTTGTTAATTGGACTTTTTTCCCCCTGTAATAGGGATCACGTTTTCTATCAATGAAAAAGGGACACAGTGAAAAGGCAAAGAGTAGAAAGAATATTCAGCCCAGGTGAGAAACCTTGGATTCTTTCCTTTTCTTTACCACTTACTAGCTGAATGACTGTGATGAAAAATGCTCTCTCTGAGAACCAGGTTCCTTATCTGGAACAAAAACCCATAACGGAGTCCCTCCGATGAGACACTGTGTATAGATGTGCTTTGTAATCTACTTTTAAAATTTTACATACACACACACACACACACACACAGAATACACACACACACACATAGAGAGAATACATACACATACACACAGTATACTTGTATTATACCTTAGCAAAATTAATACTTTTTTTAAAACCCTGAAATAATTATCGTTTTAAGGGAATAACCAACCCTAAATCCAGCAAACCCGTATTTTCATATATTGAGTTTAAAAAAAAAAAAAAAAAAAAAAAGAGGAGTAAATTTCATGAACCAGCTCTTCTCCAGATCACCTTGGAACTTAATCAGATATATACTTTGTGTAATTCTGCCTGCTTTTCTGTCTCCATAACCCTCACCTGCTGACCTCAAAGAGCACATTGTTAAGTTTGAGCCGCCATAAAGAATGCAGTTGATGGCTCCAAAGACACATGCTTGCATTAGTCTGGTGGCCGAGAAATGGAGGTTCCTCTGCCCCAGTGGTGGCTATGGTAGGAGACTGTGGTCCAGTTCCACAAGTTGCCTTTAGCTGCTTGGGACCTTTGTCCTGCATGTCAGTAAATTTTGAGATTAAAAAATTCACGCTACTGGAAGGCATTTTGCCAGCATTCGAATTCAGGATCTGAGGCTGGGCTCCAATTAGGTGACAGAAGAAGGAGGGGCTTACAGTAAGAAGGCTGAATTGGGAATGACTCCCAGGGAAATCTCTGAGGACTAGAGAGGCCACACGTGGAAGAAGGTGGGAACACGTGGCAGACTCCTTCATTTCCTGGAAAAGGGTTACTCCAGGATGGCTCCAGTTCTGTAAGATTCCTGGAGCTTCGAGCATGAGCTCAGCTGGATTAGCTGGATTAACCACGATATACAAAGAGAAAAAAAAAAAAAAAATCCCATAATTTGAGACCTCGGGAACCTTTAAAAAGGGCTCTAGGATGGGTTACTTCTCCTGCCAGAAAAACAGGATGTTTTGGCAGTTCTGAAGATCTTTCTAGGACCAGAGGACAGAGCCTTAAAAAAAAAAAAAAAGTGTTCTAGTAAAAGAGGAAATATTTGATTATTTTAGCCTTAAGGAAGAAGCAAATTAGATCTGAGTAGGCATAATAGCAGGGGGCAAGAGATTTCTGTATGATTTTGAGTTTTATTTGAATAGACATTAAAAAAATGGGCTAGAGTGGTGATGTTCTACTGGCAAGACTTTACTAATGCTATTTGACAGCTGCATATTCTGAGTGCCTGGATTTAAAGAAAGACAAATTTAGGGAAGGCTCTTTTAAAGAGCTAACTATAAATATTTATCTCATTTTCACTCATAAGCCAATTCTCTACCAGTAAAGTACATCTCATTTAAAGCAAACAAACAAACAAAAAAATCAAGGAGGCTAAAATATTACTAGGGGATGACCTAACAGAGATGAAAATGAGATGGGTTAAAATTCAAAAACAGATTTGTGCTAATTGAAACAGTTATAAAAATTTGATTCTGCAATACAACCCATTTAATATACTTTCCTATTGATTAGTGTTGGCTGACAGCTCTAGCTAGACCATCCCTGGTAAGGGAATTTCATTCTTTTCAAAGACCTTTAAAGTAGATGCTTACGCTATTAAACTATTTTTCCCACAGAAATTATTTTTCTATTGGACTCCAAGTAGGAAGCATATACATTTCAATATCAGTGGGTTGAAACTGACTTATTATGGCATTTATGAATGGAGAGGAAAAAGCTCTATCGTTAAATTTGGAATATTGGGAGTTATTTTAGAAACCAGCTTGAAAGATTTTTTTTTTTTTTTTTACAGCTTTGGAGTAGAGAATAAGGCTGTATGAATAATTTATATAGTCCTGGAAATATTAATCAAATAGTTTGGACAGTGATGTATCTTTTTGTTTTGACTAATTCACTGAGTTCCTGGCCAGCTATGAATTTTTTTCCTTTGGTTTTTGGAATGTTCATCGAGGTTCTTTAATTAACATTCCATACCAAATGTTAGTTTGTATTGACTGTATCGTGAGTAGGCTGGTGCTGGCAGATGAAGAACTTGCTCTGCCTTCTTGTCATTTTGTGAATGGATTGTGAAGAGTTTGTTCATTTGCTCTAAACTCCACTGAAGCAGATACTCCCAAGTATCTGCTATGTTGCAAGACTGTTTTATTTGCATAATGAGAACAATGGTTTGGGGGAGGGTTGTTTGGGAAATAGGATAATAAGGTACTTTACAAATAGAAATACCTGGCCTTGTTTGCTTTTATTCCTGGTATCTTTAGAAACTGTCTTGACTGTGTTGCTTTCCAGCCAAGTCCCTTTTTGGAAAGGGTGATTAAAGGGGCTGGGACTCCATCTGCCTGATGATCGCCTTGCCTGCACCCTTTCCCCGAGCCCTTCTTGCATTTCCTCTCTCCATCTAGACTGGCTTGACCCGCATAGATTTGTAAACTGCCACATTGTGCTGTCTTTCTGACTGTCATAGGGCTGCATCTCTTCTGTAGGCAAAAATACTATTCTCTACGGCATCCCAGAGATAGACTGCCTCCCTCCTTTGCCTTTCTTTTTTGTTGTTAAAAGAACGTAGTATATGATACATACGGTTCCCCCTAAAGTAAGAGTGCAAGCATTTCACTTGCATTTCCCCTTAAATGAGAAGCCCTGAAGCACACTGACCTGATGCTGAGCCGGAAAGGGAAGGGTGTGGAGGGCTGAACTGACTGGAAAACATAGCCCTTTGCCTAAAACTGTAGGTATTGCTCAGTGTTTAGTATTAGATTTATGGAATGGCTCCTCTCCCAGGGTTGTCCCTGCTTTCTACAATTTGGTGCTTTGTTGCTATCAAAACAGCCTCACTTTCTAAACCATTGTGGTTGTGCAGGGGGAGGAGGCTGTGGCGGGCAGGGGTGCTAGGAGTTGTGAATGACACAGGTTTGCCAGATGACAAGTAGCGGACCTCTGCATCAGCCAAGAGGAATTAAGCTTTGTCACTCCCCGCTGGGACTACCTTTCTCCTGGTATGTGCGCAAGGAATTCATATGCTGCTGCTGCAGCCACCAGAGCAGAGCCCGGAGTACACCTTGCCACGCACGGCAAGCAGTGAGCAAGAATGATAGCTGTCTCTTTTAAATGCCGTTGTCAAATTCTGAGGCGACTTACTAAAGGTACCATAATTTCCTTGTTATTCACTCCGCGAGTCCGTCGCAGTAGCCTATAAACACAGTTTAATGGTTTGTACTTTCAAATAAGACTGCCTTTACAATTTATTGTCAGGCAACAAAGAACTCTGAAATAGGTGTAGATAGATAGAGAGATATGGACTGGTAGACCGGGCTTTGCTTGCTGTCCTTACGTCCTGATTGTGTTCATGCTGAAATCATGAACCCGGCTTGTGTGTGTGTGTGTGTGTGTGTGTGTGTGTGTCTCTGTGTGTGTGTCTGTGTTTCTTCTTAGCAACTTCATTCATTGCTGAAAAGAAAATGCGTTTGCGTCCGGTGCTGAAGTTATCATGGGAACCTGTCATTTTGCATGCTGATTAACTGGGCAAGAAAATTCATGTGTGTGTTACTGTCCTTTCCATGACACATGTGCTAAATGCAGCTGGCAGCTTCAGGACCCACACAGCTGACGAATGCACAGAATCATTGTTTATTCTGTTAATTTCTGACATCTCATGAGCTTTTTCCCAGGACAGCTTTAGTTTTTTTTGTTTTTGGTTTTTTTTTTTAGAATTGCATGTTCAGAAATGTAGGTAATTTGAAATGCTTTGGTCTTATGTGCTGTTTGAAGAAGTTTATTTGAAAGTAAAAAACCATTGCTTTGTATCCTCCCTTCAAGAATTCCTGGCTTGTGATTGTCTCTCTTAGAACTCTAAAATATTAATTAAATCTCTCTGTAATATTTTAAATATGCTTTTCTTTGAAATCACTCTCCCTATGCCATCTCATTTACTTTGTGAGCATTCTTTTGCAAAGTTAGTGAATGTTGCTTTTAAAAATCTTGCCTTAGGTGCGGATAGACGTGTGAGCTCTTTTGCCTTATTTCCTTTAGATAGAATCTTCTTTAGAGGGAATTTATTATTTAAAAAAACTTCACTCTGAGTAAAAGTGTGTAGCTGCAAATGCCTTTCTTTTTCAGCCTGTAACATGAGTACTGTCAAATAATTAATGGATGTAATTATGCTCTAGAAGCTCTGAACCTATAAGTATGTTAATGGATGCTGTTTCTATCAGTTTAGCTTGACATATCAGAGTTCTTTTATCACCAGCAGTACAGCTAAAAATGCAATTAATATTTTATTTGGCAGAAGAATGAGCACAAAGCAAATAGTGAGGAATAGATCTTGAGTCAATAACAGGAAAGAGAATAAATACTATAGCCAAACTTACCGAATGCATCTGCAAGTTGTCTGGATAGCAGAGCAAGTCCTTTGAAAAGGCATTTTGGGGAAAATATAGGAAAGACTATCCATTTTAAATTAGGCTGTTAGCATGGGGTAGTAAATTCTGTTTTGACTTTATCCTCTTCACTTGGTACAAATGTACCATTTCTGTTTATGAATCACTATTAACAGACTATTTTATGTGATGGTTTGGGCTAAGACTTAGAAGGTCTCTTATTCTAAAAGGTTCTTAGCTGATTTGAGCATTTACTCATCTTGATGTTAAGAAGTTGATGCTCTTCTTAGATTATAATCATAAAACAATTGATATTTTCTATTCATGTGTATCAGAGATTCTTTTACAAATCCTATATACTAGGATGAAAGTGAACCTAAGCAATTTTTAGTTTTTACAAATATTTTTAAACTTTGTCCAGTTTTCTGTGTCTTACGGAAAGCATTGCTGTCCGTTAGTGAAAGGAGATTTAAATGTTTACTAAGATAGTTTTAGAAATCTAGATAAATGAGGAAAGTATTGATACCTTCTTTGTCATTGCTATTTCACTTTTCTTCCCCAAAATCTTTATATCTGCCTCTTTTCTCTTTGGCATCTGGCTGAAGACTGCCAATTGATGACTGCAGTAAAATCTCTATGTGGAATCAATTTGCCATCGTTTGGCTCCTCTGTGCATTTGATTGGATGTTCAGATGTTGGCCAGGAATGTGTCTGAGTAATGCACCACCTACCTTGTCATCTCCTTACCGTCCTGTCCAACAAAGTTCAAGTCCCACCAATGCTACCTGTTGTTCCAAACTGGATACATTGAGTTCCAGCACCCCACCCCTACCTGTTGTGCTATTTTTCTTAGGCTGTAGTAATGAAACCAAGAACTATATGTAATTACAATCTTAAATTACCCTTCTTTGGTTTTTTTTTTGGGTGGGGAGGAATGTGCAGATACGCACTTGGATGAAGTTTCTTTCCTGCCTTGTCCCCCTCCTCACACAGCTCCCACACCCTCACTCTCAACCCCCAAAGGCACATATTTCTTTATACCCATTGAAGGCTGCACCTAATACACCTCCTCCAGATATTTACCCCAGTGCCCTGCAACTTGTCTATTAAAAGGAATTAGATTTGCCTAGTTGAAAGTGGTAGGACTTTTGAATTTTCTGTGAGTGTTTAGCAAATGCTTCAAGTTCCTTATTGGACCCCTTGTGGCTAGAACCTTGCCCAGCTCTTAGGAGGGGCAGGGAAGATTTTCTTTGTGTTTCTGAGACTACTTTGCTATTTGTGGTTGATATCACCCACAAGAAAAAACAATATGGCAATTATAATATCTTTTTGATTCTCTTAAAGAAAAAAGGATGCAATTAAAGGTAAACTATTTTCTACACACACACACACACAAATTCTTAGTAGTTTACTTGTGTTTTAGGTTTCTTCATTCATTCATCTATTGTCCATTTAACAAATATCTGTTGAGTATCTACTATGTATGCCAGGCACTGCCATTTTTGTACTAAAATCCTGGGCTGGGACACTTTATAAGGGTATCAAGCATTTTAAAATCAATACATTTTTAACAATGAATAAATTGTTCTTTATTTGTGAAATGATTTTTAAAGATCTATAAAATACACACTTTACAGACAAATCCTTTGATCACCCTGCATAGAAGCAGGACCCGCAGGTTTATGGCAGAACATATTTTAGGTGGCCTTAGTACTTTTCAGACTTGGGAACTGAGTCTGTTTTCTTATTAAGGCTTCAAGTGACTGTTTCAATTTGTTTGCCTTATGGACCTCCTACCAAGGTAGACCAAGATAATAACCTTTTCTTAAAAGGCCTGGTCCTACAGTTAAGATACGAACTTTGGGCCATTAAGAGACCAAAATTGTCAAAAGTATTCTTTTACATCTAATAATGAAATCTAAAGAGATGCTGTCTTCTGCCTCTGTTCTAACTCCACAATGAGACTGTCTACTGATTACCTAGCGTTGGAGCCAAATCCAAAAATAATATTTTCTCAGCTTTCCAGGCACATTGAACAAAGGCATTTTCTTGAGCAAGTAAAGCTAGGCTTCTTGGCATCTACCTTCACAACTGCTTACCTCTGAGAGCCTGCTTTCTTTGCCAGGGGTTACAGTACCTTAAGAGAAGTGAATGTGTTCTTGGAGAAGGGAATATATTTTCACAGCTTCTACAGCCATTGTTCTTTTTCTCACGTCATGTTTGTGTCATTTTATTCTCCTTGAAATTGGTTGGCCTCCTCTGCAAAGATTCATTTCCTGTAGTGATAACTGGTGTGACCCCACTTCTTTCTCAGGTGCCACTGTTTTTAGTTGGGAGATCGGAACTTCCATGCTCCACTGGTAACGGCATTTTTCTTTCACAAGCTTTCCTCTGTCTACCAAAGTCAACATCAGCCAACAAATATTTACTGACACTCCACAGGGAGGATGCGGCTCTGGTCACCTCTTGTTTTTGTCTCCATTCATTTTATCTCCCCATCTTCTCTTTAGTGGCTCAGGACTCATGTCCAAAAGTCTCTGCCTTCACTTTAGTATAGATTTCAAAATCATTTCTCATAGCTAGCCTAAGTGTCATTTTATTTTCCTTTTTTTTTTTTTTTAATTTTATTTATTTTTGACTGCGTTGGGTCTTAGTTGCTTCACACAGGCTTTCTCTAGTTGCGGGCAAGCGGGGGCTACTCTTTATTGCGATGCAGTGGCTTCTCTTGTTGCGGAGCATGGGCTCTAGGTACGCGGGCTTCGGTAGTTGCGGTGCACGGGCTCAGTAGTTGTGGCTCGCAGGCTCTAGAGCGCAGGTGCAGTACTTGTGGCACACGGGCTTAGTTGCTCCATGGCATGTGGGATCTTCCTGGACCAGGGCTCAAACCCATGTCCCCTGCATTGGCAGGCAGATTCTTAACTACTGCACCACCAGGGAAGTCCCTCATTTTATTTTCTACTTGCCTTCTCTTCCTCTCTCTTCCCAAACACACATATGGCCTAGAATAGAATGAGCGTTCCCTGTCCCTTTCCCATTAGCTTACTCCAGGCAGCCCTGTTGAGTCCCAGTGGGGCATCTGAGCTTGTGGCTGGCATCCCACTGCCCCCTGCTTTGCACTCTTTCTTTCTCCTTCCTGATTACTCCTCCCAACCTGGATATCCTCTCTTCTCCCCTGCTGCCTGGGCATTCCTGGGCCTTACTTTATCCACTGGCACTGGGCAGGATTAAAAGGCACTTCCTCTCAGTCTTTGCTCCTTACCCTTCCCCCAGTCATGGAATCATCGTGCTTGAAAGGGAAGGTCAGACATTAATCTAGGACTTGTCTCCTGATGGAACTGAAACTCAACCACTTTAGGCAGCCAGCAATCTTATTCTTAATTCTCTTCAATAAGAACAATCTCACGAAGTGTCTGATAATCTTTCAAAGGACTATTTAAGTGACCTCTGAGTCTTTTTAAACTCTTCAGCACTCATCCAATGTTTAAAACTTTTTCTATTCAGAAATTCATCTTCTATGTGTAATCTCCATCAATTTCAACAATACATTTAATTTTTTTTTTTGGTCTTGATGGAAGAGGAAAAATATTTCCTATGTCTTCCCTTCTGCAATATTCTTTTAATCCAAGGAATTCTGTATCAGCCACTGAGTTCAATGTCATTGTTCTGAATGTGATTGCTCCTCTTTTGATGGCTTCGAATTTTCTGCTCAGGTCCCTCTGCACTTCACCATCTGTCTGTGTCTAGTCTCCCAGCTCCTCTGGCATTCTCCTCTGATGACCCCTCATCCACTCCATGATATGATTCAGAATTGATTATCATCTGGGTTAAGAATGTTCTCTGTCCCTGCTGGACCTCATTACTCGCATTTCCCCATCCCCGTTTCTTCTGCTAACCCACGCTCTCCTCCTCTGTCAGATCCTGCCATCTGGAACAGCTTGACTGTATCTCTCTACCTCATTAACTTTCCATCCCTTTTCACATCTCACCTGAAAACATATCCTTTCTCCTTTGCCTCTAATTTCATCCCCTCGAAGCTAGTTTCCTCATGCATCATTCCAGCCTATAAACTCTAAAAAATTCCATGCCCTTAAAAGTTGTTGCACAAAATAAGATTGTCTTATTTTGTTGAAGTGTCCTCTGTTGCTAGGACACGAGCATATTTCTCTCACAAATGGAGAGACCCCACTTGAATAGGAGAATTCTGCAACTGGATCTCAGGCAAGTCTTGCTGTTTCCCCACAAGTGCTGCTAACTGAGGGGATGGTGATGGATTTCTAGAAGCTGTGATTCTAGTCCAGTGCTCTGAGGGAGTTTACATGGAACTGCGGCTTGGACCACATTACTCCTAGTGGTCTGAAGCTTTCCTTTTGTAAAACTGGCTAGGCTTGTCACAGTTGCAGGTTTATTTCTCCCCCATCTTCTTGGATGGGAATTGCATGTTGGAAATGCTTTTCCTCCTTCCAGAAGCCACGCATCCTTCTGATGGAGTAACTGGCTATCCTTCATATAACCTCCTATGAACAGGAGTCCAGACTCTTCTGATATGATTGTGGCTGTTCAGAGAGGAAAAGTTGGTTCGTTACTGAGAAAAGGAATTCCAATTCAGGATAGGCATTCTCACTTTGGGAAAATGAGACCCAATGTTTCATTGTTGCCCCACTTTTTCTAGAGTAGGAAAAGGGGATGGGAACCTATATTGATACCTGCTCACCCAGAATATTAAAGGGAAATCAACCAAGGTAATACATCACTAATCCCTCAGTGTTCCACATGGTATAGGGGCAACAGAATTGACTTAGAAGTGAGATGTCGTGTGATCTTGTCCCAGCTCTTCTGTTTCTACCTGTGTGGCCAAAAACAAGAACTGAACCTCCTCATTAAACCTCAGTTTCCTCATCTATAAATTAAAAATCATATGCAAAAGATTTTGTATGGCTTTATGCTCATGTTAGCTATAAGAAAATTGTTTCATTCTAATTTTCTACTGCAATTGATTTGCATTTCTGTCTTAGTCAATTTACTTTACTCTGGCAGAAAACGTATTTTTGGTAATTCTAGAGAAGGCAAAATATGTATTCTGAAAATTTCTAGAAATATAAGGGAGCAGTCAATGCTTAGATCCTTCTCCTTTTTCTCTCTTTCATTCAGTCTCTTGGCATTATTCTGCCCATATGCATGAGAATTATATGTTCGCCTAAAAATTAATCATCTGTGCCTTCTTAAATCTACAGAAGAAAATATATTGTTGCAAAATTTGTTTGGTAATTACTTTAAAGTTTCAATACTACATGTATCTCAAAGAAAAGCCATGCACACAGCTTCTTGAAGGATGTTACTTCACCTTTCAAATGCAAAGAGAAACTTTGACCTTGCCATTAAAAAAGCAGTTGAAACAAAATGGTCTCATATTTCTCAAGTCAGTTGTAACCACCTAAATTCAGACAAAGCTTCTCAGGCTATTAGAAAATGAGAAAAAGTATTAATTTGTTATTATAATAATAAGAATTACTGTTATTAGTTCTTATTAATAATTCAAACTAGATTATTAAACAGCTGAACATATGAAGAAAAGCACAATAATTAAAATTAGTACAGAGTAAATTTTCTACCCAGTTTTCAAAACAAAGATGAATTAGGAGAAAAGGTAAAATCTAACGTCATGTCGCTAAAAATACATTGCCGGTGTTATAATGGAAACCTGGAACCTGGTGTGGGGGGCAAGGTGATTTGCAATTTATCCTATTCTATATGCTTTTTAATAAGAGTTGAAGTTATACTATATGTGAACACATATCTTTGCCCTACATTTTCTTCTTAAAATTCTACCCACTTGTGTGTGTTAGCACACTGTTGTCATAAGATGTTACTGACTCTGTAGTATTCCATTATGTGGATTACCATACTTAACATATCACCCTAGTTTGTTTCCGCATTTTCACTCAAATAAATGATGGTGTTGAGTATCTTTAAAGAATTGCTTTGTATCATTTTTTTTAGATTCCACATATAAGCAATATCATATGATATCTGTCTTTCTCTGCCTGGCTTACCTCAGTGTGATCCATGCTGCTAGGTCCATCCATGCTGCTGCAAATGGCATTATTTCATTCTTTTTTACGGCTGAGTAATAATCCACTGTATAAATATACCACATCTTCTTTATCCATTCATCTGTCGATGGACATTTAGGTTGCTTCCATGTCTTCGCTATTGTAAATAGTGCTGTAGTGAACATTGGGGTGTATATATCTTCTTGAATTATGGTTTTCTCCAGATATATGCCCAGGAGTGGGATTGTAGGATCATATGATACAAATGAAGTTATATATAAAACAGAAATAGGCCCACAAACATAGAAAATAAACTTATGGTTACCAAAGGAAAGGGAGAGAGGGATAAATTAGGAGTTTGGGAGTAACATATACACACTATTATATATAAAAGAGATAACCAACAAGGACCTACTATGTAACACAGGGAACTATACTCAATATTTCATAATAACCTATAAGGGAAAAAGAATCCTTTGTGTTCTAAATTGTTGCCTCAGTATATTTTCACTTTAAAATCTCCTGACACACATCTCCTGAGACATGTGTTCGGGATACGTACCTCTCATGTGTTCTCAAAGGCTTTTTAAAGCTAACAAAGGTGGCAGAAATGTGTTTGGAATACATAGGCCACGTGTGTTCTCAAAGGCAGAAAGAAAAACAGTGAGGGAAGCAGCATTTGGATGCCATAATATCCAAAAAGCGAAGCAAGGATCATATTTCATACAGGAGAGAGAGAGCAGCCTTTGGTGAGAAGGAGGGTGAGAAATGAACAGCCGTTCAGCTTTGTAAGTGGGTCATCATTGACCTTTGAGAGAACGGTTTCAGCAGAGTAGTGATGTCCACAACCAGATTATAAGGGCTTCAGGCACACCTAAAGGTTGTGAGTGCACACCACTCTTCCAAGGTGGACAGTGGAGGTGAGGCTGTGGCCTGGGAGAGCCTCTAGGGGTGGAGGGTGGGACCACAGGGAGTAGGGAAGGGTATTATGAGATAGAGATGTGGCATTTTTTTAGGTTTAGAGGAAAGAGCTTGCAGAGAGGTGAAACTTCAAGATGCAAATCAGAGGAGAGATGATTCCAGAGCAAGGCAAGGCAAGGTGAGAGGGAGTGAGAGCCAAATGCAGATGGAAGATGCAGATGGAGACCAAACAGCCTGGGCCAGCAAGAGGAATGCCTTCATCATGGAGATGGTACAGCACAGGAAGAAAGCTTTTGAGGTAGACACTAAGAAAGTTAACCTAACTCAACTTTCTTAATAAATTAGAAGGAGATTCTAAAAACTCATATTCTTAGGAGCTCCTAATGTAGGGGTTTCTAAATTTGTCTATGCATTGGAATCACCTGGGAGCTTAAAAAATAATGACACCTGTGTCAACCCCAGAGCTTGTGATTTAATTGACTGGGGATGTGGTCTACGCTTGGGAATTTTTAAAAATTTCCCAGGTGATTCTGCTTTGCAGGTGCATTTGGGCGCCACCAACCTAACCATTTAGGAAGCCCCATGAGGACATCACACTGGTCCTTGGGAATCAGACATGTTTCCGCCAAAGACAAGCCCGGGATTTTGTTCAACTGCTGGGAGGGAGAAATTGAGCAGATTCGACTTCCTGTGACCTTGAAGGCAGAGACCATCTGAAAATGGAAATGGAGCCAAAAGAAAGAGACACCATGTCCCAGTATCATCACCTGAGCCTCTGGTCAAGAACTACCTTAAGTGAGCTCTGATCTCTGCCCTAGACTTCTTCCATTATATTAGCCAATAATTTTCCCCAATACCTAAGCTAATTACAGCCAGGTTTTTTTCAGTCACTTGCAATCAAAAGAAGCCTGATATATGGGTGGTAACAGTTGAGCATACACATTTTGATAACCAGAATCACTCACGTTCCCCAGAACACCAGTACAGCCTCAACAAATCTTGGTCCCCCAGCTTCCGTGCTGAGTTATGAGCACCACTGCTCATTTAGGATTTCCTTTGGATCATTTTGTTTAGTGGACCACTGATCAAGTGCACCCCTCCCCCCACTTGGTGGTCCACATCAGCATAAACTAGAAGGAATGTCCAGATAGGGATGGAAAGGAATGTTTTATTTCCATGTGGTTTTTCTGTCTTTACTATCCCAGCAGCTAATTCCTCCCCTCCCCTCCCCACTAAGCAGAAGGTGATTGTTTAACGAATTCTGACGTAGACCTACTTACGGTAAAGGATTCCACCCTCATTTGTGTTCTTCAGGAAGTCTGTCACCCCAGCCCCCAGATAGAGGTAGTTGCATGCTGAAGCCAGCTTATACTAGCTTAAAAGAGCCAATGGTTAAATTTTCAAGAGTTTTGTGAGCCAGTTGTTAAACATATCTGTTATTAAACATCATTTTTTATAAACTTATGGTTAAATAAATTATATTAAAAACAAAGGTAATAAATGCTCAAACTTCATCACTTCCCAATCATTGCCTAATTATTATTTTACAACATTTTATTCTCTGTACTCTTAAGGTCTAGTGTATTAGTATGGTGGAAATACTATATAATGGTGTGCCACTGTACATTTCTCCCCAGTTCCACAGTCAGTGACATCACATTAATAGCTTGAAATTGGCTATGGTGTGTTTACACCATGGAAATTGGCACACGCAATAAATCAAGGCTTCCCCATAAGCCCCAGAAAGCCAGTTGTTAAACATTTACCAACACACCACTGAATAGGTACCTCTGCTCTACGTATTCATAAAACATGTGTAGATGTCTTTCCTTTTGCTTTCCAAGTGGAATTCTGATTGTCTGTTTATCTGTATACAACCATCAGACTATGAATTCCTTGAAATTAATATACATGCTTTACTTATCATTATATCCCCAGCAAATACACAGTATTTGGTGCAAAGAAAATGCCCTGTTGAAGGGATAGTGTTAATTTCTAAAGGTCTCCTGGATTAACCAATCTCATGTGTTCATTTTGGACTTGGAATGTTTCCGTTAACTCCTTCCTTTTCTCCAGAGCTCTTGATTTTTGAAAATATTCTTTCGGGTTTTCACATCACATGAGAAAGTAAGCATCAGGACTATTCCAAGGAGATTCAGCATCCTCTAACACCTGCTGATTTCCCAGTTTCCCTCCTAACAAGAGGGGTGTTCAACATCCTCCTCCTTTCCCTCCTTCTCTGGAAGCCTGCTCTGGGCAGTCTAGAGGAAGAGTCTGGCAGGAGGCCAGGAACAGCACCTGGGGTCTGGAGGCTGAAGGACAAACTGTTGTTGAATTCTGCATGACCAGGTTCCCAATTGAATTCAATCTGGGGAATATTTAGGACCCCACAGAGTTACTGATTGAATTGAATTTTTCCCATTCTGTAAAGCTAAGGGACCTCATATAGATCAAAGTGAAGTTCATTTATTGCCTTTGTTTTCTAAATGCTTTGTTGGTAAGTTTGGTTCATAAACTGTGAAAATTCAGTTATAAAGTCTCAGAATCAAGAGTTTCCAAGAGTATTAATTCCTAATGATATTTTTATGTTGATGATATTTATTTGTTTTAGATGTATGCCTCCCAAATGTTAAAATCTGTATAAGGATTAGGGGCTCAAATCACACTGACCAAAAACTTTCCCTCAGCTACATCCCAAACGTCAACATGAAAGCAAAAAGGGCAGTTCTAAAAATGGAAGTAATGGATGGATATCAAGAGACCAGAGATTTTCAGAAATTTCTGAAAGATGGAAAGTAGATAAACCAAAGCAGACATTACAGTCCAGGACAAATACAAGAAAAATGGAATGGGGCGGGAGGGAGTCATGCTTCCTGGGAGTGGAGGCACAGATAGGCTCCAAATCTGTGTTGATTTGGGAGATCAGGAAGAAGAAGGGGGTAGAAAATCATGTGATTTTTTTTGAAGGATGAAACACCTGGGAAAGTCAACCCCACTCCCCTTTAATCACCTTCCATTATAGTATTGTTCCCTAATCTAAAACTAGAAAACTAGCCTTTTAAGATATTCCTGGATATGTAGTGATGATGACCCTCAGAGTAAAACTCTCCTCATTTTGGCATGAAGTTAGTGAGGAATAGACAGGAATAACATGCCTGTTTACCTTACTGTCTGTTCCCAGCCCGAGGCCTTCAGGTAAAGCCTGCCAGTTTTCACATCCTGTCATTCTGAGGAAAGTTTGATTGAAGAAATATATCTATATAATTCGCACTAGCTGCTTGTATTAGCAACTTAGTTTTCTATTAATAAATGTAAACTGATAACGACTGACATTTGAGGGCTAACAACTAACTTGAAGAAAGGAGAGGTGATTCAAGAAAAAAAGATACATTTTTAAACATTCTAATTATTAACCTCAGAAACATTCAAGAAGGTATAATGCTACATACATAAAACAAGACCAGCTATAATGATAAGGGGGCAAAAAACATGCAGAATTGTTAGAATATAAAAATATGGCTACTGGGACTTCCCTGGCAGTCCAGTGGTTAAAACTTCACACTGCCACTGCAGGGGGCACGGGTTCGATCCTGGTTGGGGAACTGAGATCCCACATGCTGCACAGTACAGAAAAAAAAAAAAAAGAAGGAAGATATTTTTTTAAAGTAGGTACGTAGAAGATCAATTGGAAAGACACAGCAGCAACCTAAAAAGACACTGGGAGAGCAGAGAGAAAAAGAAATTATAATGGATATGATTGATATAAGTTCCTGAAACAAAAGAAAGTTTTCAGATTGAAAAGGCCCATTGAGCCCTAAGCAAGATGACTGAAGAAAGACCTACACAAATTCTCTTGAAATTCTAGGACATTATGAAAAAGAGAAGATCCGAAGAGTTTCTCAAGAGAAATAAATATAGACTTCCTATAAAGGAATGAGAGTCAACTTGGTATCAGAATTTTTATTAACACTAGATTCCAGAAGATTTTTTCAATGCTTTCAACGTTTTGAGGAGGTGTGCTTTTAAACCTAGAACTGTCAATCAAGAGTGAGCATAAAATAAAGATATATTTAGGCATGCAATGATGCACACGATTTATATCCAAATGCACTTTTAGAAAAAAGCCACTGAGCACTTTTAGAAAAAACTTGAAGAGATACTTAAGCAAAGAAAAAATATGTATATGTATATGTATCTCTCTCTCTCTCTCTCTATATATATATATATATATGTATATGTATATATGTATATACATGTATATATATTACATGATGGAAAGTAGATAAACCAAAGCAGACATATATATGTATATATATTATATATACATGTATATATATGTCTAAAAGTGGAGAAGCAGCACTTCTAATTTAAGAGTATGGTAGAAAGATATCCCAGAATGGCAGTTATGTAGTAGAGAGCAGTCAGTTCAAATTAGGACATGTCACCAGAGTCAGAGGTCCTGAAGAATAACATCTTCCAAAGAACATGGATTTCTTACAATTATTAATGCATAAATTTGATAAAATTAATGATGAAATACAGATATAAGTATTCTTTTGTCAGCAAGAAAAAGGCAATTAGAAACCCTAAAGGGTACAAAAGCAGGACAAAAAAGTAAAAGCCCAAATATGAAGCAGTGTAAAATGTGTCATGTTTTAGACCAGTTGTTGGAGAATGACCTTGACCTTTATACTTGGAAGATTTCCATTGAGTAGCACAGATTTAGTAACTTAAAACTGCATCCCCGGTTGGAGAAACAAGATGGCGGAGTAGAAGGACGTGCTCTCACTCCCTCTTGCGAGAACACCAGAATCACAGCTAACTGCTGAACAATCATCGACAGGAAGACACTGGAACTCACCAAAAAACATACCCCACATCCAAAGACAAAGGAGAAGCCACAATGAGACTGTAGGAGGGGCGCAATCACAATAAAATCAAGTCCCATAACTGCTGGATGGGTGACTCACAAACTAGAGAACACTTATACCACAGAAGTCCACCCACTGGAGTGAAGGTTCTGAGCCCCACGTCAGTCTTCCCAACCTGAAGGTCTGGCAATGGGAGGAGGAATTCCTACAGAATCAGACTTTGAAGGCTAGTGGAATTTGATTGCAGGACTTCGACAGGACTGGGGGAAACAGAGACTCCACTCTTGGAGGGCACACACAAAGTAGTGTGTGCACTGGGACCCAGGGGAAGGAGTAGTGACCCCAGGGGAGACTGAAGGGTCTCCTGCAGAGATGGGGGGTGGCTGTGGCTCACAGTGAGGACAAGGACACTGGCAGCAGAAGTTCTGGGAAGTACTCCTTGGCGTGAGCTCTCCCAGAATCTGCCATTAATCCCACCAAAGAGCCCAGGTAGGCTCCAGTGTTGGGTTGCCTCAGGCCAAACAACCAACAGGGAGGGAACCCAGCCCCACCCATCAGCAGACAAGCAGATTAAAGTTTTACTGAGATCTGCCCACCAGAGCAACACCCAACTCTACCCACCACCAGTCCCTCCCATCAGGAAGCTTGCACAAGCCTCTTAGATAGCCTCATCCACCAGAGGGCAGACAGCAGAAGCAAGAAGAACTACAGTCCTGCAGCCTGTGGAATGAAAACCACATTCACAGAAAGATAGACAAGATGAAAAGGCAGAGGGCTATGGACCAGAGGAAGGAACAAGATAAAACCCCAGAAACACAACTAAATGAAGTGGAGATAGGCAACCTTCCAAAAAAAGAATTCAGAATATGAGAGTGAAGATGATCCAGGACGTCAGAAAAAGAATGGAGGCAAAGATCGAGAAGATTCAAGAAATGTTTAACAAAGACCTAGAAGAATTAAAGAACAAACAAACAGAGATGAACAATACAATAACTGGAATGAACAATACACTAGAAGGAATCAATAGCAGGATAACTGAGGCAGAAGAACGGAAAGTGACCTGGAAGACAGAATGGTGGAATTCACTGCTGTGGAACAGAATAAAGAAAAAAGAATGAAAAGAAATGAAGACAACCTAAGAGACCTCTGGGACAACATTAAACACACCAACATTTGCATTATAGGGGTCCCAGAAGGAGAAGAGAGAGAGAAAGGACCAGAGAAAATATTTGAAGAGATTATAGTTGAAAACTTCCCTAACATGGGAAAGGAAATAGCCACCCAAGTCTAGGAAGCACAGAGAGTTCCATACAGGATAAACCCAAGGAGAAACACACCAAGACACTAGTAATCAAATTGGCAAAAATTAAAGACAAAGAAAAATTATTGAAAGCAGCAAGGGAAAAACGACAAATAACATACAAGGGAATCCCCATAAGGTTAACAGCTGATTTCTCAGCAGAAACTCTACAAGCCAGAAGGGAGTGGCATGATATACTTAAAGTGATGAAAGGGAAGAACATACAACCAAGATTACTCTACTCGGCAAGGATCTCATTCAGATTCGATGGAGAAATCAAAAGCTTTACAGACAAGCAAAAGCTAAGAGAATTCAGCAGCAGCAAACCAGCTCTACAACAAATGCTAAAGGAACTTCTCTAAGTGGGAAACACAAGAGAAGAAAAGGACCTACAAAAACAAACCCAAAACAATTAAGAAAATGGTCATAGGAACATACATATCGATAATTACCTTTAACGTGAATGGATTAAATGCTCCAACCAAAAGACACAGGCTTGCTGAATGGATACCCATATATATGCTGTCTACAAGAGACCCACTTCAGACCTAGGGACACATACAGACTGAAAGTGAGGGGATGGAAAAAGATATTCCATGCAAATGAAAATCAAAAGAAAGCTGGAGTAGCTATACTCATATCAGATAAAATAGACTTTAAAATAAAGAATGTTACAAGAGACAAGGAAGGACACTACATAATGATCAAGGGATAAATCCAAGAAGAAGATATAACAATTATAAATATATATGCACTCAACATAGGAGCACCTCAAAACATAAGGCAACTGCTAACAGCTATAAAAGAGGAAATCGACAGTAACACGATAATAGTGGGGGACTTTAACACCTCACTTACACCGATGGACAGATCATCCAAACAGAAAATTAATAAGGAAACACAAGCTTTAAATGACACAGTAGACCAGATAGATTTAGTTGATATTTATAGGACATTCCATCCAAAAACAGATTACACTTTCTTCTCAAGTGCGCACAGAACATTCTCCAGGATAGATCACATCTTGGGTCACAAATCAAGCCTCAGTAAATTTAAGAAATCTGAAATCATATCAAGCATCTTTTCTGACCACAATGCTATGAGATTAGAAATCAGTTACACAGAAAAAAGCGTAAAAAACACAAACACATGGAGGCTAAACAATACGTTACTAAATGACCAAGAGATCACTGAAGAAATCAAAGAGGAAATCAAAAAGTACCTAGAGACAAATGACAATGAAAACACGACGATCCAAAACCGATGGGATGCAGCAAAAGCAGTTCTAAGAGGGAAGTTTATAGCTATACAAGCTTACCTCAAGAAAGAAGAAAAATCTCAAGTAAACAATCTAACCTTACACCTAAAGAAACCAGAGAAAGAAGAACAAACAAAACCCAAAGTTAACAGAAGGAAAGAAATCATAAAGATCAGAGCAGAAATAAATGAAATAGAAACAAAGAAAACGATAGCAAAGATCAATAAAACTAAAAGCTGGTTCTTTGAGAAAATAAACAAAATTGATAAACCATTAGCCAGACTCATCAAGAAAAAGAGGGAGAGGACTCAAATCAATAAAATTAGAAATGAAAAAGGAGAAGTTACAACAGACACCACAGAAATACAAAGCATCCTAAGAGACTACTATAAGCAACTCTATGCCAATAAAACGGACAACCTGGAAGAAATGGACAAATTCTGAGAAAGGTATAACCTTCCAAGACTGAACCAGAAAGAAATACAAAATATGAACAGACCAATCACAAGTAATGAAATTGAAACTGTGATTAAAAAATCTTCCAACAAACAGAAGTCCAGGACCAGATGGCTTCACAGGTGAATTCTATCAAACATTTAGAGAAGAGCTAACACCCATCCTTCTCAAACTCTTCCAAAAAATTGCAGAGGAAGGAACACTCCCAAACTCATTCTATGAGGCTGCCATCACCCTGATACCAAAACCAGACAAAGATACTACAAAAAAAGAAAATTACAGACCAATATCACTGATGAATATAGATGCAAAAATCCTCAACAAAATACTGGCAAACAGAATCCAACAACACATTAAAAGGATCATACACCACGATCAAGTGGGATTTATCCGAGGGATGCAAGGATTCTTCAATATACGCAAAACAATCAATGTGATACACCATATTAACAAATTGAAGAATACAAACCATATGATCATCTCAATAGATGCAGAAAAAGCTTTTGACAAAATTCAACACCCATTTATGATAAAAACTCTCCAGAAAGTGGGCATAGAGGGAACCTACCTCAACATAATAAAGGCCATATATGACAAACCCACAGCAAACATCATCCTCAATGGTGAAAAACTGAAAGCATTTCCTCTAAGATCAGGAACAAGACAAGGATGTCCACTCTCACCACTATTATTCAACATAGTTTTGGAAGTCCTAGCCATGGCAATCAGAGAAGAAAAAGAAATAAAAGGAATACAAATCGGAAAAGAAGAAGTAAAACTGTCACTGTTTGCAGATGACATGATACTATACATAGGGAATCCTAAAGATGCCACCAGAAAACTACTAGAGCTAATCAATGAATCTGGTAAAGTAGCAGGATATGGAATTGAGGCACAGAAATCTCTTGCATTCCTATACAGTAATGATGAAAAATCTGAAAGAGAAATTAAGGAAACACTCCCATTTACCATTGCAACAAAAAGAATAAAATACCTAGGAATAAACCTACCTAGGGAGACAAAAGACCTGTATGCAGAAAACTATAAGACACTGATGAAAGAAATTAAAGATGACAGCAACAGATGGAGAGATATACCATGTTCTTGGATTGGAAGAATCAATATTGTGAAAATGACTATACTACCCAAAGCAATCTACAGATTCAATGCAATCCCTATCAAATTAACAATGCCGTTTTTTACAGAACTAGAACAAAAAATCTTAAAATTTGTATGGCGACACAAAAGACCCCGAATAGCCAAAGCAATCTTGAGGGAAAAAAATGGAGCTGGAGGAATCAGACTCCCTGCCTTCAAACTATACTACAAAGCTACAGTAATCAAGACAATATGGTACTGGCACAAAAACAGAAACATAGATCAATGGAACAAGATAGAAAGCCCAGAGATAAACCCATGCACCTATGGTCAACTAATCTATGACAAAGGAGGCAAAGATATACAATGGAGAAAAGACAGTCTCTTCAATAAATGGTGCTGTTAAAACTGGACAGCTACATGTAAAAGAATGAAATTAGAATACTCCCTAACACCATACACAAAAATAAACTCAAAATGAATAAAAGACCTAAATGTAAGACCAGACACTATAAAACTCTTAGAGGAAAACATAGGAAGAACACTCTTTGACATAAATCACAGCAAGATCTTTTTTGATCCACCTCCTAGAGTAATGGAAATAAAAACAAAAATAAACAAATGGGACCTAATGAAACTTCAAAGCTTTTGCACAGCAAAGGAAACCATAAACAAGACGAAAAGACAACCCTCAGAATGGAAGAAAATAGTTGCAAACGAATCAACGGACAAAGGATTAATCTGCAAAATATATAAACAGCTCATGCAGCTCAATGTCAAAAAAACAAACAACCCAATCAAAAAATGGGCAGAAGACCTAAATAGACATTTCTCCAAAGAAGACATACAGACGGCCACGAAGCACATGAAAAGCTGCTCAACATCACTAATTATTAGAGAAATGCAAATCAAAACTACAATGAGGTATCACCTCACACCAGTTAGAATGGGCATCATCAGAATATCTACAAACAACAAATGCTGGAGAGGGTGTGGAGAAAAGGGAACCCTCTTGCACTGTTGGTGGGAATGTAAATTGATACAGCCACTATGGAGAACAGTATGGAGGTTCCTTAAAAAACTAAAAATATGGGGGGGTGGGATTATCTCTTGTGTTGATGAAAATGTTCTAAAATTGGTTCTGGTGTTGGTTGCACAAGTCTGTGAATATACTAAAAACCATTGAATTCTGTACTTTAAATGGGAGAATTGTGTGATATATTATCTCAATAAAGTGGTTTATAAAAAAAAAAAAAAACTGAAAATAGAATTACCATATGATCCAGCAATCCCACTGCTGGGCATATACCCAGAGAAAACCATAATTCAAAAAGACACATGCACCCCAGTGTTCATTGCAGCACTATTTACAATAGCCAGGTCATGGAAGCAACCTAAATGCCCATTGACAGACAAATGGATAAAGAAGATGTGGTACATATGTACAATGGAGTATTACTCAGCCATAAAAAGGAACGAAATTGGGTCATTTGTAGAGATGTTGATGGACCTAGAGCCTGTCATACAGCGTGAAGTAAGTCAGAAAGCGAAAAAGAAATATCGTATATTAACGCATATATGTGGAACCTAGAAAAATGGTACAGATGAACCAGTTTGCAGGGCAGAAGTTGAGACACTCATGTATAGAACAAACATATGGACACCAAGGGGGGAAAGCGGCAGGGGGTTGGTGCTGGTGGTGTGATGAATTGGGCGATTGGGATTGACATGTATACACTGATGTGTATAAAATTGATGACTAATAAGAACCTGTTGTATAAAAAGAGAAAAGAAGAAGAAGTTCATTTGGTTGAACCCTGAGTGATTGACAGCTGACACTGAAAACAAATGTGCCATGCTTACCAGTGTGAAGCTGTGTTCTCCCTCTTCACCCACTGGACTCTCACTCCCCTTCTATTCCAATTTCATCTGCTTTAAGGATAAGGAGGATTCGTGGTGGGGCCCAGGTCTCTCTGGTCCCAAGGAGGACCAAAGGCCCCATACACTCTGAACTATGGCATGGAGAGGGTTTTAAACTTTGATAACTCTATTGGTTTCGGCACCCAAAGTGCCAGCCTTCTCGCTTCCATGGGAGAGGAGGTGTCCAAATATAGCTAACGCAGTTAGGCTAGGGTTCATAGGGTCACAGTAGGTGAGAGAAGTGTGGACCAACTCAATGTACTTTTTTTGGCTGCTTCTACATGTCAAGTATATAGTAAGAATTGGTATATTATATGCATGTACTTCCCATCCCAGTAGTGTCAGGGGGGTTCTCCTAAGGGTTGCGGTGGAAAAGTTGCTTCTACCTCTGGGTTACTGCAACCCTAGCTCTTTGAATTTCAGTGACTGATGATTTTGCTGATTGGAGCCTACTGTGGGTTGAATTGTATCCTCATAAAAAAATATGCTGATGTTCTAACCAAAAAAAAAAAAAAAAACTGCATCCCCTGATTTAGGGATTCCATCACATTATTTTATTTTGTAACGAATGATATTTATGTAATCGTAATTTTATAATTGTCATTTATTGGATTTTTAATTTTTATAGTCTAGCTGTACAGAGAAAGCGCAAAACTAAATTACAATTAGGGAAGAGAATGTAAATGCTATATACTTTTATAATATAAAGATAATTATATACGTAATAAGCTTGGAGGTTTATGGAGAAGAGAGAAGTGGAAGGAAGTATAGGGCTGCTAATTTCCTCAGTTGATGTGGAATATATCTTAAGGTATTATGTAAAGTTAACATGTTAAGGAAACAAAAAGACCCCAGTTAGAAAGTCTGGCGCTGTGAAACGTTGACGTGGATATGAGGCAACTGAACATTTCACGCACTCCTCAGGGAAGTAAAATTTAGTACAGTCACTTTTGGAAAACTGTTTGGTGATGTCTACTGAAGTGCACCTGCTACACATTATGTAGCCCAGCAAGTCCACTCCTAGTTTTATACCCAACAAAAATGCATAAATATATGCTTCAAGACCTGCACAAGAATGGCTCTTGCATTAGTATTAGTATAAGGCTAGACACAACCCAGATATCCTTTAACAATAGAATGGCTACATATATTATGGTATTCAATGGCATACTGTATGTAATTAAAAAGAAAACACTACTGCTCCATTCAATAAAATGCATGAATCTCCCCAGCATAATTTTGAGTGAAAGAGGCTAAACACGAAAAAGTATACGATTCATGTATTAAAAGGTTTAAAAACACTCAAAATCAAACTATGAGGTTAGAAATCAGGATAATGGTGGAGACAGGAAGGAAATTGATCGGACACTGGTACAGGTCTGTATCTTCATCTGGGCTGTGGTTACATGAGTGTGTTTACTTTGTGAAAACTCATGTAGCTGTTCACTTTTACTTCATGCGCTTTGTGTGTACAATAAAAAGTTTATTTTAAAAATCCCAAAGTTGAGGAGTACACTATTTGTACTTCATAAATATAACTAATAGGACTACCAATATGAGAGGAAGAGGGAGAAGTGGACGGTGCAAATTTCCCTCTTTCACAGACAACATTGACAAACACTGTTTTAACATGATAACTGAAGAAATGGTAACATTTATTGTGGTAGTTTCAGACGTTTGCAAACTGAAACGATTTAAAAATAAATGTTTCCCATTGAGGAATGGGAGTGAGAATGAGAAATAATGAGGAAGGAAATTTTTACTTTTTATCTTTCACTCTTCTCTACCATAACATTCAAAAGAGAAAGACAAAACAAAAGTAATACCAACAATAATAATCATAGCTGCCATTTATTTCATGCTTACCATTATTGAGATACTGGACTAGATATTCTGTATAATTTATCTCAGTTAAATCTTCACACTTGATATTCTTCACTGCATTTATTAGGGTGAAATTTATTAACCCAGTTATAATGATATAACCTAAACATCAAGATACCCAATTATAATGCAAAAGACATAAAACATTATTTAGAAAGAAAAATTCTCAGCAACCCAGAATGTATTTGTTATAAGATTAAGGTACATATATTTGAGTTTGAGCTCCCTAGCAGTTGGGGGCAGGGGAAGCTCTTATTGTGGTTATAAGTCTCATTGCCCATTTAAAAACCTGGAGAGCTAACCAGTACCTGGCAACAAATTCTGGAAGGAACGTACACTATGAATGTTTGTCTAAGGTGTGACAGATGCTATAATTATGTTATGGCAAAAAGATAGAAAAGTTATTTGAAAAACTATCTTATTGACTCACTATAAAAGCCAAGAGCATCATATTATATCATAATGCAGGGAAGTAATTTCTTTAGGAAATGCAGGTAGTAGAGTCAGGACATACTGATTTCTGGAGAGTTTCCCAACCTTTGTTCTTCAGCAAACTAATTATGCTCGATGTTAATAGTTACTTCATCAAAAAGTGGGTTAAATTGTCTTCGAAAATGCAGCAAACTGTAATCTCCCTTTCATAGACTCAAAACTATCCTAGCATATTAAAGAGCCTTAGAAGTTCAGTAGAAAATAAAGCTAATTAATTTCGTTTAACCCAGTTTTTCCCCCAGTTTACTTAATGATAGGACCTTTCTTCAAGTAGCACTGATACTGCAGATACCAGAGTTTGGGAAACATTAGTTTACCTAGTACAGGTTGGAAGGTAGCAAGCATACAAGCACCAGTGATAGTAGCTTTCAAAACTAGTTGTTTCAGATACACTTTTGGCAAGTACTGGAAGATGAATTTTCTGAGAATTGCTTCAAGTGCCAGTATTCTCTGGTATCATGTATAAAATTAGACCCATAGGATACAGAGTTCAAAAGTATAGAAAACAAAGTTTGTGTCCTGTTAACAGAAACTTAGGACTCTGACAAATTCTTTCCTAGACATACTTCTCCTATTTTTACACGGAAATAAACTGCAGGGTTGTCTGCCGCTAGATGATGCACACACCCACCCCCCATCCCTCCAACGTGCAGAGCTGTCTGCATTTTGAATCTGTCAAATCATTGCAACTCAATTCTAGGAAACCTCTAGGATCCGTGCCATGAAGCACAAAAGAAATGATTCGATTCATAACATTTAAAAGGAGCTGTTACAAACTGGCCACCCAATGAAAGAGGCAGATGACCCCCAGACACTGTCTAGTTTTTACTGCAACTACTTCCTAAGGAACCTGGCAAACTGAGTTCTCTACAAAGTATGCCCTACACCCAGAGAGCTGAATGAGTAAACTTTGGGGTGGAGTTTCAGTTTTTCATTTATATATTAGAAAATGTCTGCCAAATATAAACATTTTATTAGGAGTATATCTTATGCTAAATTCTTTATAGCAGAATTAATCAGTATATCCTGATAGCAATGGCATATGGTCAGCTTTGGTCAGTGTGGTAGAATCTGTGGGCATAATTCTAATGGAGCTCAAATGTTATCAAGTTACCTTGATAAAGGTTAACAGGAAGGGAGATGCCACACCATCTAGAATTAGAATTTGATCTGTCAGACAAGCGTTCTTATCCGTGCTGATTCTGACAGTGGTATCATGGTATATACCCTTTGTAAAAGCGTTAATAGCTTGGACTTTTAATCCAGGAGTGTACAGCTTGACTCATAGATAGTTCTGTTTATGAAATCAAAGGCAAAAAAGATCAATGAACATGACAAAAAGTCTTACCTCGTCTCAGTGTGGTAAAGCAAGGGGAGAACAGGAATCAGCAATGGAAGAGTGTCTCCTTAACGCAAGGTAGTAGATTGAGGGACCCAGACTTACCATTTTTCTTTGTTTTTATGAAGAAAATGAGTCATAGTTTTGCACTTTGTTTCTTTTTTTTTTTTTTTTAATAAATTTATCCATTTATTTATTTTTGGCTGCGTTGGGTCTTCGTTGCTGCACGCGGGCTTTCTCTAGTTGTGGCGAGCAGGGGCTACTCTTCGTTGCGGTGCGCGGGCTTCTCATTGCAGTGGCTTCTCTTGTCATGGAGCACGGGCTCTAGGCGTGTGGGCTTCAGTAGTTGTGGCACACGGGCTTCA
Source organism: Eschrichtius robustus (assembly GCF_028021215.1). NCBI lineage: Eukaryota > Metazoa > Chordata > Mammalia > Artiodactyla > Eschrichtiidae > Eschrichtius > Eschrichtius robustus. The sequence goes on along the minus strand of NC_090836.1, from coordinate 55,718,674 downwards.
GTAGTTGTGGCTCGCGGGCTCTAGAGCGCAGGCTCAGTAGCTGTGGCGCACGGGCTTAGTTGCTCCGAGGCATGTGGGATTTTCCCAGACCAGGGCTCGAACCCGTGTCCCCTGCATTGGCAGGCAGATTCCCAACCACTGCGCCACCAGGAAAGCCCTAGTTTTGCACTTTGAATGAAATATAAGAGGGTTTCCTACTTCGAAAGGAGAGCCCGCCAGGAAGGAATTATGTGCCAAGAAAGTCATTATAGTAAGTGGCCTGATAGAAAAGACACAGGCACCTGGGACAGAACTGTAATAATTCTTGGAGGAAAAGGTATTTTTCTGAGATCTTTTTCAACATTTATGCAGGTGATAGAAATTTTTAGAAGAGGTTTTTGGGGAAAGAAATAACAGGCGTTGGCGAGGATGTGGAGAAAAGGGATCCTTCATACACTCTTGGTGAGAATGTTAATTGGTGCAGCCACTATGGAGAACAGTATGGCGGTTCCTCAAAAAATTAAGCATAGAACTACCAGATGATCCAGGTATCCCATTTCTGGGTATTTATCCAAAGCATATGAAAACACTAATTCGAAAAGATATATGCATCCCTATGTGCATCACAACATTATTTATAATAGCCAAGATATAGTAACAACCTAAGTGACCATCAGTGGATGAATGGATAAAGAAGATGTGGAATATATATATACAATGGAATATTACTCAGTTATAAAAAAATAAAATCTTGCCATTTGCAGCAACACAAATGGACCTTAAGAGTATGATGCTAAGTGAAGTAAGTCTGATGGAGAAAGACAAATACCATATTATTTCACTCTTATGTGGAATATAAAAAACAAACAAACAACAACAAAAAAAACAGATGAACAAACCAAACCAAAACAAACATGTAGATACAGAGAACACAGTTGTAGTTATCAGAGGGGAAGGGGGGAGGGTGAAATGGGTAAAGGGGGTCAACTGTATGGTGATGGGTGGAAACTAACTTTTGGTAGTAAGCATGCTGTAGTGTATATAGAAGTCGAAATATAATGTTATGCACATAAAACATATGTTGTTATAAACCAATGTTCCCTCAATAAAAAATAAATAAAAGAGGTTTGGGTTTGTTGTTTTTGGTTTGTTTTAACCAAGTTTTAGGAAGAGACAGGCCTGTAAACTATAAAATGTGGGTAAAGCATCATGAAATAATTCACCCAACCATCTAAAGAAACATGTGCTTCTACTCTTCCTCCTGGGGACATTATAACTCAGATGACAATGCACAAGACCCTCAACTCTTGTCAGCCAAAATTGTTCACAGAAACTTACTAGGACCCTTCCCCTGCCCCCAAAGGAATATGTTGCACTGAAAAGATTTTGAAGTTTAACAGTTTATGCATGATTTCCTCCATACTGTACAGACTTTCGGTGGGAGGGTAGAGTGGGGAAATGGGCAGGGAACCTGGTAAAGAAGAGGGAGAGGGAGGAAGCAGGATTCCTGACTTCAGCAGACAGTGAACTGACAAATAACAAAGGGGCCATCAAGATGAGTAGATATTGGTCAGCCATGGTTAGAAGGGAAACCCCTCCAGAAGGACATTTTGAATGGAGTGAATCTGGATCTTCTCAGCCTAGCTCCTCATTTGAAACACAGAAGACAGAAAATATTTTGAGTGGTTATTTTCTTAATCCTTACTAGGATGATACACAATTACTGTCATTCTACATGTGCAGGGGTATGGACACCTTAGAATATTAGGGCTTAATTCTCTCACTGAACCCAGAGTGGGAAAGGCTGCAGTGTTATTGATGGGAAAGAAAAGATCTTGCTTTATCTAAACCTTACATGCCCCAAATTTCACTGTTCAACTGATACATATGGTGAAATCTTAAAATAGTTATATTAAGTGCTAAAGATTAATTTGAGGATGAATTAATCATTTTATTTAAAATCTCTTAAGGGCAGAGATGGAAAAAAGTGGATTGGTAATTGTATAAATAGGACACTGGTCATTGTAAGGCCTTGAGAGGGTGCTTTTTAGTGATGCTTAAAATAAAACTAAATGAGGACTCAGAAAAATATTAGTTTGGGGAAAAGAAAATGTTTCAATTATCTTTTTCATTACTTTGGTGAAATTCTAGACAATACTGAGTGTAAAATGTTTGTTATATGGCGTCTGATATTCAAATGAAGTCCATCTGAGATTTTAATGAAGACTATGATGAATTTTCTAGACTGGGCTGTCTGTCCCCAAGTCAAATTGAAAAATTGTAGTAGGTATGGTTTGTTTTGGTTTCTTTGCCACCTCCCCTATTTTTCCAGAATCTAACCAGGGTTTTTATTTTCACAGGACCTAGCTTTCAGAGCTAGTTTTTTTGTTTGTTTGTTTGTTTTGGAGAGAAGTAGTCTCTGCTTTGAGAGATTAACTCCAAGGGACTTTGGTGGTTTGACCGCTCCAGCACTTGACCTTTTTCATTGGAAATTCTAGATGAGCAAAATCTCCTTAAGACTCAAATCTCCAGGGGCAGAACTTTGAACTCTCTGGCCGGCTGATATTTAGCATAGGAAGTTCAAATCAGCTACATAGATTGCTCCCTACTCATAAAAATAATTCTGCTTTCAGATTACTCTATAGAAGCCATTTTTCCCCAAATATTCTTTAATTTCTATAAGGTCATGATCTTTCATCACAGCTGGGCACTTGAGCATATTTCTGTGTTTCTAGGAAAACCACCATATATCTGCATATTTTAACTTGTATTTTCCTAAAAATTATAGCATCCATTCCAACTTCAGTATTTATGTGTGTTCAGAGTATAGCTAGTGACTTACATAGATCAGAAGATATATGTATGTGTAATCTGTAATATATATTTGTATATATGTAATACATATGTATAATTTGTATACATATAACATATATACATGAATACACATATATACACATACAAACATGCACACACAAATTTATTTGATGCTGTGCAAAAATACATTTATTTTTTTCCATACTTAAACCATCAATACTGTAATGGGCACAGCCCATATCTTACTCCTCTCAGTATCTGCAGCACCAGGCAAAATGCCTAGAACATATCAGGCAATCAATAAATATAAATATATAAATAAATGAAATGAAATTGATATTAAATTAGTAACTTATTTTCTGTTCACACATCTCCCCCCAAAACAGAAATGTGTTAGTGAAATGAAATAGTGGGCTGAAAATGACTTACGAGAAATGTATGTAAAAGTGCTATGTAAAATTTTATATAAATATGGTGTAGTGTTATGTTCCCATGAAATATTAACGTTTGAAATGTTATAACTGTACAATATACGTAGTTTTAATAATAGACCCTGGATTAATAATAGTCAGTTGAGACTAGGTCATTAGCTGAGGAATAGGTCCTTGACTTAAAATATCAGTAAGAGGGTAATTCATGGGTGTAATCATTTTTCTTCCTTGCCTCAAATAGCGTTAAATGTTGTTCTGTGACATAGAAACAATTTGATAGCTATTCTAATATTAAGATGCTGCTAATCATTTGACTATGTAGGCACATCATTTTAATGGGTGGTATATTATGATATTGATTTCATTATTTACTATTTAGCTTTTATTTTAGGGTATGAGTGCTAGAGATTAGTTTTTTTTGTTTGTTTTTAATTGAAGTATAGTTGATTTACAATTTTGTATTAGTTTCTGGTGTACAGCAAAGTGATTCAGGTGTGTGTGTGTATACTTTTTTCATATTCTTTTCCATTATGCTTTATTACAGGATATTGAATATAGTTCCCTGTGCTATACGGTAGGTCCTTGTTATCCTTGTGGTTTATCGCTTTTATTTTTTTTTATTTTATTTTTTTAAAGAAATTCACGTTCTTTTATTTATTTATTTATGACTGTGTTGAGTCTTCGTTTCTGTGCGAGGGCTTTCTCTAGTTGCGGCAAGTGGGGACCACTCTTCATCGCGGTGCGCGGGCCTCTCACCATCGCGGCCTCTCTTGTTGCGGAGCACAGGCTCCAGACGCGCAGGCTCAGTAATTGTGGCTCACGGGCCCAGCTGCTCCGTGGCATGTGGGATCTTCCCAGACCAGGGCTCGAACCCGTGTCCCCTGCATTGGCAGGCAGATTCTCAACCACTGCGCCACCAGGGAAGCCCTATCTCTTTTATATATAGTAGTTTGTATCTGCTAATCCCAAACTCCTAATTTATCCCTCCCCCTTGTTTTCCCCTTTGGTAACCATAAGTTTGCTTTCTATGGAGATTGTTTTAACAGCATAACTAAGGTTTTAAGATATATGAAGAAAATTCTAATAAGGACACATCATTGATTCCTTATCCTCAACGATGGCCAACAGTTCACCAGAGAAGAGTTGGGCTGAGGCTGTTGAATTGTATGCAGTGTAGGCACCAACATGAGAATCATGGGAAACAATAGATAGTTTAGTTTTTCTCTCTAGAGAAGCATGAGCATTGATTTATTTTGATGGCTATCTTTGTACAGCAAATGGAATCTTTTAATAGAAGAACAATCCTTTGTTTATTTTGTGTGTAGAACCTATGTGTTAACTTGAGATATATTTGGAGAGTTTGTACTGTAAAATACCATTTTTATGGTCTAAAATCCAGGTAGAACTTCTTTTTATTTTCCACTGGAGAGAGTTTACATTACATAGCAACAGTTCACCAGGAGTTAATAGTTATTGAGCCTCTAGTGGGTACATGGTACAACTGGGTCCTTCAAGAAATGTATCTTTTAAATGTCCCTTTTTAGAGGACATACTAGATACACTGTCAGAATGAACAGCCATTTGAAAGGGAAAAGAACTGTTCTCTTAGATTGAGTTCAGTGTATATATATAGTTTATGTTAAATTAGAATCTATATTGAGACATGTCCTTTTTCAGTAACCTATAAAATAAAAATAGTACATTAATAGTCACATCCTCAAGGATTGTGTGACACTATATTACATGCATGTGGAAGTGTAGCTTTTAAATGTTTTGTTTTGAAGGAAATAAAGTTGTTTTCAGAAAGGAATGTACAGTGACAGCTTCATTCATTCCTTCACAAATATTTATTGAGCACCCAAATGTCAGATAAAGCTGTGGGTGGTGGGTATTCACACCACCGTGAGCAAAACAAGTGTTGCTCTTAAACTATGGAGGCTAACTTTTAATGGTAAAGTCAGACAATAAACAAATACACGAATAAATGCACACTCTCAGTGTTACGCAGAAGTTGAAGGAGGACATAGGGGTAGAGAGTAAGGGGCAAGGCACTAAGTGAGATGGGGGATGTCATCTCATCAGGGATGGCCTCTGATGAGATAATATCTGGGCCAAGACCTGAGAGCCATGTGATTATCTGGGAGAAGAACGTTCTGCACAGAGGAAACAGCAAGTGCAAAGGCCCTGAGGTAGGAATGAGCTTGGCGTGTGAGGCTCACTGAGAGGACAATATTGTTAGAGCAGAGTAAGAGTTGAGTAAAGTAAGCAAAGCAAAGAGTTGAGGAGCTACTTTTTAAATAGGGATTTTAAGTTGATTGCTTATCATCTCCATACGCAGTCACACCCCTGAGATCTCTAAAAAGGTACAGATTACAAGAATACAAGGCTTCAAGCTTATTTAGTACCATACTTTACTTTCTAGGCATTTCTTCATGTTTATGAGGACCGTTCCTAGCTGCAAAGAGAGCCCTCATCCAGATCCACGGTCAGCATAGACTGCATTAAGTTCTCAAAGTAATTTGCTAATTAATAGTAGCAATAATCCTGTGCATTGTTTCCACTGGTCTTATTGATTCCTTTTTTTTTTTTTTTTAATTAGGATGAGCTGTGGTTTAACAACTTTTTTTTTTATACAGCAGGTTCTTATTAGTCATCAGTTTTATACACATCAGTGTATGTATGTCAGTCCCAATCGCCCAGTTCATCCCACCACCACCCCCCCTCCACTTTCCCCCCTTGGTGTCCATACGTTTGTTCTCTACATCTGTGTCTCAACTTCTGCCCTGCAAACCAGTTCATCTGTACCATTCTTCTAGGTTCCACATATATGCGTTAATATATGATATTTGTTTTTCTCTTTCTGACTTACCTTATTGATTCCTTTTGTCTCTACCTCTCTGGGGTTTTTTTGGCATTAACATGTCAATCGAATAAACATTCTTCATCATGTATGTTGTTTAACTATTGAAATCATTGTGTATCATTAATTTCACTAATAAGTACATTTTAAACTTGAGAATTTGCCTTCCTAAGGGTTTATGAGGAAGGAATTACCTTCTAAGTGTGAGAGAAGACAGTAAACTATTCACTTATGAAATTTAAAATATCTTTGGTTCTGTAAGAACCAAAATTTAAGTTAAATCCCCCAAACAAATCACTTTTTCAAATATTTAAGAGTAAACTTTAAAATCACGTAAAATAAAGTCCCTCCTGTTGTCTGGAAGACAGTATGGCTATCATGCTTTGTGTATTGTCTTTCTCTTATCCATCTAAGAAGATTTTACTAATTGTCATGGCAGTTTGGTACATGTAGGGTTGGGGGATCTTTAAATGCAGTGAAAAGGAAACCTGTTGTAGCTGGAAATAAACCAGCTCAAACCCATCTAAACAGAGGAGTGGGGATGGTGCAGCTTTTAGAATCTGCTTCTCCAACCAGAGTCAGATGTCCTCTGTTTTTAAGCCTGGAAAAAATTATCTTCTAATCAAAAATCATTAGCTCAATAAAAATAATCTTCTATTGATGGGAAGGACCTAAGAGGACTTTACTTCATTTGAGCAGAAAGTTGGAGTAAAGCTTGGATTTTCAGCCACAAGGACACCTCACTTAAAGACATAGCCTGCGTGTCCCCACCACCTTTCCTGATGCTGTTTTCTGTCCAGCTATGAGGATTAGGCACCAAAGCAACCCCCGAAGACAGAAATGTTCCACTTTGCGTGGGGTCCTCTTGAAGTCTGAGAGGGACTTCTCCGGGGGATCACACCACATGCTGACAGTTCATCATGTTTCTCCTCTCAGGACCCTTGCTGGGAATGCATCTTTGATGGAGAAATGGTCATTAGAGAGTTGTCTCACATCATTAAAAATGACAACTTGAGGAGGCAAATCTAACCTTTTGATTAATTCCCTACAACTGGCAATGCTAGACTAGAGTTGAAATGAACAACCCCCATAGTTTCTTATTTAAATCAAACTACAGTTTCAACTTTTAGAAATATTACATGTGCTGCCAGAGTCATGACTGGTGCTACTGGGTCATTCTAGTAGAGAAAATAGGAAGATTTCCAGATGATTAGGATTTTCTATTGGGATGAAAACCCCATGAGACTAGACACTAAAAAGCTAAAGAGAAAGTGTCTTTTGAAAATATTGCATTCCTAAAAGAATCTGAGAGGAGAGAACTGGGTTGCAAACTGAAATGCGGACAAGAGCCAGACGTTTCATATCTATTTAATAAATAAATAAGTGCCATCCTGCATGACCTAGACTGACCTGGACACACTGTTTGCGTGTTAAACACCAAAGGGCACAGTCTTTACGTTTGCAAAGAAATATGTTCTCTCCAATCTGCATGAAACACTGGGCCCTCTCAGTCCATCTGTATTTTTCCCTTTCTTGGAGGCTAGGATACAATGAAAAATTTCCAAACAACAGTTCAAGCAATAATCCATGTTAACTGACAGTTGGCCTTGGTGTCACAGTGGCAATGGGAAGGAAGCGGTCATGTCACCTTGGAAACATACGGCCTGTTTAAAGGTGGCTGCAGCTCCTCACCTTGATCGCTGCCACGCAGAAGTACAAGCCTGGTATTGTCAGATGTTTAGATTTTGTGATAAAAGCCAGGAATCTGGTTTTTTAATAGGAAACCTCCCAATTTTAAAATGTTGCTTCTGTTTAAAAAATACTGTGTTGGCAAACGAAATTCACTTCTAACTCAGATTTTGCACGTGGTTGCCAGTTTCCAAGCTGTGCATTTGTATATTCTGTAGCAAAAACAGAAGTTGTTTATACATCCGTCCATTCCTTTATTCATTCAACAAACACTTACTGAGTATTGCATCATGATTAGTGCTATGGGGCTTTCAAAGATAAATGAAATATGGGGTCTTTGCACCAAAGAACTGAGTCTAGTGGATGCCTCCCCGCTAGCCTGGAAAACCGTACTCATCATTCAATTATTCCCTATAGTTTTATAGGATTCAAATCAACACCTACACTTCCAGCCTCTCACCTGACCTACAGTATATCTGTTTTCCTTCGACTATGATATATCAGTAAACCAAGACTACTTGTGTCAGCATGAATACATGTTCAAAGCATAATAGTGAGAAAAAAATTTTAAGTTGCAAAGAAATATGCAGAATGATTTTATGTGATTTTTAAGGCACACAAAACAATACTATATATTATAGGAACATTCAACTGTAGGAAAAGGTATAAAAACCTCCACAGCTGAAGGATAACAACACCCACTTAAGGACAGTGGTTGCCTCTGGGGGAAGAGGGAGGGAAATGTGATGGAGATGTTGGTCTGTAGTTGTATTTGCAACACTTTGTTTCTTAAAAATTATCTAACAAATGTAAACATTTGTTAAATCTTGATGATGGGGGACTTAGGCATCCCATGTTTTCTCCATCATCCTGCTTACAATATTTTAAATAGATAATAAAAATAAAATAAGAATGTAAAAACACAACGTGACTAAATTAGATTTTTTTTTTTTATTCCTGAGAGAATGCCTTTTCTAATTTTCACCATTGCTTTAGTGGCACTAGCCTCTCCCAGACTTAAAATATTTAAAATTTCCCTCTTGTTTATCCCTGGGGGCTAATCCAGTCTGTTACTTATAAAATCTACCTACAAAACATCTCTTTCCAAGTGAACCTATGGTTACCAGGAGGGAAGGGGGTAGGGATAGATTGGGAGTTTGGGATTGACATGTACAATACATACTTCTGTATTTAAAATAGATAACCAACAAGGACCTGCTGTATAGCACAGGGAACTCTGCTCAATATTCTGTAATAACCTAAATGGGAAAAAATTTTGAAAAAGAATAGATACATGTATATGTATAACTGAATCACTTTGCGTACACCTGAAACTAACACAACATTGTTAATCAACTATACTCCAATATAAAATAAAAATTTAAAAAAAAAATCTTTCCATTTTTATTGTATCATTATGGCACACACATCATCATTTAACCCTCTCATCACCTCCCAAAATGTCTGATGACCTCCACATTCCCCCTCTTCTCCATCCTGTGTAATGCCGTTACTTTTTGTTCATCACCATGTCATCCTGCTCCCATTGTTCACAAGGCAAATTCAGCTCCTCTTCCTGGCACTTAGGCATCACCATGGCTTGGCTCCATCTTAATTTATAAAGCGTGTCTCCCTCTCGCACAGTCCCTCTTTTATCATCAGCCCTCCATTGCTTCCCAGAAACCAAGCACCATTCCATGTTCAACTTCCATGATTTTGCATATGTTGTTTCTCCTTTCCAAAATGCCCTTTCCTCTTCTACTGTTCCAGAACTTATTCCTGTAAGTCTGGTTCACATTCTACCTCTTCTGTAGAACTTGACCTATATTTGTTGTTGTTATTATATTTGGGGCACTGATTGCATTCACTTTGGTACTTTTTTATGCCTTTTCTTTGCAAGTTTATCTTAGGTGGAAGTTTTGGTTTGGTTGTTTTTGTTGGGTTTTTGTTGTTGTTTTGGGTTTTTTTTTTCCCATTTCCTTAAGATCACCTCTCCTTGCCACAAATTTTTGTAGTTATCTCCTTCTGTCCTCCTGGGGTCAACCATTGAGAAGTAGGTCTTCTTAGGACTGCTAGGAATTCTCTTCCTAAGTCTGAGAGTTTAAATCTAGAACTAGGTTCGGTGCCTGGCAGCTCTGCTTTGTCCCTCTTCCCCCGTCAAGCAGTGATTATCGTCCTGGGCGGCGGTCACAGCATTTTCAGCCTCTGCTTGCTAACAGGGTTGGCCGTCCCAGCTGCTCTTTCACGTAGTGATCCTGCATCCGTTGACTTGTGCGAGTGAAGGGCTTTTAGTTCCTGTTCTCTCTGAGCCTGTGTATATCAGATCACTGTAGTCTGTATCTAGTCCTGAGGTCAGTAGGCCACTCCAGTCTCTACCCAGTGGTGTACATTTCAGCTCAAAATTCAGTCCACAGAGAAACTTACCTTGTTTTTAAGTGTGGCTCTGCCCCCTTAATTTTGCTTTAAATATTCATTGCTGTGTGTCTAGCATGAGCCAGAGGAATGCTTCTCTTGGATAGGGTTTATGGTAGATCTGCCACGTTCTTATAGCAAATAGTTTCTTCCTTTAGGTCTAGTGTGGATCAACAATTTCTTGGGTTCTATATCCTCTGAGTGACATAGATGCTGAGCTGCTAAATTGAGGTGTGTAAGAAACTGAAGAAAGGGAATACTGGGATGAAGCTTCTATTCTACTACATTAGATTAATAAATGGAGGAATTGCTAATCCAGAGATGTTATTATTCACTGATTTTATTTCCCAAATTGGTATCAGTACTCGTTCGAGGTGATACTTTCAGGAGACAGGTGGGCTAGTATAAAACGGCTAAATATTCTGTGAGAACGCGCACTGTTCAGCTTACAGGGGTACCTCACGTTTATAAAGTGCCTGGTTTAAGCTATTTGGTGTTTGGCAAACAGATGCTTGGAAAGTTATAATAGGGTAGTAATTAGATCAATTATATATTCATACGGGAAAGAGATTTTTTTTTAATTATTATGCCATTTTAAATTTAGAAACTCTGTGAAAATTGTATGTGGAAACTGAGAGCCTGAGATCTAGAAATCAATGTCAAGGAATCCAAAGACTCAGCTCTTACCATTGCACCTCCGTCAGCCACAACTTTTCTGGCACAATAGAATTGTAAGCACAATAGGATTTATCACAGAACAACCAAATTAAAATACATGAGTGCGGGATGTTTTAAAGATAGTCTTCTTTACCTCTGGAATCTTTCAAGTAAAACAACTGACATTCATATTTTATAGATCAAGCAAACTAGAGGTGAAAACTGTAGGCTGTTTCATAATCCTCAGGTGCTCCTTTCCACCATTTGCAAGGTATACATAGGCCCTAAAGAAAATCCCAAGTAAGCGTCTCTGGGGTGGAAATCTTTCATCACATTCTAAGAAGAAAACCAAACTTCTGGTGAGTCAGATTGGCTTTGGTCCCAGAAGGGAAAGCATATGTGTGGAGAGCACATGGGCATGGGCACCAGCTCACAGGTGAGATGCTTTCCCAGCATCCGCTGTGCAAAGGCTCCACTTGTTAACTCTACTCATGGACAACCCAACACTAACTGCCCGACGTCAATTAACTTTCAAACTCATGTTTTCCCTCTCTCGCTATATTAGAATATCCATGAAGGCAAAGAACTATCTCCTTGTATTTCCTCGATTTCCTCCATAGCTTCCACTATAGGACTTGCCAATTGGAGTAGTGGAATAAACATTTGTTTCATATTATTTGACTTTTCATTAAGAAAATTTTTCACCTTTCCCAGAAAGCAGAATACTTCTCTATCATTCAGTTTGAACATACTACCCAGAACCCATTTTACTTCCTAGTATTTTAATTTTTCCCACAATAATTCCCAGATGCCACCTCTGCTAACAAAACTCTTAAAATACAATGCACATTATAGTGGGAAATGGATCTGGCAGCCCCATGTGCTTCTGTCCTGATTCTAATACTTTTTCTTTAATAAAAACAATGTATTCAGAAGTGATGGATGGTATTGTTTAGTTTAGAATGAGTGAGTAAAGGCTCCCCTCCCTTCTGCTTAAAATTATGTCCATAGAGATTGCCACCAAGCAAAGGAATTTTTTTGCTTATTACCCAATACTGTGAAATTCTGCTTAATGTGTTGCCAGAGTGCCAGTGAATGGTCACAGGCCTGCAGATATAATCCTAATGTGCTTGTTTCCTGTTTTCCCCCAATTAGTCATGGTGTATTAAAGTGAATAACATATTTTAAAGTCTATTGGCAGCTATTTTTGCTGAAGCACTCATATCCGTGCCTTTTAAAAAGAACAGTAATTGTGAGCATTCTGATTTGGAAATAAAGAGAATTTGAAAATGGGGTGGGGGGAAGCTAAATGATGTAGGGAGAAGAACAGTCCTTAGAGCAGAACACAATAGCTCTTAAAGCTTAAGATTTAGGAAATAATTTAGATTTTGCTGATGCCTCTCCTCCAGCCTCCGACTTTCCTGGGCTCTACAGAAGATTGTAGGATGTGAAATGAGTTAAGTATCCGTCCTGCTTTAGGATAACCCTTACATCTCTGGACTGTGAATTTAAGGAGATTAATGGATACACTGAGTGAAATTCTAGGATTCTTATTTTGGTGCTTAATATTCCAGAGTTGCTACGCCACTGGGCAAAGTGGAATCCGATAAAGCCACAAAGTATATGCATCCTGATGGGAAATGAATGTTCTAGCAGTAGCAGGGGCACCTAACACATGTAGGTGATACATACTAACACATACGAGGCAATAATAAAAATAACTGCTAACTCTGTTTCCTGAGCACTTTCCATGGAACTGGGCATTGTTCTAAGCATTACCCGTGTTATCCCCTTTAATCCCTATAACGGTGCTGTGAGTCGGGTATTATTACCATATTTTAGAGATGAGGAAGTTTAGGGACGGAGAAGTTAAGTATTTTGCCCAAAGTCATGCAGTTAGATTTGAAATTGGTCTGTGTGGTACCAGAGCCTGACTCCTGACCTCCACTCTGTACCACCTTCCTACATGTACATTAAATACTTGTTGAATCAATGAGAAGGAGGAGGAGTTTGTGGAAGGCACTTAATCCTCAAGTGTATAGGGGGTTGCCAGTTGGGTTTGTAAAAGAATGTTACACAACACTGCAGTAATCTGTTACTCTAAAATATTATATACCCAAAACTATAAGTCCCAAGAGGCACACCAGTATATGTTGGTGTTCATTACATACCATGTACCAAATTGCTAGCAGACAAGTCTCAGAGTATCTTTGATCTGTAATGTCCTATGTGTTTCAAACGTTGGTTTCTTGTCGAATTCTTCCTTAATAATTAAAATCAGTCTGTGGTCTAAACTCTGAATAGGTAATAATAGTGACCAGTATGTGTAAACTATCCTTCAAAGAAGGTATTTACGTGTCACAGTGCCTGGCAATTGAGATAACGTTTGAAGTATTTCCATTAGCTTCTTTCTACTGAGAAAACTTAAGTTGCATCTCTCTGTCTTTTACTAAAATTCATATTCCAAAACATAGCATGTTCATCACTTGATCTTTGAGGGCTCAGAATTTCCTCCGAAGCAGACTGACAATGGATATGATAATATCTCTCTAGTAAAATATGCTTTCATTACTAAATTTCTTGGAGGAAGCCCACAAGATTAAGACATATTTCTGTCCTGTTGCTTCTTGTCTCCCCTCATCATCTTGAGACACATAGATGGACCTTGGCCAGTGAGGTATCCCATTGGCCAGATGACCCAAGCAGACTTGTAAAAGCACTAGTCTATGAATGACTTAAACTGGCATACAGATTTCTGGTTGCTGCATGGGTGGGGTGGGGTACTCTCACTTGGATGTGGAGCTGACCACCATGGGGTACAGGAAAGGAGTGGCCAGGAACATCTGTGCTTGTTCATTCAGATGTTGGGGAAAGACAGGCAGGGAAAGGACACTGAGATGTGATGGAAAGAATATGAGCTCTGAAGCTTTAAGTCTCAGATCTATCACTCACGACGTGTATTCCCTTAGAGCACTCTAAAAGCTTTCTAAGGCTCAGTTTTCCTTTTCTTTAAAATAGATATAATACTTAGCCCTAAAAGTCACAACTTTGCTCCATGCGGTATGGAATAGAGTATTTCCAGCCTTTTCTGTCACTACCTGACAACGCAAGAAATTCGGATATATTCCTCCGTCTAAATTACGTATGCAGTTTTTCTATTTCAATGTCTTTGATTATGTTGTTCCTTCTTCCTGGCATATCCACTTTCCTCATTTGCATGGGCCTGAGACCTACTTCTTTTGCAAGTCCTAGTTTTAAATACTCTGTCTGAAAATGAAACTTTCCCCGATTCTACGACACAGAAGTAATTTCTCTCTTCTCTGTGTTCCAGCCACCCTTTGGGGCACTCGGTGACATTTAGCGCGCCCTTCCTTGGATTATACTCATTTACATGCTGCTTTTATCTTTCCTGCTGGATTTCAAGCTCCTTGTGAGGGAGATAATGTCTAGCCCATCACTGTTTCCCTATCCAGTGCTAAGCATGGCTCCTTGCACATCGGCAGTCAATAATTGTGTGTTTAATTGAGTTGAATGAGAGAGGGAAACTGAACTTTGTGCAAATCTCTGGACCTTTCTCTCTGTCCAGGCTTGAGGGACTCAGCTACTTTGACTGAGTCTGCTTTAACCTAAGGTGATAAGGGAGACAGAGCTGATGACTTTCTCTACTCCTCTTACCTGTATGATCTTCTCTGTTCTTCAAGTATTGGTTGCCTGCTGGTAGATGGATTTTATATATTGAATACATTTTTTAAATACTATCGAAGAGAATCAAGCCAGACCAACTTCAAACATGAAATTGCCAGGGGAAATAGCCAAACAATCTGCATTTTATTTGATTTATGGCTAGGAAACGTATTGATTCTTTTTTCTTTTCTTAGTTATTGCATATGGTATTCTTGCTTTTTAAACTGCAAGTGATCATCCCTTTCTTTGCTTCTTAGCCCCTATGAGTCTATAATGATGAGAAACCAAGAGAATGAATTTGCACATTGCCATGTATTTGATAAAATGAAATTTACAAAATAAACTCAAACTTATAGTGTTCATTTATTAGAATCATCAACATATTTTACACATTGATTTTTTTCCTCTTATTGTTTTAGAAATATTTAGTTATCAAGCTTCCTTCACAGTGTTATTCATGCACTTAGGTGATACAGAAAATGCCTTTAAATGTCCAGTTGAAACTGGACTTTGAGCTGTGGATGCACATTGGACAGTCTGGTGCTAAAGATTTGCCATGAGTGAACCTCCAAAATATAACCAACGTGGGAGATAATCTCACCAACTCTCTCATCAACTTCTTGCTCTCCGTGCATTCAGCCCTTCTCTCATTAAATCCTTGACTTAAGTACATTATTGTATTCACCTGTTTTATTGCATCTCAGCAGCTACTAATAAACCCAAAGGACTCCATCTTTCAGAGCATTTTAACGACTGCAGTAATCACACAGGAATGCTTTACAGTGAAAAGAACATTTTGGCTGAAATTCAATTCAGCTAACGTCTATCCGGCAACTGCCATGGGCTGGAAGACCAGAGATACCATTCCTTATTTTGCTTGAGCTTAGAGAGGGAAAAAGACACATACCCAGCTATCATATAGGTCAAACCATGATGAATATGAGGCAAAGCACCAAGGATGAGGAAAGGAAAAACATGCACACTTGCTGCATACCACAGCTTCTCAGGGATCTATTCAAAACATTTAACCATCTGTATGCCCAGGGCTTCCCTGGTGGCGCAGTCGTTAAGAATCCTCCTGCTAATGCAGCGGACATGGGTTTGAGCCCTGGTCTGGGGAGATCCCACGTGCCGCAAAGCAACTAAGCCCGTGCACCACAACTACTGAGCCTGCGCTCTAGAGCCCACGAGCCACAACTACTGAGCCCGTGAGCCACAACTACTGAAGCCCGCGCACCTAGAGCCCGTGCTCCTCAACAAGAGAAGCCACCACAATGAGAAACCCACGCACCGCAACGAAGAGTGGCCCCCGCTCGCCGCAACTAAAGAAAGACCGCGTGCAGCAATGAAGACCCGATGCAGCCAAAAATAAATAAATAAAATTTAAAAAAAAAATCTGTATGTCCAGACACTAACCAAATAGATTGGGCATCGACCATAGCCTGGAGCAGAGTCCTGCAGAGCCAGGCAGTAGCCCTTACGTTGCCAGATCATGGGAAGGTCTGAGGGCTTCCGGGTGAAGAGGGCTAGAGCTGGAGTAGCTAGAAGGCGCTGTGGTGTGTGTTGAGCGGTATGGGTGCAAGTGAAGGGCAGCAGCTTTTTCCAGCTGATTTCAAAGTATTTCAACATGTTACCCCTGATAGGGCCGTCCCGGTGCAAAACAGCAGAAGATCAAACACAGCCACCCCAGGAGCTAAGTATTATTAAGCAGAATTTAAAATGAGGAAATCACCTTTGAGGGAGGGGATGGGGGCATACAGCTAGTAAAGGGTAGAACTAAGACGAACCCACATCTCCCTCATTCTAAAGCCCATTGTCTGTAATGGTAACTAATTCATACTGACAAATCCAGAGGAGGAGGAGGAGAAGAGGAAGATGATCATGGCCATGGTTTACAAAGAAAGGGCCTTTTGAGCTGTACCTTTAAATTCAAAAGATATATTATCATCATATCTCCAAGAATGTGTGATACCAGGTGTTTGTTCCATCCCTAGTAAGGATCTTCTAATCATTCTTTTCCTAGCTATCCTTCTTTCCCTTCCTTTCTTCCCTCACCTGTCACTTTCTTTAGATGAAAGTTCTTAATCGAGGGTTCACAGGGGGCCGTGCATGAGCTTCAGGAATCTTAGAACCCATTGCATTTGTGTCTACTAACGTACATTTTTGTGGGACGGTAATCCATCGTTTTCTTCTGGTTGTCAAAGGCTTCTGTTTCCTCCATCACATTAGAGGAAACTAAAAAACATTACACAGATGAAAACTGTAGGTACGATGATGTCACATAATGTAACATTCTGAAAATTCAGCATATCCACTTGAATTTCAAAGACCAAAAAAGTGAGTACTCTCTCTTTGACACTTGCACATATATTATTATCCAATAACTGGCATTTTCCATTGCACACAGTAAATACTCTAAGCATTTTAGAGAAATAAGAGACCACAGAATTTAGGCACCCAACCTTGGTAGACCTTGCTGGCACATTAGATGTGGCTGACATTAAAGAAATCACCAGTTACATGGGCCGTTCCAGCACATGTGAGGTGATGGTCTAGTGCAATGGTTAAGTTCAAGCTTGGAATCCGACCACTGAGGTTCAACCTTGGCTGTTGTTTCCCTGCTCTGTAGCTTTGGACAAGTTACTTAATCTCCATGTGTCACCATATTCTCATTTTGAAAAGGAGGGCACTGTATTGCCTGTTTTTAGTAGTTAGTGTGGAGAGTTTGCCGTCACTGTTGTGCTGGGGTCCCCTGTTGCTGTCTTCTTGTCCTCACATGGGGCTTTCCCTGCCCCATCAATGAGGTGGCAACAGGCGTAGGGAATGAAAACTGACATGATTCTGAAGGCTTGTCCTGTCTTCATGTAGCAGATAAAAATATCTCGAGATTCCAGAACTACTTATTCAATCGAGGAAAACTAAAGACAAAGGAAAGCAACCCCTCAGTTTTCTGCTTTACCCGACAAGGCTTCTATTCTTAGTTCCCTAATATGTTTCCAAAGCAGAGTTTACAGTTGTGGCCATAGCAGTGAAACTGTCAGTCAACAAACATTGCTTGAGAGTGCAATACATAAAACACAAAGGGGAATAAAAAGTAATTTCATTTGTAAAAAAGCAAATGTATAGGATATGAAGATTAGCAAGGATTTTGTATTATCATCCATTACCTATATTAACTGAAATCACGTGTACCTCTTCGTGTTTAGAGTTTTTTGGAAAATGAATGGACCTTGCAGCCCATTTTGAGAAAGCCACGGCAAAGTCAGTTAAGAAACGTCACTTTAGCACTTCTGAACCTTCTGTTGCAGCATCTTTAATCCTCAACAACATCTCCTTTAATATTGATGGTTCCATCCAATACAAAGAAAAGCCATATTCCTCTGCCTCCGGAGCCCCAGAAGCTTACACTGATGATTTTCATTGAAGCCGTGAGCTTCCTGAAATTAATGATACAAAGGTTAACCTGGATCAGAGCCCTCTTGAATTTCTTGCTAAACTAAACAAGGGTAAGCTTTCATTATTCTCTGAGTTCAGTTTTTAATTATCTGTAGGAAGCTGATGCTTTGAAAAGACATGTGAGATAAAAGAGTTTTTTCCTTGGGAAATAATTGTGTTAACAGTTCGTGAACCTTTTTATCAGATTGCTATATAATTTTAAGTTTCCAAAACTTTTTCAGCAATGGATTCCTTCGAATTGAGAGTTAGAGAAAACACATCCCAGTCTTGATTTCAGAGTGAAAAAGTTCTGGTCCTGGTATAAAGCCTTGGGCTTTGTGACTGAAAGTGTTACCGAGTCACTTAAATTCTCCAAGTGACAGTTACCTCTTTATAAAATGAGAATAATATTCATCATCATCATCATCATCATATAACCATACCTCACACAGTGATTGTGGGAACTGAGTGCGTGGGAGCACAGTCTGTAAATTGCTATGGCTGGGGGGTTGCTCAGGCTCTCTCTCTAGCACAGTGAGCACTTGTAATAGAGGAAGGGCACTGAGGTCTGGTTCCCATCCCGCTAATGACACTTGAGATGTGAGGAGAGTCGCTTACTCTCCCTGCACTTTAGTTTCTTTGTCAATATGATGAGGAGACCAAACTTGACATCTCCATAATTATTCAATTATTATATTATGTAGATGGCAGAAAAATAAAATTGGTCAACTCCAGTATTACTCATTGAAAAAGCATCATTCATATTAGAAGCTGAAAAAAATACCATCATGCAAGCAGTACTGGGTGTGAATCTGAATTTGTGGCTGATTGACTGTGAAACCCTTGGGAGAATAAACTCTAATCGTAACTTCTCTTTTCTATATAAGTAGGGATAATAATAATAATAATAATATTAAAAATGCCTGCTCCTCCACGAAACATGGTCTTTTTGAGACTATAGGTTATGTGCACAAAAGAATATTGGAAAACTGCGTTACAAAAGTAAGGTGGTATTTATTGGTTTTGGTCTTAGATTATTATGAAAAAGACATTTACCATATTAGTGCTTCATATGCAAAGTTAGAGTACATGAAACAACTTCTTGTTGTTTCATAAGTGAAAAAACAGAGAAACATGAGGATTCGTACGAATATGACAGAGTCCCACACGAGAGAAAAGTATGTTCCTCAAAGCTAAGCTGTACTGTTTATGGTATTTGACACAGTTTGATAAATGGGCAGGCATGATATGGGGATTGCGTCTGAAAGTGTGGTTTGAGTGTCTGCATTATCTATGCAATTGAAGTGCAAAATATGTTGTAATTTATTCAGTAATGCTGCTGGTTTTCGTGGCAGGGATTTTCATTCTCCTTTTGAGGTTCGGTGGTAGAAGGAGTTTTTCTGTGTCGGTTTTCCTCCTTGAATCCAGAGAGAAGAGACTTTCTAGCTGTCACCTGTCAATGGCTTGGAATGTGATGCAGGCACTTGCTCTTTCCTTTTGAGTTATTAACTCCACTCTCAGTGCTATTCTTGACACTTCTTTGTAAAGGCAAATAGAGTTTGTACTTTTTTACGATTATAAAAGTAATATATACTCTTGGCGAGAAAATTTCATAAAACACCTAAGAAGAAAACAGAAACCAACCATAATCCCAATACCAGAGAAGACGGCTGTTAATTGTTCTATGTAAATTTCCCCTTTTTATATACAAATATATAATAGAGTTGTAATAATCCACACTGTACCACAACCTGGTTTATTCACTTGCCAATGTATTGTGAATATCTCTTCATGTCATTAAAATAATTCTTTATCTTTACGTTAAATGGCTCTACAGTACTTCACTGTCTCATGATACTTTAGTTATCATTAATATCTTTACTATTCAAAATGTTGCACTTGCCACCATTGTACGTATATGTTTGGGTGGTTATTCAGTTATTTCCTCAGGATAAATTCTTAGGAATAGAGTTTCTGAGTCAAATGGCATAACATTTTCAAGGATTTGTTTTATACTGTTAAATTGTCTTCCAGAAAGGACATACCAATTTTATACATTCTCACCAGTAGAGTAGACGCATCCTTATTCCCCTGTAATCTCACTGCCCATGGGTATTATGAACTTTTTAAATCATTGCCAATCTGCTGGGTAAAAATTGGTATCTATGTTTATTTACCATTTGCTTTTCTTCTTTTGTGAATTGCCTAGTAATGATTTTTACCTGTTTTCTATTCTGTACATTTAAATCTTTACTTTACCTAGAATCTATTTTGTTGTTAGGTATGGTGAAAGCCTAATTATTTTTTAAAACGGTTCCACTTGCCACCTTTATCATAACCTAAATTTCCATAAATACTTGGGCTTATTTCTTGACTTTTTGTCCCACTCATCTGTCTATACCACTTCTACACTTTTATCACTCTATTTTAATTACGGTAGTTTTAAAATGGATTTAGTGTCTTGACTAGGACAGAGGGTGGAGGGCTTAGAAGCAGCCATGCCTGTTCTCATTCATTCATTCTTCCAAATGGACTTCAAAATCATCCTTCACAATTTCCAAATGCTGGCTTTCGGATTACTTGGATTGGATTCCTAACCGCACCCCCCCCACCCCCCAGGCCTTGCCTGGTTCCCCCCAGGCTGTTCTCCACCTGCAGCTAGAGGGACCTTCTACATCACAGATCTGCTTCTGTCATGTGTGTGCTGCAGGTGCTGTAACAGCACCTCCCTGGCCGGGAAATAAGGCTCAACCCCCTAATGTGCTCTCAAGGCCTTTTGTGATCTGGCTCCTGCTTGACAGTCTAGCTTCAGTTTCTCACCTCTGCTGCCACCACACGCCATACACACACACACACCACACACACCACCACCACACCATATACACACCACACACACCACCCAACATATACACACCACACATCATATACACACATGCCACACACACGCACTCACGCACACTTGCCGTCCCACTGCGCTCCTTGTTCCATTCTGGTCTGCCTCGCTACTTCTTTTTTTTTTTTTTAATGAGGAAGGCAGAATAATTATTTATTTATTTATTTATTTTCGGCTGTGTTGGGTCTTCGTTTCTGTGCGAGGGCTTTCCCTAGTTGCGGCGAGCGGGGGCCGCTCTTCATCGCGGTGCGCGGGCCTCTCACTGTCGCGGCCTCTCTTGTTGCGGAGCACAGGCTCCAGACGCGCAGGCTCAGTAGTTGTGGCTCACGGGCCTAGTTGCTCCGCGGCATGTGGGACCTTCCCAGACCAGGGCTCGAACCCGTGTCCCCTGCATTGGCAGGCAGATTCTCAACCACTGCGCCACCAGGGAAGCCCTGCCTCGCTACTTCTTGCCTCTGGACCTTTCGCATGCTGTTTCCTCTCCCTGGAGTTCTCTCCTTCTCCTCCTCCTCCCCTTCTTGTGGTAAACTCTTCTTTCTGCCCTCAGTTTAGATGTCACTTTTCTCCCTCTCCCCCTAAAGTCCAGTTTAGTTGCTCCTGTTGTGTTTTCCCTTAGCACCTGCAGTGTCCCCAGGGCGACGTTGAACGCTGTTTTGTCAGACCCTGTTCACTGCCTGGTCTCCCCCACTAGATTGATGAGGCCCTCTAAACTCGAAGTCTTGTCTACCATTGTCATATCCCCCCTTGTAACCTGGCACTGAGGGTGCACAGTCACCTCTGGTTGAAGAATGAAGCAGTGGATGAAGCATTGCTGCTATGGTCATATCGTGTATTGTCTGTGACTCCATGAGCTTTTTTCTTCAATTTTGGGCTATACCCATTCTATTCACAATATGGCCATTATAGAAACTATTGTCCTCCCCTTTTGCATCTTTATGTCATTGTCATTAATCTAATTTATGATTTTCTTATTCAGAATAGCGAGTGGTACTCTTTATTTCCCCTTCATCAGATCAACCTGAGCATGATCTGCACAGTGCCAGGGACTGGTAACACTGAGAACCTTCTAAGTTATGTCCGAAGTAAGGGAGAGGGATGGCCCATGACATTAACATCTTTGGGAATCCTTTCAGGTCTTCACGAAATTCTCAACTGATGATTTCTTTTTTTTTTTTTTGGTTACTTTTGTCTTTTTTTTAACATCTTTATTGGAGTATAATTGCTTTACAATGGTGTGTTAGTTTCTGCTGTATGACAAACTGAAGCAGCTATATGTATACATATATCCCCATATCCCCTCCCTCTTGCGTCTCCCTCCACCCTCCCTATCCCACCCCTCTAGGTGGTCACAAAGCACCGAGCTGATCTCCCTGTGCTATGCGGCTGCTTCCAACTAGCCATCTATTTTACATTTGGTAGGGTATATATGTCCATGCCACTCTCTCACTTCGTCCCAGCTTACCCTTCCCCCTCCCCGTGTCCTCAAATCCATTCTCTACGTCTTTATTCCTGTCCTGTCCCTAAGTTCTTCAGAACCATTTTTTTTTTTTTTAGATTCCATATATATGTGTTAGCATATGGTATTTGTTTTTCTCTTTCTGCCTTACTGCACTCTGTATGACAGACTCTAGGTCCATCCACCTCACTACAAATAATTCAATTTTGTTCCTTTTTATGGCTGAGTAATATTCTGCTGTATATATGTGCCACATCTTCTTTATCCATTCATCTGTCGATGGACACTTAGGATGCTTCCATGTCCTGGCTATTGTAAATAGTGCTGCAATGAACATTGTGGTACATGACTCTTTTTGAATTATGGTTTTCTCAGGGTATATGCCCAGTAGTGGGATTGCTGGGTCGTATGGTAGTTCTGTTTTTAGTCAACTGATGACTTCTTTGGGCCAACCTGTCAGAGACCTTCGCCCACCACCTCTTTACTCAATGGGACTCATTTAGGCTCATCTTGTAAGACTCACCTCACGTGTTAACATGTGAGACTCACCTCAGATGTTTCGCATGTAAGACTCACCTCACATGTTAACATGTAAGACTCACCTCAGATGTTTCGCATGTAAGACTCACCTCACACGTTTCACAGTTTTCTCAGCCCCCACCAGCTGGTGCTCCTGAGTGGTGGTAGCACCTGTGCGGATCTTCTCACCACGTCTGCCTTCATGTGTTTGTTTCTGAGTCAGTTCTGTGAGGCATCAACACTGTCTCGGTTATTACTGTTTCCACAGAGTCTGGCATAGTTAAGTGAACCGAACTAAACTGACAAACAACCCTAAAGGATTCCTACCCGAATGGGTCAGATAAAGCTGTATTTGTCTAAAAGGAGGGGGAAAATGTGACTGTATCTACTAGATGCACTTATACTCAGCCCACTCTAGCACATCTTAGGAATGGCACAGAAATGTGGGTGATCCTCTTTAAGAAGGGCCTAAATTGATAGACAGTTTTCATGTTTTATTTCCTTGGTTCATCTTAGAAAGAACTAATTGATGAGCAGGAATAGCCCAGAAGATAGGAAAAGCCCATAAAGTTGAGGGAAAAGCTAAGAACCTGGCTAATTAACTCTTGACTTGTTAATTATTTTTGCTGTCATTTAAAAAAATTATATTTTAAGGCAGTCATAAGGAAACAGTATAATGGCCAAAAGTACTGAACTTTGAGTGAGACGAAATAGGTTTGGATTCCATCACGCACTGTCTCTCTGGGAAGGTCCTCCTCTCTCTCTCTCTCTCTCTCTCTCCTTCTCTCTCCCTCCCACAGCCCTTCCTCCCTCCTTCCCTCCCTCCCTCCATATATAAAATAGGAAAAGTAATACCTGTCAAGGGTGATGTATTGAGGATTAAAGTGATAAATGTGAACTAAATAGTCATGTGTCACGTTTTCAGTGTACCCAGTATAATTTGTTTACCCTGGTGGAAGAAAATGTAAAATATGACGTTTCTTAGTGGTTTTGATGTTGTTTTTTTAACTCTTGGTTCTCACTTTCTAACATCTTAACATCACTCCCACCTCCAACCATAACAAAAATAACTCTGTTTTCACATGGGCAACGACATTCTCACACCAAGGGGAAGAGGTTGCTCTTGATGTTTGTGTATGTAGGCCTGTGGCATATATCTGAGTGGCCCTCGGGCTTTACATATATGATGTGGAGTCTCGGTTAGCAGCATACAAGCGATTTTTATACTGTTCACGGTGCACTTGGATTTTGCAGCACCTCTGGTAAAATTGTAACGTATGTAGCCCACTCTTTTAACCAGTTCAAGTAATTTATTATATCAGAGTTGTGCTTGCTTACTTATCTGTCCCAGTTATGCCCTGAAACTTGAAGTTTTATACTCTATTTATTTATGATCTTCCATTTCCCTCCTGTGTTATCATATTGTAGACACGCTGGGAAATTGTATAACAGTTTGAGATCAGTGGACGATTTCACTTTCTTCATGGCAAATTGGTTCCCAGGGGGCTCAGTATTTTAATGGACAAAATAAGAAGTTGAGATCTTTAAATTGAGTAAAATTACTTTTTTAAGCTCTGTACCATTTTTTGTAAATTAAAAAAAAAACAAACAAACAGCATAAGAACATAGCAAGGGGAGAGACATAAAAATTTTTAACAAAAATTTTGGACCAAAATGGATGAAAGATAGTTAAGCTCTATGCTTTGGGTATTGTATATTGTTATTAATTTCATTTATTTAATTGTTAATAAATAGTCTATGTATGTAAAGTATGAGTATGCAGAGTGGATATTTATGTTTTAAAGAATAATAATAATAGGACATCTACACACCCACCACCCAGCTTAAAATACAGAATATTGGTGACCATGTGAAGCCCCTATACTCCCCTGAAGGATATATTGTTCTTTGTCTTCCTAGATGTAATATTATCCTGTGTTTTTCAATTTATTATTCTCCTATTTTATGTATAGTTTCTATCCTCCTTTCAGTGTCCATTTTGGTTATTTCCAGATTTTCCTAATACAAAAGCTGTCCCAGTCAACTTCCATGTTTTTATCTTATGTTGCACACATGCTGGAATTTCTCTGGAGTGCACCCCAGGCAATGGAGTCACCGGGTTATGACTGTACACCTAGACCTGGCAACACTTTCCCTGTGTCTACTCTTATCAGCAGCATATGAGCTCTCACTGCTCCATTATTACTGTCTTAGTCTGCTTGGGCTGCCATAACAAAATATCATAGGCCGGCTGGCTTAAACAACTGAAATTTATTTTCTCACTGCTCTGGAGACTGGAAAGACTAAGATCAAGGTTCCAGCAGGGTTCAGGTTCTGGTGAGGCCTCTCTTTCTGACTTGCAGACTGCAGCCTTCTCACTGTATCCTTAAGGGTGGAGAGAGAGAGCAAGCTGTCTGATGTCTCTTCCTCTTTAATAAGGACACCAGTTCTGTTGGATCAGGACTCTACACTTATGAGTTCATTTAACTTTAATCTCCTCCTTACAGGCCTGCCTCCAATACAGTCACATGACGGGGGGCTGGGGGGGCTCAGGGCTTCAACATTTGAATTTATAGGGGTATGCATTTTAGTCTATAGCAATTATAAACACTTGCTATTGTCAGAAGTTTTGGGTTTTATTTTTTTTGTCAGTCTAGTATAATAAATTGATATCTCATTGTGGTAAAACATATATAACATAAAATTTACCACTTTGACCATTTTTAAGGGTACAGTTCAGTAGCATTAAGTACATTCATATTGTTGTTCAACCATTACGGCAGTTCATTTCCAGAACTATTTTCATCTTCTCAAACTGAAATTCATACCCATTGAACAATAACTTCCCATCCCCCACTTCTGCCAACCCCTGGCTATCTTCCTTCTATTTCTGTTTCTATGGATTTGACCATGTACCTCACATAGTAAAATCATACAATATTTGTCCTTTTGTGCTTGACCTGTTTTCACTTAGCACAATATCTTCAAGGTTCATCTATGTTGTAGCATGTGTCAAAATTTCCTTCTTTTTAAAGGCCAAATAATATTCCACTGTTAGTATTCCATTTGTCATCAAAATACAATTTGTTTATCCACTCATCTGTCCATGGACACAGATTGCTGCCACCTTTTGGCTATTGTGAGTAATGCTGCTATGGACATTGATATACAAATAAGTGTACAAAAATGGGTGTATTGTTTGAGTCTCTGCTTTCAGGGTTTTTTTTGAGTATATATTATTGAGGTCTTTAATTTTCATTTCCCTGATTACTAAAGAGGTTGAATATTGATCTTATTTTTATTGGTCATTATTGGCCATTATTAGCCATGTGTGTTTTCTTTTCTTTAAATTGTATGCTCCTATCTTTCACCATTTTATTTTTCTAATGTGTAACTTGTATTTATTTTCCTTATTGAATTTTAGAAGTATTTGTGTATTCTAGGTACTAATTCTTTGTTACTTATATGTGTGGCAATTTTCTTCTCCTTGTTTGTAGACTTGTATTGACAATCTCTTTGTGGTAGCTTTTTGTTGAATAGAAGCCCTTAATTTTAGTGTAGCAGAATTTATCATTTTTTGCTTCTATGACTTCTTATTTAAGAAGTCTTGTACCTTGAGGATATTAAGGTTTTTTTTTTAAATTCTAGGTAAAGCAAACGGATATTTTAGGGAATACAATATAAATTATGGGAGAAATTTAAGGCTATATTAAAAACTTCCTTTATCAGGTATTTATTGAATCCTACTATATACCAGACACCATTAGAGGCCACAGATTCTTTGTCCTCATGGAACTTACATTCTTTCTAGGAGAAAGACAATAGCCAAGTGAATATATAACATGGCGCCAAGTTGTCAAGAATGCTATGATGAGAGCCTCAAAGAAGTTCCTGTCATCAGGGCCAGAACACTCCCGGTGTGTGAGCTATTTGCAAAACAAAAGAAGAAGGGTACATGTTCAAAGCAGAGTGAGGCTGAAAGGGCACAATGGCAGCCCATAGATAGGACTTCTAATCCAGGCTTGCTCCCTATTTCTGTGAGTTGGGTGAAACTCATCTTATTTATTAGTTAAATGTGTGGTTTGAATCACATAACTGGTATGACTCCTTTCCCCTTGAAGATTTTTCTAGAATCTAAAAAGTTTTTGCTTTACTAAACCTCCTTGGGATAAACTGTTTAGAAGGAAATAATAGGGTATTTAAAATTTTCATAAAGCTAAAAGAACATGGTTCACTTCCAATCGTAATTCTTAACTCTGTGTCCCGGGAAGAGTGATTTTTCATCATTTCCAATAAAACCAACGTTAGATTCCAGCTGAAGCACTGTAAATGGATAGCCATTTATAAAGGAATTTCCCTATAATTAAGATGACTCTGCAGAGAAAGCTATAAAAGCAAGTCTTCCATGATTGGCTGCAAAAAGCAAAGCACTAAAATTGCTAAGTAATACTATAGATTTCAAAATTTATATGTACCTTTAGAGCTAGTCTCATAAAAGGAATGATTATTTAGCAGTCTAAATTCTCGAAAATGGTTTTCATATTGGGAAAAAAGAATGTAACGCATACTGCTATACTTCTTTATCTATGGACATTAAAATGTAGATTTCACCTTGGAGCGTGTGGAAAATCTTTTCATGGAATGAATGCTAAATTAAGTGTAACAGGTGATTGTGATTAATCACTACTTATTACCAGGAGAGGAAAAAAAGAAACCTTTGTTGCCTAATGAAATATAACACAATGCAAAAGGAAAATGCAAAGATGGACCATTTTTGAAGTAAAATATAAACTATTTCACATGTTTTTGAAATACTGAGTGAAAGCATATGCATCTCATGTGTCCCATCATCTGAAGGTTACCCTGGACTCTGACCCTCTTGAACTTGAAGGTTCAGAGTTCCTTCAAGATAATAATCCTCAAGTGTGAAGTATGTTATTTGACTGCCAGTGGCAACTTTACTTTGAGATGTTGCCAATAGAGATGGATGAAGCCAGTGGTTGCTGAGGCTGTGACCAGATGTTACACAGGGTAGATAATAGCAAAGCCTCTGGAACATAGCTTCCTGTTCAAATTTAGTTCCATCACTTGTAGCTAAGAAAACTTGAGCAAGTTGTTTAACCTCAGGTAATTTCTACCCTTCAGTAAAATGGGGATAGTGGTAAATTAATCCATGTCTTTACTAATTAAAAGAAAGTTTTGGCCATCTTTAAATGCTCAAAAGTTATACCCATTTCCCTATTTCTCCACTCACCCCTTTTTGATTTTTTTTGAACTGGAGATGAAATTTTCATTTATAAAGAGTAATTTTAAAAATTGAAGGTAGTCTTATACCTACTGTAGACATTGATAAATTTCTTATTCTGTCCTTTACTGGCTGGCCCTAGAGCAGGTCACTGAACCTTCCTGAGCTTCTGTTTTCTTATTTATGAAATGGAATTGATACCAGTTCATAAGGATCATAGGTCTCATAGACTCTAAGTATTACCCTTTATCAATATGTAATGGGTCAGAGCAAGAATATGCACATTTATCTTAAGCAATGATTTTAAACCTTGGATTCAAGTATGAGTTTCTAGAATTCTGGAAGTAATATATATTTGTATTTGTGTACATGGCTTTTTCTGGAGAGAAACTCCTTATCTTTCAAAACATTCTTAAAGGAGTTTATGACTCAATAAAGGTTAAAAACCACTTCCTCAACATGAGACCAAATAACTGCTTAAAAAGCAAGACTTTTCTGTAACCTGACCAAATGTATTAATATATAAGGATGTATAAATATATACCTATATAAGGAAAATGTTCATAAGAACAGAATTTGGTGCTCATTGGAAGCATAGTAGAAAGGAGGATCACAGAAGTAAATACTGGCACCATCCAGGGAGGAGAGGAAATCTTAGCTAATGGTTTCAAGTGGTCCAACCCGAATACCTAGATCATTCCTAACGTATAGAGAGGAGTGTTGTCAAGCTCTTCTTGTTGCAAGCGTTCCTACTTCAATAGTGTTGCCATCCATTTAGATATAGTTCCTTTCGTTTTCATTCCCTTCTCACCCAGCAACCTTCAGAATATATCTTGCCTCCCATGTAGTTTTGCTTACAGCAAATATTCTTGTACCCACGACAACTTTCTCATTATACATCCATCTCAATATACATCAGTCTCCTCAGTTTGATAACATGTTTCTTACCTCTGAGAAATGGAGCCATGCTGGGTGAGCCAACAAAGCAAGTTTCTAGACCTGCAAGGCAGACAGCTTGAAGGAGAACCAGGGTAAAATCACCAAGGAGTTGAGTGCCACCTTGGAGGGCCTCATAGAAGACGGGAGACTGGGACCCCAGTCTACTTACTACCCCTGTGCAGTACTTCATATGTCATTTTCTATGTTGAACTTCTCCAGGAAAGAATACCTACCTCATAAGGTTATACAAGAATGAAATAAAATAATACATGTAAAATACTAACCAGCCCTGGGCACATATTCAGTGTTAATCCCTGCTCATTCCACTTTTCCTCTACTTCTATCACCTTAAAAAACTCACCTGTGACAATCCTCTGCTTAGATGGAAATTTCTGATTCAACTAGTTCACAAGGTGGGACCCCCATGCTACGATTTGTCACCAGTCTCCCAGAATAATGACAAAGATAGTATCATTTGTCCCTTTTTTTGTGTTATGTAGAAATCAGGTGGCCACAGTAGATGGCATTGTAATAGGAAAGAGAGAGAAAAATCTTGCCTCTTTCTAATGCTTACTAAATGAAGGAAAACAACAACAAAAATCAGTGCTACACTATATATGTCTTTAGTAATGCTGTTGTAGTCATAAAAAGGTTGGGTACAGGTACTGTTTCTTTTTCTCATTAATACGTTTTCATGTTCTATTTCAATACTACCTGTAATATCTCTTGTATCTGAGCAGTAAGCAAAAGTCAATAAACAAATACTTATTAAGCACCTAAAATGTATGAGATATTTTGTGGGGAACAAAAATGAATTTGAAAATGGTCCCAAAGTCACTCCGAAGGGATTCTCTTAGCTCCTGCTCTGCCCCCAGCTTTCCACAGGCCCAAGGTGGTTTAGAAGGTTCCCTCTCAGGACCACTGCTCCTTTTCCCCTCCCCAGCTCTCCCCCCCAACCTCAGTCCCGTGCCCCGCTGTAAAGGCAACCTCTAGCTCCTGCTTTGGAAGCTCTCTCTCAGTTCACCTGCCCTGCCTCCAGTCTCCTGAATGAGCCCATGATGAAGAACCATGGGAAAGAGTTGATAGTACAGGAGACCTTCAAGATGGCGGCGGAGTAAAACATGGAGATCAACTTCCCCCCCACAGATACATCAGAAATACATCCACGTGTGGAACAACTACTACAGAACACCTACTGAATGCTGGCAGAAGATCTCAGACTTCCCAAAAGGCAAGAAACTCCCCACGTACCTGACCATGTGGCTGACAGGGTCTTGGTGCTCCGGCTGGGTGTCAGGCCTGTGCCTCTGAGGTGGGAGAGTTGAGTTCAGGACATTGGTCCGCCAGAGACCTCCCGGCTCCATGTAATATCACATGGTGAAAGCTCTCTCAGAGATCACCATCTCAACGTTAAGACCCAGCTCCACTCAATGACCAGCAAGCTACAGTGCTGGACACCATATGCCAAACAACTAGCAAGACAGGAACACAACCCCACCCATTAGCAGAGAGGCTGCCTAAAATCATAATAAGTTCACAGACACCCCAAAACACACCACCAGATGCAGTCCTGCCCACCAGAAAGACAAGGTCCAGCCTCATCCACCAGAACACAGGCACGAGTCCCCTCCATCAGGAAGCCTACACAACCCACTGAACCAACCTTAGCCAATGGAGGAAGACACCAAAAACAACGGGAAGTACGAACCTGCAACCTGTGAAAAGGAGACCCCAAACACAGTAAGTGAAGCAAAATGAGAAGACAGAGAAACACACAGCAGATGAAGGAGCAAGGTAAAAACCCACCAGACCAAACAAATGAAGATGAAATAGGCAGTCTATCTGAAAAAGAATTCAGAGTAATGAGAGTAAAGATGATCCAAAATCTTGGAAATAGAATGGAGAAAATACAAGAAACATTTAACAAGGACCTAGGAGAACTGAAGAGCAAACAAACAATGATGAACAACACAATAAATGAAATTAAAAATTCTCTAGAAGGAGTCAATAGCAGAATAACTGAGGCAGGAGAACGGATAAGTGACCTGGAAGATAAAATACTGCAAATAACTACCACAGAGCAGAATAAAGAAAAAAGAATGAAAAGAATTGAGGACAGTCTTAGAGACCTCTGGGACAACATCAAATGCACCAACATTCGAATTATAGGGGTCCCAGAAGAAGAAGAGAAAAAGAAAGGGGCTGAGAAAATATTTGAAGACATTATAGTTGAAAACTTTCCTAATATGGGAAAGGAAATAGTCAATCAGCTCCCATGGGAAGCGCAGAGTGTCCCATACGGAATAAATCCAAGGAGAAACACGCCAAGACACATATTAATCAAGCTATCAAAAATTAAATACAAAGAAAAAATATTAAAAGCAGCAAGGGAAAAATGACAAATAACATACAAGGGAATCCCCATAAGGTTAACAGCTGATCTTTCAGCAGAAACTCTGCAAGCTACAAGGGAGTGGCAGGACATATTTAAACTGATGAAAGGGAAAAACCTACAACCAAGAGTACCCAGCAAGGATCGCATTCAGATTCTCCGGAGAAATTAAAACCTTTACAGACAAGCAAAAGCTAAGAGAATTCATCCACCACCAAACCAGCTTTACAACAAATGCTAAAGGAACTTCTCTAGGCAGGAAACACAAGAGAAGGAAAAGACCTACAATAACAAACCCAAAACAATTAAGAAAATGGTAATAGAAACATACATATCGATAATTACCTTAAACGTAAATGGATTAAATGCTCCAACCAAAAGACATACACTGGCTGAATGGATACAAAAACAAGACTCATACAAGAGACCCACTTTAGACCTGGGGACACATATAGACTGAAAGTGAGGGGATGGAAAAAGATATTCCATTCAAATTGAAATCAAAAGAAAGCTGGAGTAGTAATTCTCATATCAGACAAAATAGGCTTTAAAATAAAGACTATTACAAGAGACAAAGGAGGACACTACATAATGATCAAGGGATCAATCCAAGAAGAAGATATAACGATTGTAAATATTTATGCACCCAACACGGGAGCACCACAATACATAAGGCAAATGCTAACAGCCATAAAAGGGGAAATCGACAGTAACACAATCATAGTAGGGGACTTTAACACCCCACTTTCACCAATGGACAGATCATCCAAAATGAAAATAAATAAGGAAACACAATCTTTACATGTTACATTAAACAAGATGGACTTAATTGATATTTATAGAACATTCCATCCAAAAACAACAGAATACACTTTATTCTCAAGTGCTCATGGAACATTCTCCAGAATAGATCATACCTTGGGTCACAAATCAAGCCTCGCTATATTTAAGAAAATTGAAATCATATCAAGTATCTTTTCCAACCACAACACTATGAGACTAGATACCAATAACAGGAAAAAATCTGTAAAAAATACAAACACATGGAGGCTAAACAATGCACTACTAAATAACCAAGAGATCACTGAAGAAATCAAAGAGGAAATCAAAAAATACCTAGAAACAAATGGCAATGAAAACACAATGACCCAAAACCTATGGGATGCAGCAAAAGCAGTTCTAAGAGGAAAGTTTATAGTAATACAATACTACCTCAAGAAACAAGAAACATCTCAAATTAACAACCTTACCTTACACCTAAAGCAATTAGAGAAAGAAGAACAAAAAAAACCCCAAAGTTAGCAGAAGGAAAGAAATCATAAAGATCAGATCAGAAATAAATGAAAAGAAATGAAGAAAGCAGTAGCAAAGGTCAATAAAACTAAAAGGTGGTTCTTTGAGAAGATAAACAAAATTGATAAACTGTTAGCCAGACTCATGAAGCAAAAAAGGGTGAAGACTCAACTCAATAGAATTAGAAATGAAAAAGGAGAAGTAACAACTGACACTGCAGAAATACAAAGGATCATGAGAGATTACTGCAAGCAACTCTATGCCAATAAAATGGACAACCTGGAAGAAATGGACAAATTCTTAGAAGAGCACAACATTCTGAGACTGAACCAGGAAGAAATAGAAAATACAAACAGTCCAATCACAAGCACTGAAATTGAGACTGTGAGTAGAAATCTTCGAACAAACAAAAGCCCAGGACCAGATGGCTTCACAGGCCACTTCTATCAAACATTTAGAGAAGAGCTAACACCCATCCTTCTCAAACTCTTCCAAAATATAGCAGAGGGAGGAACACTCCCAAACTCATTCTACAAGGCCACAATCATCACCCTGTTACCAAACCGGACAAAGATGTCACAAAGAAAGAAAACTACAGGCCAATATCACTGATGAGCATAGATACAAAAATCCTCCACAAAATACTAGCAAACAGAATCCAACAGCACATTAAAAGGATCATACACCATGATCAAGTGGGGTTTATCCCAGGAATGCAAGGATTCTTCAGTATACACAAATCAATCCATGTGATAAACCATATTAACAAATTGAAGGATAAAAACCATATGATCATCTCAATAGATGCAGAAAAAGCTTTCGACAAAATTCAACACTCATTTATGATAAAAACCCTCCAGAAAGTAGGCATAGAGGGAACTTACCTCAACATACTAAAGGCCATATATGACAAACCCACAGCCAACATCGTTCTCAATGGTGAAAAACTGAAACCAATTTCACTAAGATTAGGAACAAGACAAGATTGCCCACTCTCACCACTATTATTCAACATAGTTTTGGAATTTTTGTCCACAGCAATCAGAGAAGAAAAAGAAATAAAAGGAATCCAAATCGGAAAACAAGAAGTAAAACAGTCACCTTTTACAAATGACGTGATACTATACATAGAGAGTCCTAAAGATGCTACCAGAAAACTACCAGAGCCAATCAATGAATTTGGTAAAGTAGCAGGATACAAAATTAATGCACAGAAATCTCTTGCATTCCTATACATTAATGACGAAAACTCTGAAAGAGAAATTAAGGAAACACTCCCATTTGACATTGCAAGAAAAAGAATAAAATACCTAGGCATAAACCTACCTACGGAGACAAAAGACCCATATGCAGAAAACTATAAGACACTGATGAAAGAAAATAAAGATGATACAAACAGATGGAGAGATATACCATGTTCATGGATTGGAAGAATCAACATTATGGAAATGACTATACTACACAAAGCAATCTACAGATTCAATGCAATCCCTATCAAACTACCAATGGCATTTTTCACAGAACTAGAACAAAAAATTTCACAATTTGTGTGGAAACACAAAAGACCCTGAATAGCCAAAGCAATCTTGAGAAAGAAAAACAGAGCTGGAGGAATCAGGCTCCCTGACTGCAGACTATACTACAAAGCTACAGTAATCAAGACAGTATGGTGCTGGCACAAAAACAGAAATATAGATCAATGGAACAGGATAGAAATCCCAGACATAAACCCATGCACTTATGGTCACCTTATTTTTGATAAAGGAGGCAAGAATATACAATGGAGAAAAGACAGCCTCTTCAATAAGTGGTGCTAGGAAAACTGGACAGCTACATGTAAAAGAATGAAATTAGAACACTCCCTAACACCATACAAAAATAAACTCAAAATGGATTAAAGACCTAAATGTAAAGCCAGACACTATAAAACTCTTAGAGTAAAACATAGGCAGAACACTCTATGACATAAATCACAGCAAGATTCTTTTTGACCCACCTCCTAGAGAAATGGAAATAAAAACAAAAATAAATAAATGGGACCTAATGAAACTTAAAAGTTTTTGCACACTAGAGGAAACCATAAACAAGACCAAAAGACAACCCTCAGAATGGGAGAAAATATTTGCAAATGAAGCAACTGACAAAGGATTAATCTCCAAAATATACAAACAGCTTATGCAGCTCAATATCAAAAAAACAAACAATCCAATCCAAAAATGGGCAGAAGACCTAAATATACATTTCTCTAAAGAAGATATACAGATTGCGAACAAACACCTGAAAGAATGCTCAACATCACTAATCGTTAGAGAAATGCAAATCAAAACTACAATGAGGTATCACCTCACACCGGTCAGAATGGCCATCATCAAAATATCTACAAACAATAAATGCTGGAGAGGGTGTGGAGAAAAGGGAACTCTCTTGCACTGTTGGTGGGAATGTAAATTGATACAGCCACTATGGAGAACAGTATGGAGGTTCCTTAAAAAACCAAAAATAGAACTACTATATGACCCAGCAATCCCACTACTGGGCATATACCCTGAGAAAACCATAATTCAAAAAGAGTCATGTACCACAGTGTTCATTGCAACTCTATTTAGCCAGGACATGGAAGCAACCTAAGTGTCCATCGACAGATGAATGGATAAAGAAGATGTGGCACATATATACAATGGAATATTACTCAGCCATAAAAAGAAACGAAATTGAGTTATTTGTAGTGAGGTGGATGGACCTAGAGTCTGTCATACAGAGTGAAGTAAGTCAGCAAGAGAAAAACAAATACCGTATGCTAACACATATATATGGAATCTAAAAAAAAAAGAAAAAAAAAGTTCTGAAGAACCTAGGGGCAGGACAGGAATAAGGACGCAGACATAGAGAATGGACTTGAGGACACAGGGAGGGGAAAGGGTAAGCTGGGATGAAGTGAGAGAGTGGCGTGGACATATATACACTACCAAATGTAAAATAGATAGCTAGTGAGAAGCAGCCGCATGGTACAGGGAGATCAGCTCTGTGCTTTGTGACCACCTAGAGGGGTGGGATGGGGGGCTGGGAGGGAGATGCAAGAGGGAGGAGATATGGAGATATATGTATATGTATAGCTGATTCACCTTATTATAAAGCAGAAACTAACACACCACTGTAAAGCAATTATACTCCAATAAAGATGTTTAAAAAAAAATATGGTCCCAGGTCCAATGTATTCCAATCAAGCCATTGCCCATGGAAACACTAGCTTTACTGTAATGTTGGGAAGCTTCCTTCCTATCATTATAGTAATAGGAAGTTTCACTTTCCTCAACTACTGCTTTCAAAGTTATCCCAATAAATGCAGCCAACATATATGGAAATTTGCTTTTGCAGGAATGTTTTTCGGCTTTTTCTTCTCTATAGGACAATCCCAATAAATGCTAAGAACAGACATTTCTCCTCCAATAGTGACTTTCATCTGTTGGAGAACATCTTTTACTGAATCTAAAAGTGCAATGAGAGGCTGAAGCAGATACTGCTCTGTGATTCATAAGATTGTAACTGAACCATTCTGAGGTCTCTTCTCCCTGCCTACATGGACCATGAAGTCTTGTAATGGTAGAATGACTACGTTTTCAGTGTACTCCCTTAAAAGACCCAGAAAGGTATACTCTGTTTTAAGGTGCTTTTTAAACTAACCTCTCTAAGCCTTACTTTTCTTACTAGTTAGAGGAGATCTATTCTTTCACTCAAAAGAAATTTGTTTGCGCAAATTGAACTCAAAAGTCCATGCTTTTCTTTCTGCCCCACAAGAATTTAAGCTTCTTGAGGACAAAGAGCGGAGTGAAAAAAAATTAAGGGAGGCTCTAAGTTGGGATTGAGGACAAGAATTCTGAATTTTTTACATCTTCTTCAGTACCTAGCCAAAAGGGCCTTGTATATTGGAGTTGCCGAATACAAAAACCAAAAGAAAAGGTGCTTAAAGTTTCCCAAGTGTTATATTTGATAGAGTGAGAACCAGAGACTCAAGGATTTTCAAGGGGGAAAAAAACCTTTCTAAAGTCAAATTAAGCTTGTATCATTTAAAACTAGAATCTTGAGGCATTTGTTTCAGAGAAAAATTTCAACAGGGAAATATAACAGATGAATGCATGCTTTCAAATGCAGGCTCTGTGTGTATTTAAAGAATTCACTAACCCATGGAGAAGGTAAACATCTCTGGTTGAAAATAGGCCCAGTGTGCCTTTGTAGCATGTTTTTAAAGATGATCGAGGTCTATAAACTAGTTACTTTTTATTTTTATATAGTAGTGTATTTTAGTACATTGTTTTAGATTTGCTTTAATAATTAACCGGCTCCTTCCCCAATGTTTTTACATTGTAGCTCTTCCAGAAATTGACTTCTATATAAAAATCACATTTGAATGTTCACTTGAGGTAAAGCTCTAAAGCAAATATTATGACTCAAGTTTGTAATTAGAGGCTTTAGAACTACGAGGCACTGAGGACTTGGCTCCGTAGAATGGAAGCTTCCTGTTAGGGAGCAGATGGGAGGTATAGGAGGCTGAATTAGCATTTACGTAAGGGATATTTTTATGACATCACTGTGCAAACTCTGTGACATGCCAGTCATCGCATGTTAGGTTTCCTGCTATTTGTGTCATGGAGGCTTGTCAGTTCTATATACTGCAAAGTATGAGCGATTATTACTGCAGCCAGAGCCATACATTCTATAGGTCTTGTCAACCTCCCAAGAATTTCCTAATACATTAAAACAAATATTTTCATATGGGATATTTTCATTTTGGAATGGAACCTCTTCAATTAAACTAAATTACAACCATGCAACCGACAAATATTTTTTCTAGAAAATGATAATTGAGTACAGAGAATTACATTTGTCTTGCTAGCATACATACTTACAGTAAAGGAGAAATTGCTTGAATATTGTATTCTGTTTCAGAGAGAGTTAACATTTCTTTAAAGACAACGTTCAATAAATGATTGTTGAGCGCCTACTACTTGTAAGTATTTGGGAATATAATGGTGCAAAACAGGCTTAGTCCCTGCTTTTTTGGAACTTATGGTTCGGTGGAGGAAAATACATCAATCAAATAATGACAAAAATAGATCAGCAGTTCTAAACTGTGAAGATCTGTATAAGAGTTTCTCAGCCTCAGCACTACTGACGTTTGGACCAGATAGTTCTTTGTCGTGGGGAGCTGTCTTCTTCTGTAGCATCCTTATCCTTACTCACTGTATGCCACCGGCCACCTCTCTCAGTAGTAACAATCAAAAATGTCTCCTGGGGCTTCCCTGGTGGCGCAGTGGTTGAGAGTCTGCCTGCCAATGCAGGGTACACGGGTTCGAGCCCTGGTCTGGGAGGATCCCACATGCCGC
Organism: Eschrichtius robustus; assembly: GCF_028021215.1. Lineage (NCBI taxonomy): Eukaryota > Metazoa > Chordata > Mammalia > Artiodactyla > Eschrichtiidae > Eschrichtius > Eschrichtius robustus. The sequence goes on along the minus strand of NC_090836.1, from coordinate 55,680,595 downwards.
GGAGCGGCTGGGCCCGTGAGCCATAATTACTGAGCCTGTGCGTCTGGAGCCTGTGCTCCGCAGCAAGAGAGGCCGCGATGGTGAGAGGCCCGCGCACTGCGATGAGGAGTGGCCCCCGCTTGCCGCAACTAGAGAGAGCCCTCGTACAGAAACGAAGACCCAACACAACCATAAATAAATAAATTAAAAAAAAAAAAATGATCAAGTCCTTTAAAAAAAAAAAAAAAAATGTCTCCAGATGTGGTCAGATGTCCTTGGGAAGGGGAAGCAAAATCACCCCTGGTTGAGAACACTGATTTCTATAAAAGAGAAATACAAAGCATTTTGAGAACCTGTAACAGGGAACCTGGACCTAAATTGGCAAAGCTTTCCGATAAGTGACAGGGAGATACTTATGTTAAGCTCTGATGGAAGGTTAGCTAGACTAGAATGCTGGGGGAGAGGGGGGAAAGGACATGGGGAGGGGGAGGGGAAAATGAGAAAAAGAATAAGTTATCTTAGGTTTCTTTCTGAAGGCGGTTCTCCAAACATGATAGTTACCCTGGCAAATTCCGCAAGGGCGGGGCCAGCATTCTACTCCTGTTTGAACTCCCTGCCTTCAGTATAGGGCTGGGGACATAGAGGCACTCAAGGAATTTTTCTTGAAGGCATACTGTGTATCCAATCTAACAGGCACAGTGCTGTGCGCTAGGAGATATATATATGACCAAGCCATGTTCTCTGGTGTCTGTGAGCTCATGATCTCTTAAGAACAAAGTCAAGGTAGCAAGTAATCCTTCTGGGAGGAAGGAAAGTCTCCCCTGAAGAAGTGACATTTGAAGAACAGTGAAGAAGAGGCAGGTGCCAGCTGGATGTGCATTTCCCCAGCTGCTCCAGAGTTGGTTACTTACCACTTGACAGTCATGTTGTGGTTTATCAGAGCTTCTATCACTGCCCTTAAAACTTTGGAGCACAAAGAGATCTAAACACTCAAATGTTGGAATTAGCACCTAATTAAATAGATAGATAGATAGATAGATAGATAGATATAGATAGACATATCTATTTATATACCTATATATTCCAAATCTATCTATCTGTATAAAGAGGTGCTAATAAAGGGAGAAATGGTTGCTAATTAGACAAAAACATCACTCGTTCACTACAGTCACCTACCTGATTCACCCCTTCCTGACTACACTGTGAGCCCTGCTACCGTGACATTGACACTTGTAAGACATGTGCTTGACACCTGGAAGCTATTCAGTAAATATTGTGAATTATTATTGAATTAATGAGTAAATAAGCAAGTAGCCTGGTAGTTTCATTTTGTTTTACATGTAGAGCTCCAGTGATGGAAGAAGAGTCAGGAATACCAGTTAGGAGCCTGGTAGTCCAAGAGAGAGATTTGGTAGACTTTGGGCATTGTGTTGAATTTCAGGGTAGCAGTTTCCTTCCTAGCTCAGTACATAACATCCTAAGGTTAGATACTGATCTCTGCCATGAAGAAACCAACTGATGAAGAGACAATAGTAATATGGTCTTCCTAAGGTGGGCGTTGACCTGCCTTGAGAGATGAGCAAGAACACCTAAGTATTCTTCATCAAAGGAAAGAGTACAGCTGTCTTCATGTCTGTAGGACGGATAATGGCTCAACAGCCAGTGGCAGATTGAGCAAGGGCCTGATCTGTGGTCAGAAAATGGGAAGGCACAGTGTGCAGTGACATTTGGAGCTTAATGTCCATGCAAATGAATTACTTGGATCAAGCAGAGATGGTCAGAGAGCATAAGAGCACAAATTCTGGCAAAATAGCGTCTGTGCCAAGTCCCTGGGTGTCCCCGCTCAGTGCCCGTTCTTTTTACCACCTGCAGAGTCACCTCTGTAGAAAGAAGCAGACCTCTCTCTCATCAGGATTCCATGCTCATTTCAGCACAGTGGAACGTGGAGTTGTGGTGCTGACTCTAGCTGCTTTGAATTGAGACACGAAGGCCTTTTCACCTTCCCTAGCTCACAGGAGGGAGGGACACAATATGAGACACTGGCAGAAAGAGAGACCAAGAGAAGTAAGGACAAGGCAGGTGTATTAGGACAAACCATAAGCAAATGTTTTCAGGATATGGGTTATCCAGCTACTCCTAGCTTCTGCTGGCTTACGTTCAAAACATTTAAGAACTATATCCTCAGTTTTCTTTATAGAAATACTATTTATTTATGTACATCCATTCAGTATATACATGTGTATAGATATGTATAATTATATGTATACATATATATGTGTGCATGTATATTGTCAGAACACAATATATATGCACCTTACTTATAGATATATTAATTTGTAATTGAATTTTTGTTTAACTCTTTTAGCATTTGGTTTAAAAATAAGTATACTTTTTTTTTTTTTTTTTTTTTTATGGCTGTGTTGGGTCTTCGTTTCTGTGCGAGGGCTTTCTCTAGTTGCGGCGAGCGGGGGTCACTCTTCATCGAGGTGCGCGGGCCTCTCACTATCGCGGCGCGCGGGCCTCTCACTATCGCGGCCTCTCTTGTTGCGGAGCACAGGCTCCAGACGCGCAGGCTCAGTAGTTGTGGCGCACGGGCCCAGCTGCTCCGCGGCATGTGGGATCTTCCCAGACCAGGGCTCGAACCCGTGTCCCCTGCATTGGCAGGCAGCTTCTCAACCTCTGCGCCACCAGGGAAGCCCCCAAAATAAGTATACTTTTAATGTGCGTTTGAGACTGATGTTCTTGCTCTGGCCTCTGCCTGGAACTGTCCTCCCCAGAGGTGGGCTGCTCCGTGTCCTTCTTTGGGTCTCAGCATTTCCTGCCTAATGGTGCGTCCTCCCTCCCACTCAGGAACTCTCGGGATCTGAAATTCTTAGTAGACGTGAGACAGATATTTGTTGAATCCTGTTTGGAAGATACTTGCAAATGTCTCTGTATACTCTTTATGCTATTTATATTTTTGGCAGAATTCTTATCTAAATAATGCCTGACTCCTCAAATTTGATAGGTTATCTTAAAATTATTCCTTTCTAGAAGCTCCATTTAAAATTTATGTTTGCAAAATTCTTCTACCTCAGTAACATTTTCCATTAGACTCTAACATTTAAAAAGCTACTTACATGGTTTCAAACTTTAAGATTAATTGCATCATTTTATGCATATTGTCAGAGGGTCATTATATTAAAAAATCACTAATACCAACTATGGTTTTCCTTATATAACAGTACAAATGACTATATTTCAATCTAAGTTTGTAAATATTTTATCATTTTATTGAGTCTCTTTGAAAATTAGTGTAGGTAATTTGTAATATTATAAATACTCAGAAAAGAATGTTATAAGACCTACTGGTCATCAGTTCATATGGGAAAGTACATATGTGAAAATCTGTCCATTTGCAAGTCTGACGCATGAGCCAGATTAAGGAGTCAGTTCAGTTTGGGCAAAACATAATGTAAGCTATCCATAATGAACGGATTATAGAAATATAAAAGACAACATTTGAGCTATACTGGTTAACAAAAAATGAAGCTAGTATAATATATGTGAACATGGCCGCTCATCTGGCCCTTTGAAGGCCTGTCTTCAAATGGCAGATTTATAACTATAGGGTCATGACAGATGTGCACATATGTCTTCTCCTCCCTGAGACCTTTCTGCCATGTGTTTTAAACAAAGAATAACATTACAAGCTTACCACCTACACCAAACCTATTTTTCTGGAAAAGGAACTGAAATACATGATCTAAAAGTAAAATATAGCCTTGCCTTGGTTTTTATTTGCATTTGGCTTTCAAACATGGCAAAAACCAATAATGGGTTTTCACTTTGAGCTGTTTTTAAATGTTATGTTGGAAATTAGCTACAAATGTTACAGTCTCTGCAACAAGTTAAATTGGAAATGTTGTCCAAGCTAAATGAAATATACCCCCAAGCATTCTCAACCATGAATGAGAATTCATGAAAGAAAAATGTACTTTTCATATAACTTTTAAAGATTTACTGTGTAATATGAGAAACTGCACATGGGGAAAACCAAATAATAACCACTGTCTTTCCTTAGAGATATATTTAAAAGGGCAAGAGGTATGAAAATGAATGTATGTGCTGTTAACCATCAGCCTAGTGCTTGCTGCAGAGAATAATTTTGATTCTTTTACTGTATGTCCTTAGTATAAATGATTATTTTACAGGCTTTATTTCTCTAATACATTCAGAGAGAATCAATAAATTATATTTATTATTCAGATGCAAGAGACATTTTGCAATCTATCTAATGATAAATTTCTAATGCATCCATCTTGCCTTAAAATGTTACTTTACTTATAATTTTTTTCTCTCCTTAAGAGGATAATTCACAACTATAGTACCTGTTATATACTTTGACTTAAAGCTGTAAATCATTTTTTTTTTGAAGAAGGATATTTATTTTACTTTTTTTTTTAAAGGAATTCCTTTATTTTTGTTATTTATTTATTTATTTATTTATTTTTGGCTGTGTTGGGTCTTCGTTTCTGTGCGAGGGCTTTCTCTAGTTGCGGCGAGCGGGGGCCACTCTTCATCGCGGTGCACGGGCCTCTCACTGTCGTGGCCTCTCCTATTGCGGAGCACAGGCTCCAGACGCGCAGGCTCAGTAATTGTGGCTCACGGGCCTAGCCGCTCCGCGGCATGTGGGATCTTCCCAGACCAGGGCTCGAACCCGTGTCCCCTGCATTGGCAGGCAGATTCTCAACCACTGCGCCACCAGGGAAGCCCGCTGTAAATCATTTTGTTACATATTTTTGTACTTCCTGAAATGAGATGTTTTGTTTAATTATTCAAACCAAAGTAATGATATCAACCTCTATGCCACTGTATTCTAGCCTTTTGAGAGGGCAGATATGAGTATGGAAAAAGAGGAACCAATTGAAATAATTTATTTTCTTACAAATTTTTTAATACCTCAAATCATAGAATGGTTTAACTTCCACGGTATTGGACAAACCTTTTTAAATGGGAAGATACTGAGAATAAAAGTTGTATTTCCATCATCTAGCATAGTGCCTGGCACCTTGAAAATACTGAATAAATATTTAAATAAATGATTGAATGAATGAATGAGGAAAGAAAGGAGGAAGGAAGAAAGGAAGGAGAGAAGGAAGGAACTATGTTTAAAGAGACACCATGCTATGTAACAATAATAATGTGGCTGAAGATTACTTTTATTGAAGGCAACTGATAAATAATAATTTTAAAAGAAAATAATTCACATATCCCTTAGGGTAATAAGCTGAGGTACTACCAGCTAAAATTGAGAAAAGGACCTAAGGGTTATTTTAGGTAGTTATTTAAATACATTGATCAAATTTAAAGTAAAGAGGTATCAGAAACCAAGTAAAACGTTTTATTTTTAATCCTGAAAATGAATATTTTTTTAAAAGCTCTGGTCTGCAGCTTTGTGAAGGTCTTATTTTTGTCCTTGCTCTCATGAAAGGCACAATATACCTGGCGTATAAGATCAGTCCTGCCAGCTCCTTAATTGTGTATTGTTCTTTGAACATGTCTGATTGTTAACATCTGTCTGATATTGAAGTGGGATGTCCAGAAGGTGAGAGCAGAGCTTTCCGAGGATTTCTGAGCCGCCTACTCAGGAATTTGAACCAAAGGAAAATCAATTTCTTGTTCAACTCATGGCTCAAAATTATATTGGCCTTTAGGGTGGAGGGAATTTGAGGGTCCTGGACGGTGGCAGTGTATCAGTGCATCTTTGTAACTATCATTGAACCGATTTTTGAGAACTCTCTCAGCACAGCATTGGCGCAGACTGTCAAAATACCTTTAGTCCCTGGCTGGTTACTCTAGAGGAAAACTGAATACCTTATTTTTTTTTTTTTTAAAGATTACTTGCACATATTCTTAAGGATCTATGGAGAACAGAGCACAGAATTTGTGGAGTCGTGAACTGGATTTGAATCTCTGGCTCCACTATTTTCTACCTGTGCTACCCTGAGCAGGTAGTTTAATGCCTCTGAGTTTTGGTGTCTATATATTATCTGTATTACAGGGATGATAATATCAGCTCATCAAATGAAAAAATGAATCTAAAATTGCACTGAAATTGTAAATGCCTTCTACATAAGAATTGTTTCTATTAGAGGTTTGTAAGAGGCAGTAATTTCATCCCCAAACAATGAATTACTTTTTTTTTTTTTAATACTGTATGATTTCACTTACATGCGGAATCTAAAAAACAAAAATGAACAAACTTAACTAAACAGAAACAGTCATAGATACAGAGAACAAACATGTGGTTGCCAGAGGGAGGTAGTGGGGAGGGAGATTAAGAGGTACAAATTTTCAGTTACAAAATAAATGAGACACAGGTATAAAATGTACAGTGTGGGGAATATAGCACATAATATCATAATATCTTTGTATGGTAACAGATAATTAGGCTTATGGTGATCATTTTGAAAAAGAAGTATCAAATCACTATGTTGTATATCAGGAACAAGCATAGTGATATAGGTCAATTATACTTCAAAATCAAACAAATTCATAGAAAAAGAGATCAGACTTGTGGCCACTGGTGGAGGGGAGGGGAAATTAGATGAAGGCAGTCAGAAGGTACGCATTTCCAGTTGTAAGAGAAATAAGAATGAGGGATGTAATGTACATCATGATGAATACAATGAACAGTGCTGTATGTTACATATGAAAGTTGCTAACACAGTAAACCCTAAGAGTTCTCCTCACAAGGAAAAAAAAATGAATTACTTTTAACTGTTCTTTGATAATCAAAACCATATAATAGTAAACCAGTATTTTTTTTTTTTTTTTTTTTTTTTTTATGGCTGTGCTGGGTCTTCGTTTCTGTGCGAGGGCTTTCTCCAGTTGTGGCAAGCAGGGGCCACTCCTCATCGCGGTGCGCGGGCCTCTCACTATCGCGGCCTCTCTTGTTGCGGAGCACAGGCTCCAGACGCGCAGGCTCAGTAATTGTGGCTCACGGGCCCAGTTGCTCTGCGGCATGTGGGATCTTCCCAGACCAGGGCTCGAACCCGTGTGCCCTGCATTGGCAGGCAGATTCTCAACCACTGCGCCACCAGGGAAGCCCCTAAACCAGTATTTTTTAAATCTCATTCTTTTTAAATCCTCTGTACATGTAGAATTCTCTTTGGATGTTTGCTTTCTTGCTGGAGAATAAAATTAGCTGGACAATATGCAGTCATGCTTTTTGTAACCATTTTGAGAAGGTTGTTCCTACATAACTATCCTCAAATGTTTTTTTCTTTCTCCTTTTGGTTTCTTGTACAAGGCAGATAAAAATGCAAAGTTTAATGTTTTGGCCATTTTATCGTCTTCACTGATTTCACCTTCAGTGTTCATTTATTGTTCTTTATTTTACCCAATACACGGCAAATGCTAGAAACTTACTGCTCCATTCTTTCCGAAGTGGGCCTTGAGTACAAATACCGTGAGCTGCTACTTTTGTCAAAGATGCCACCAGGGAGAAAGCAAAAATTCCCTAATGTGTTCTGTTGATTCAGGGAGACCAAGAAAAACCATCCCGAATGGCTGCCGCTACTTATGTACACTTTTTCCTACTCCACTTGCCCATTAGGCTTGATGATCTAGTACCCAGTTCTCAATGTGTCATTTTAAAGTTGTGAACTGTGAACGTTATGTGTCCATCTAAAAATACCTTATGTGAGTTTTTGGTTGCCTTTTAAAAGAGAAATATAACTCTTACATTGTAGTACTTCTTGCCCTGTGGCTCCTGAGCTATTTCTCTAATCACAGTGTTTCCTTTGATTTTAACATGTACATTTTAGTTTATCTTATTTTGTCTATGTCTTCATTTGGATACCTTCTTAACTATCCAGGCAAGACTTCAAATAACTGCAACAACAACAGACTTGGAGGAAATGCCGTTTATACTTTTATCTGAGTGTTTTAAATACCCTTTGTTCACATCTGCCTGAACATCATTTTTAAGCATAATAGAGTAAGAGGATTTGTAACTTCCTCATATTAGAAACCTGTAAAAATAAAATAAACAGATCCTTTATTTGTCTTACTAAGATATGTGATAGTGATAGCTACTGAATGTTTCATTTTTTCTATTTTACCGTAGGTGATAGTGGTGCTTGTCTTTTTTCAGCATTCTCCATCTAATAAGCTTCAGATCCTAATTGTTTTACAAATATGACATTTAATCAATGCTCATTCTCAAGAAACTTCATTCACTACATGCATCAGTGGCTCTTTATGTTTCATTATGCACATGCATTCATGTAATGGCTTTCACTGTTTATCTTTTGATACTTCTTAGACTTCCTTGGCAAAGAAAGCTGTCAGAAAAATTTTAAGTATGTTCAGTTTTAGATATATAGATATATATATATCAATACGGTTTTGGATATTGTGACATCCTAATCAATAATGCTTTACTTTTACTGTATTTTTTTGAAGAGGTAGATTCAAATGAGGTAGATTCTGGTACAACCAGATGGTTCAAAACACAGAACATATAAAAAGGTATAAAATAAAAAGATTAATTCTCTTCCACATCCCCCAGCCAGCCAGTTCCCACCACTGTGTACACAAAATGAAAATCACATTTATTCGTTTCTTAGAATTCCTCCAGATGTTCTTTATGCAAATATAAGCAAATATAAATTCATATTCATAACTTTCCTTTTAAAAACAAAATAGAGCATTCTTTGCACACTCTTCTATATATTGCTTTTTTCACTGAAAAAGTAAACCTTGAAAGTCGTTCCATATTGTCACAAAAAGTGGTTCATCATTCTTTGTTTATAGCTGCATGATGCTCTATTGTAGGAGTGCATTCTAATGTATTTAACCAATCCCTCATTTGTGAACATGTGAGTTGTTTCCAGTCTTTACTTATGAACATTTGAGTTGTTTCCAATATCTTGCTATTATGAAATTGCTGTAATTAATATCCTTTTACATGTATTATTTTATACATGTATAAGTATATTTGTAAGATAAATCACAGTAATGGAAATCTCAGTCAAAGATTATAGTATGAATTTATATTGTTGATAAGTATTGCCAGATTGCCCTCTTTAAAGGTTATACTGGTTCATATTCCCACCTACAATGTGTGACAGTACCTGTTTCCCCATCGCCTTACCAATATGTATGTTATCCAACTTGTAGAATTTTGCTAATCTTAGAGGTGAAAAAAAATGGTATTTTGTGTGCCCTTAATTTGCATTTCTTATCAGTAAGATTGAACATCTTTTCTTACTTTTAAGAGCCATTTGTATTTCTTTTTCTCTGAATTTTTGTTAATATCACAGGCCCATTTTTCTACTGGGTTTTGGTTATAGTGTATTAAAATCAAGTATGTGTAAAAATCTCAGATTTGGGCAAATGTTAGAAACTGTTTTCTAACCAAAACCAGTCTTTCTTTATCCTGTCAGACTCTTGGAATATGCCCACTTTTGGATGAAAAGTAGAATATCTAGGTCATCCCTGAGATTTTTACATTCTTCGGGAAATGATTCTAATTAATACTGAGAAAAATAAAGAGAGAATGTGATGAAGCATTCATATTGCTAAATTAAATCATATGGTGATTCAAGTACCCCGATATCATTAGCTTCAATTAAACATCATTCTTGTAAAACCAATTAAGAACTAAAGCTTATTAGAAGGTAATGTCACTAAAGAAAGATGAATAGGACCACCAACACAGTAGTTTACCAGCATCTTTTTTTTTCCTTAGGCTATGTGGAGGAAAGAGCCAGACCTGAACTGGGGTCTCTTTGGATAAATAGAACTGAGTTATTCCCAGCCTCACTGTAGAGCTGATTTTCTGAAGTTGAAACAGACCTCAGGCTATACATCTCTTCACCTTCTCCAGAAAGACAGACAGACACACACACACACACACACACACACACATTTGTACCTAAAGCTTGTCAAATTGCTCCCTAACTCTTGAGGAAATGAATTTGGTTTCCTTTCTCCTATAACTTGCCTCTCAGGACCCAACAGACCTTTCAGAACACACTTCTGCAATACCAATAAAGCCCTTTGGGATTCATCCTAATAAATAGATATTTTGCTCTAATTTCCGTTTATGCCTGGAATGCACATGCAAGTCAGGATATGGCTATGGCCAGAGAAGGTTGTCCTCATTCAGGGTTAGGCCACAGTAACTGCTAATCCCAAACAGCTACTCATTTTTCCCCCGGAGTATCAGAGAGGCAGTGGATTGAGAGAGCTAAAAAGAGTCACATCAGTTATTTTCACTTATTTGGTCGGTTGGTTTTCAAGTTCTGAGACCAGAAAGAGTCTGTCCCTCCTCACTTCTTGTACACTGGATTTCAGCTGCCTTTTGGTGGCTAAGATCTCCCCCATCGCCTGCCATCCTCTCCCCACATGACTTGCTTGCAGTTGGCGTGAAGGCAGAAAGAAAATCAGATATACAGGGTCTGTCCTGGGTGCTAGGAGGATCACTTGGCCCAGGTTTTACCATCATAAAGGACTGCAATCTTGGATTTTTACCATTATTTTCATGTATTCATCCTAGAGATTCACAGACAGCGTTGCAAGGAGTAGGTGTTCCTCTTAAATTTTTAAAATATTGTCCCTGCAGTAGATCATAGAGCCTCCAGTGCATGACGAATAAACTTTTTTAAAAAATCCTATAATAATAAGGCACTCTTTCAGAGGTTAATATGTATAATGTAAATATTTAAAATATTCCATAACTTTGTTAACTTCATCTAAATATTTTTTTATTTTAAAAAATGCCTATTGTCTCAAATATTTAAAGTGGCCCAGACCTCTCTCAGTGTCCAGGAAATTCCTGGGCACTCAAGAGGGCTATATTATTATGTCTCTTAACTGAAGTCACCCAGATAATGAAATGCAGTTATGCAGGTTTTTGGAAGTGATGTTTATGGACATTTTTGGAGAGAAACGATAAAAGTCAGTTAAAACTTTCCTGGTTATATTTTTAAGAGACATGTGCCGTTTGGTTGTCCCTGAAAAGGTTTCTAAGTTCTAATGCAAGCATACGGTTAATTAAAAGGTTGCCATTTATTATGAACACTAGCATATTCATTTAAGATAAAGCAAATTTATGATTCAAAATAATATTTTTACTTGCTGTGCATAATGAATTGCATTTTGGTGCTGGATTTGGGTTTCTTTGTATAGTCAATGAGGTCTATAAAATCACTTATGTGTGTTGTATAATAACGGGCAACCAGCTTTATTTGATGCTGTAGTGGGGACCTGGCCAGGCCTGACTCTGCCTCTCTTTCACTTTGTGAGCTCTTTTTGGCTCACTGCCCCCCTCTAAGCCACATGACATTGTAAAATAAGAGGGTTCATTATAATTTCTAGGACCCTTCCCAGTCCTTGAACTCTATGACCAGGAGCATGATTTCATTATTTTAAATTATTATAAAGAATTTTAGTTGTTATGTTTGACTCTAGTATATGGTATATCTATACTACCTTACATATATATGATGGTCAGGAATGCATTCAAAATATATATTCAACAAGTATTTATCGAGCATCCACTATGTGCCAAGACACATAGACTATATACGCAAGGACCCTGCTCTCACGGAGTTCATATTCTAGTGGAGAAGACAGACATTAGAAAAGCAAATAAATAGACATTTCAGGTAGTTATAGGTATTGGGAAGAAAGTGAAAATAAGTTAATGGATAGAGAGTGACTTGAGAAGAGAGGACCTGGGAAAGGATGCTCAGGGATAAAGAGATGATATTTTAGCAAGATCAGAATAAGAAGAGGCTGGTTGTGCAAAGGCCTGGAGGAATAATGTTCCAGGTAGAGGGAATAGCAAAAGTAAAAGCTCTAAGGCGAGAATGACCTTAGCATGGTCGAGGAGTGGGAGGAATGCCCATGTGGCCAGAGTGGAGGGAGAAATATACAAGATGAGGTGAGAAAATTGGGTAGAGGGCAGATTACACCTGACATGGTGGTCAGGTGTCTGGATAGTTCTCTCAGTATAGTGGGAAGCCTCTGGATAACTTTAAGCCAAAGAATAATGTGATTTTGCTGGGGGAGCGAGTTAAATGATAATTCTGGCAGTCAAGTGGGCAGTAGATAGGCAAGTTTCAGGGTCTATTTTCATAGTGCAGAGAGGTGATGGTGGCTTAGACCAGGTTGGTAGCACAGTAGGTGGTGAGAAGTAAATGAATTGGGGAAATAGTCTAAGGAAGAACCAGCAGAATTTGCTTAGGGATTCCAGGTAGAATGTAAGGGCAAGAAAGAATCCAAGATAACTCAGAGATTTCTAGCCTGAGTAACTGGTTGAATGGGCATGTCATGGGGTTGGCATGGGGGGGAAATCAATCATTCTGTGTTGGACATCTTAAGATTAAAATGCCTTTTTGATGTTCAAGCAGAGATGCCAGATAGACAGTTGTATGTTGTGAGTCTGGAGCTCAGGGGGAGGTCATGGCAACAGATAGAAATGTGGGAGTCTTTTGCATCTTAGAAATGGACGAGAGAAGGAGAGAGAGGTGTAGATAAGTGAAGGTGGGTCATATCTGTATTTCCAGGTCTGAGAGAGGGAGGAGTAAAAGAGAGGGAGGCACCAATAGAGGCTGAGAAGGTGTGGTCATCAAGGCATGGGGGAAGCAAAGACCAACTGCTATATCCAAAGCCAAGAGGATGGAGAGATTGATTCCAGTAATGCTGCCAAAATGTCAAGAATGAAGAGATCAGGGAATATTTTAAAGATAATATTAATGCTAATATGTCTTAAGACATGATTTCTAGAGAACCTTCGGACCAGAAGTGAGTGCTACCTATACTGAATTTTAAATGTGTGCTATTTCTATAGTTTTAAACTCCAGGATGCAGAAGCATTTTTCTTTAATGCTTGCACAGAATAAGCCTAAATCCAATGAAAAGTAATTGCCCTCTAATAGTGATTCAGGAAAAAGAACAAATCAGTGTGCCCTGGGCAGCCTTCCAGCAGATCTGTTTCTAGCTGGGAGATAAATGATTTATAATACCCAAGAGTACTCACATTTTGCCGTATTTCACTTTTGAAAGTAAAATTTCATGGAAAGAAATTTGAAAGTTCTTTTTTTTTTTTGTAGCTGTTGCCAAACTGGATAAGGATTCCATTCTGTCCTTTGACATCATTTATCACGTGAAGCAAGGAGTCTAGTGCATATTCATTATTTAAAAGCTGTGGATGCCTTGTTATTGGATTGTTTCTCATTTATTTAATAAAAATTTGAACTGAATTGTAACACATAGGAAACTTCCTATATGTAGACAGAGTGTGCGTCCCAGAGTTGGTCTGTATACAAAACGATGTCATTGGAGGTACATAATGGAACAAATACAAACCAGATTTGTGCAATTAGCGATAATTATGCATAAAGGATCAGGTGAGCAAATCATCTCCCTCATTCTAACTTAAACCTTTACAAGGAGCATTAGTTCTAGGGCCACCAGGGTGCTGTGAAAGTGGTAATTTAATAAATGATATCCTAGTACCATGAAAGAATTGGCATTTGCCCACCTGATATGTCTGGTTTAGGGGACTAAGTTATGCCTCTGGGAGGATTTACCCCATAACATTTTAAAGATATGTTTTATACTTAATAGGTTTCTTGTGTATTTTTTGGATTATTTAACTAAGCTTTTAAGGAGCCATTTTTAGCCCTCTCAGAACTCATCTCTAATCAATTCAATTATGTGTGAAGAGCAGTAGTTTTGTTTCCTGTTGTTGGGTTCTGTCTTTCCCTCATCAAAAAATAAAAACATATGAAAAAAATTCTAGGCTTTAAAAAAATCTCTATTCACATGATTTTTATTTCTACCAAATATGATCAATTAACATGTATCAAATGCCCAAGAGGTCCATGAAATCATACCAGGCCAAAGTGGCATGAGAAGCTGGTATAATTGAGGCTGGGCTATATACCAAGGTCTTTACATGCATTCTCCCAATTCTCATAAGTTTGAAAAATAGATATTGTTATCCCCATTTAAGAGATAAGAAAATCACAGCTTATATAACTTGTCCAAAGTCAATGGAGAAATCGAGTTTCAAATATTTTATGAACATAAAACCTGTGTGCTTTCCACATTACTGAGTTAACTCTCTACAAAAGAACCCCCATTCCTCTGCTCGAATTGTTTGCAGTTATATTAGCCAAGAAACATTAAACACTGCATGTGTGTACTATTAAGACAGTACACTCATGCTCTGTTGCTGTAAACTTTAAAAAGAAAACCTTTAGAAGAAAATAAAGAATTGCTTCTCTCACCTATTTCCAATTGGCTTATCTTTGCCGATGGCAGAAAAAGCAAATGTGGTCAATGCATGCCTCCTTCTATTTATAAAATTTCTAATAGGCCCACGTGACTCACAGTCACAGATGAGAAGAGATCGTTTAGTGGATGTGTATCCAATCCTGAAGTTTGTTACTCACAGAAGAGCTTGCCCTCAAATGATTCTGAGGGCTCCTAGGATGAGTTCAGCCTTTGCTTCATACTTCTTCTCAGTTATGCAAAAATATGCAATACAAGAAGGAAATTCTGGGGTCAGAAGGATAAAACATAAAGGAAATGGAAAAGAAGATGGTTTAATTATGCGAATTGCTCGAGACTTTCTGGTATTTCTCCAACTAGTTTAACGTCTTTTTTTTTTTTCAATTAAGTTTGTAGGTATTTAACAAAGGTGGCAAAGCTTTCTACTTCGTTTAACGAAGAATTTTTTGACCTAATAGATTTTTAGCTAAATTCTCTGATAATTGGAATTTATAAAAGTGTCCCTTGAAATTGTTTCCTACAGGAAAGATGCTGACAGGAGTAGCACCAGCAATGCTTACATATATCAGTTTTATTAAGTCTGTTTACATAAGTGGAGTGTTTTTCAGATAATGCACAAATGCTTGCAATACATCCCTAATTGTCAAAGAAGCAAATATCTGAGCTTTATGGTACCCAGAATAGCCATTATGTGTTGTTTACTCTTTCTATCGCAATAAATATCAAATGTTTTGTTAAGCTTGTCTTCAGCAAAATCGAAGCCAATAAAGGCTGCTGTTATACAGTGAAGAAATGTGAAGGCAGGCTACTCTTGAAGTCAGTACCCAAATTGTTCAATAGATCTACACACACGTGCGTAACCTTTCTAAGCTACTTCTTTATGCAGTGGATGTGTGGATAGTGCATGTCAAATGGTAACCATGCCCACCTCTACAATGTCTGCTTTGCTGTGCTTGAATTATTCACTTTGGACCACTGAGATCAACTCATTTCTCACATAACGCTTTTGTGCTTCTACAAGCTGTGTCATTACATATTTATAGGCTGTCTCCAAGAGAAATTACAGTTTCTCTGAAAACATCTTTTGCTAGAATGTGGCAATCCTAGGTGTAGAATTCCAAAGTCTATGAATTATATAAATTAAGGCACAAGTTTGCGTATATTTTCTAAAAGTTGAAGTTTCTGGAATATTACGAAAGCTTTTCCGTCTTGGGCCTTGCCATTAGCTCTAAACTTCTTGTTATTCTACTATAAGGCTAAATAAGACGTCACTGCGTTAAAGACGGTAGTCTCCAACTTTTCCTCATTATATTTTGCCCTGCAGAATAGGAGAGGGTGACTTGGGGCTGAGGGGTCCTTTTAGATCTCCTGTTCATATGTGTACTTATTCCTAGCAGTGCTCATAAATAGATACATATATATAGATGAATATATCTATGAAATATATATGTATGTATGGATGGATGGATATGCATATGTGTGTATGTGTGTGTATATCTTTGTGTTTTTCTCATATAGCATTGATGAACTGATCTGGAAAATTTAAACAACGTTTATATTGAAAAATGCTGAGCGACTTGCGTGTCAATATGGGATTTCATAAAATATCTGTGTTTCAAAATATACTGTGGCTCAGTGTTAAATGCTTATTAGGAGTGTCCTTCTAAAGCTTTGACAATGTAATTTTCAAATTTTCACCTTAAAATACCTTAAGGTGAACTACATGACAGAAGAGAGAGAGTCAGAGAAAGTTTCAGTTTTCATAAATGAACCTCCTCTATGGTATTATTCCTAACAGAACCCAATATAGTTTTACTTGATTACTTTCATGATTGAAGTATCCCAAAGCAGACCCAAAATTCAATAATGAAGCTGACAAACAGTGATGGAAGGAAAGGTTTCTTTTATTCTAGATGTTCGTAAATGTCAGTAACTCGTTAATTGGAAAACTGCAAGAGTCCTACTGAGTATAATGCTACAAAATCAGTTTAAAATTAAACATTTGCATTTTGTGGAGTTGAACTGCATTTTCCTTGTTTGTCCTAATCAACTATAAAAGCTGAATCTTTGCTTAGGCAGGGTTTATGGGGAAAAGTAGTGAAGTTGATGAGGTAGACATAACCCAAGGAGAGTTAGACAAGCAAGTAATTCGTGAGGAAATTGTACGTCTGAATAATTTGTCTCAGAAGCAAATGAAGATAATTTGATAATCTTTGGACTATTAAATCTAGGTTCCTGGGTTTTAATTTTTATTTTGCCACTGACAAATTGAGTCATAATAGACCATTTAATATCAATGGATTTCTCTAACTAGAAATTCAGCAAATCGTAGCCCATAATGGGCCTTGAAAAAAAGATGTGTCAAGTGTCTGCATCTTTATTACGATAGAAAGTGGAAGGACAGGTTTGGGCAACACTCAGATTGGTCTGCAATGGCCAAATAACAGACTTTCCTCTCCACTAAGGGTTGTTTGTCCTGCAGACTCTCTTTATCGAGGCAGTGGGTCCGTATTGGGAAAAGAATGGTCTTTGCCGTCAGACAGACCTCGGTTGGAATCATGTCTCTGCCACTTATTAGCTATTTAGCCTTAGATTTTTAACTTCCCCGAGATTCAGTTTTCTCATCTGTAAAAACGGGGATAGTAATATTTGTGACTGTAGAAGTAAATTCCTGCTCAAAGGCGTTCATACCTTAAAGATGAGCAGGTTGATGTGTACAAGGCAGTTCGGTAAGTGCTGTCATGGGAACATGTGTTTGTTGCCGTGGGATCCCTGTTAACTCTGGTCTATCACTCAGCTTCCTCACCCACCACATAAAGGGTTGCAGTCACCATCTCTTGAGCTCAGCCAGTCCTGGTGCTTCATTTACACTATTTTATTCAATCCTCACAGCAATTCTGTGAGGTAGGTACTATTCCCATTTTATAGGTGACGAAACTGAAGCTCAGGGAGAAGAAGGGACTTGTCCAAGGTCACACAGCTAATAAACGGCAGTGCAGTATGAACTATGAAAATTGCATTACAGGAAAATCTAGTGTATTAAAACTGGGTTTGTGTTTTCCATACAAAAGTTATCTCTGTTCTAACACCCTGGTAAGGTTTTGTCTGTGTAATCACCGCCTCTCACTGTAAAACCAGAGAAGTCTCCAAAGTACGGCTTTAAATAATGAAAATCACAGACTTCCAGCCTTGCGACAGCCATGATAAATCCTGCTTTAATCATGCATTAAAAACATGTCATCTGTTTGATAAGCATTCTGCTATTGCTTGACCTAGCAATGAATTAATGAAGCAAAATATGTGACACCTCAAGGCATATGTATGAAATATGTTATTCCCAAGGCATCCAAACGTGATCCTCACCCACAATCCTGGGCGCAAAAAGGTGTTGGTTCTAAGATAGTATATAACACCACCAGCTCACGCTTAGAAATTGAGCTTAAATCTGGGAATTTTCAAAACTAAAAGGAGTTCAGAGATAGGTCCTGAAATGAGCCAAGGCCTAAAGAGATGACAATATTGGAAAGAATGGCTGATAAGTGCTCATCAGCTGGTTTCCAAAAGCTCTCTGTGAAATTCTTAAGTTCAGCAAAGAGTCTGCCCCTGTCTGCCCAGTAACCCTGCTGCACAGAGCCTCTCCTGAGTCTGAGAACAGAGACTGCAGCCTCCCTACCCTGGAGCCTGGCTATTTGTAGGGGTGGCTGGGAGAGCCAGAGGGAGAGGAAAGACAGATTCAGTGATCTTTGCTAACCGCACAAGTCATTCCACCATTTTCTTCGTTGCATTGCTCCGTGTCGCCGGGTCTAAGATTTATTTTACCCCTCTAGCTGCGTGAACACTAATGAAAAGTTTGACATACTGTTAGCAGCAGGCTCTGAACCTGTTGTCTGGAATACGAAAGGAGAAAAGAGAGTGTCCCACTATTTATTCATTTTAAGATGATAAACCCCTTGTAGGAACCAGTTCATAAATGCTCTCTCGGGGACAATGGTGGGCATAGAGGAGGAGTTGAGAGAGAAATTCAGCCAAATTTCATCTCCTAAAATGCTTGGAGCTTCTTGGCCAAAAGGCATTCTTCCAAGTGATTTGTTTATGTGCTGGAAAAAAAAAACTTGAATCTTATAAAGTAAACCAAGAACTCATGATGAGGAAGTGAGATGTGAAAACTTGGAGAAATGATATGTTCTTTTCTCAACTGAAATTTTAGGGAATCTTCAAATGCGGCCTCAAGTCCCTATTCTGTATCAGTGATAGATGGTCACCCCGAATACATCCAGTAGTGACTACTATATGAAAATGTGCCTTTCTTTACACATACACACACACACTATAAAAAAGGATGTCAATCAAATTTGGGCAAATAGTATATCATAGTGGTAAAGAGCATGTAAGTTAAAGCTTTATTTCTACACTTTGCTTCCTGGGAACATTTAGGCACCTTGTTTCATCTCTATAAGCCTCTGTATCCTCAAATTTTCGGAAGTGTTATTGTACCTGCACCTGTGCAATTACATCGTCCTAAGTATTGATAATGTATATGAAGTACTAAGCACAGTGCTAGGCGTGTATGTACACCCACGCTGCTCTCAGCAGCAATATAATAGTAATGCCATTTAGAATTCACCATGGAATCTATTTAGCATGAGCAATGGCCAATTCTTCCTGAAAGCCAGGACTCCTTTTGTAAAATGAAGTTATCATTTTTTACAATTTTAAATATTATTGAGTTGTTGAAAAGAAAAAAGATTACACATATAGAGGATTTAGACTCGTGCTGACACACAGTGAGTGCTCAGTGTTAGCTACCATTGTGTATAGGAGTATTAGTATTATTGGCATAAAAAATCTTCTAGTTGACTCAAGTATGCTTTTTTTTTTTTCTTGTAACGTATATCCTTTACATACAACCCAGGGCTTCAAGCTGGGGTTTACTTTTCCTTCCATCTACTTTGCATTCTGATAACTTCTGGCTTAATCCATTTTCTCCATTACCACTAAGTCTCATCTCTTGTTTCAGTGTTTTGATTATTAATGAAAGTAGACTCTCAGAAAAAGCGTTGCTTTTCCTCAGCATATTGGAAACATTCTTTGGAGTATTTTTTCTAAGACCACTGCACATTTCAGCCATGAAGGAAGGAGTTGGGGGTCACAGAGTGGGTTTTGGCACACATATGGCCCTTGCTCTGCAGTCAGATCAGTGACCCTGGGGAGAAGAGTCTGTGCTCCTAGCTCCAAAATGTTACTCAAGATTATAAATGTACACTATTCATTTTGCCTTTTCTATTACGCCAGGGTGCCAGATATAGAGACCGATTTTCAGCTTGTATTTTGGAAACTGAGTCTGGACAATATTTATTTTTCCAGTTTCATTAGGAATTTGTCAGCAGTAGGGACTATCTGATCATTTATTTGTATAAAGTAATTTTTCAGCAGTTGACATTTGTTTCCTTTTACATGACACTTGGTTAACAGGAAAAAGAAAGAAAGAAAAAAAGAAGAAAAAATACTGAGCCACTGAACCAGGTTGGAAAGTTACCTTAGTTATAAGATTTCATCATGTCACTGATTGTCAGAGCAACAGGTGAGGGTTTAAAGGCTATTTTCATGGTAATCAAACCTAGACAAGAATGCTCCTCTCCACAGATCAATGTGAATCATTCTTTTCTTCTAATGACACCCAGCATTCATTCACACACTGGCACAAGATTCAGACCTCTTAAAATAAAGTCATCCTGATTGCATTTTGCTTCCTCTCATTTTCCCATCAATCTTGAGCCCATTCTAGAAACTACCATACTGAAATTTTCTAAATGTAGAAATCTTTGAGGTAATATCATGTAAAAGAAGAGTTCTTGGAGAGCCCTGATTTTACAGAAAGCTCCATCTTTCTCTCTACAGTTTACATGAGAAATGCAAAAAAGTTCCCAGACAAGGGGCAAAAAAAAAAAGTGATTTAAGTAATCAAGAGATATGATCATTTAAATGATCCAGTTTTAAAGCTGTGACCGTGGTTATTGGAATGTTAAAAAGAAAAAACTCAATCTTTTTTTTAAAATTTTATATATTTTTTCACTCTCAGTCTTTTTAATGCAAATATTTTTAACATTTTTCATTAGTTACCTCAAGAAAATCTATGTACTGTTTTAATTATTTTCCACAAAATTTCCTTCAGTCTAAATTGTGATCAATATATATCCCAGTAACTTAATTTTCTATTATTCATTGGTCAGAAAATTGGGGGGAACCCTAATTTCTGCAAATGTCTTATTTATTTCTATTGATCCTACCATACAGGTCTAGTTGCTATTACATAAAATCATTGATTCATATGACCCTCCAAGAATACTCAGATATGGTATAGCCTATTTATGCCCACATGAATACTTTCTCCTGAAGAATGGTACACTTTTAAAATAAGAATTAACAGGTGTGGTTTTAAACAGTCAATACTCACTACGCTGAAGTAATTCATATTTTTTATCAGATTATTAGTCTAATGCTTAGAACTTATTGAACCTAGGCGTGTTTCACAGTGTTGAGGTACGGAGAATGCCAGCTGGCATAATCTGATGACCAAACCAAAGATTTACAGCAGATAGGCCTCCCTACATATAGAAAATGTAGAAGCTGTACTGAAAATAAGATTTTAAAGTTTTTCATTGGGGTCTGATATGGTAATGAAAATGAGTTTTATGGCACAGAGTCCATCCCTCTAGAAATTTTTGGTGATGAAGACTATGACTCTTTTTCACGTGTCCTTGCTGGAAACACTACTAAGAAGAAGCATCGGAGTTATGATTTGTGATTCAGACACACAAGCAATAGGAATGCTAGAGGCAGAAAATGTGCAATTTCATGCTCATTAGTTTCAGAGAGGATTTACAAATTAACCTGGCTCGAGATACTACTCTTCCAAAAGGCCTGCAGGCATCAGGGAGCAGCACAGTTACCACAGACCACGTCCACAAGGTTGACCAGATGCTTGGGGGCCACAGTGGTCTTATTTATTCCCACGTGAAGATTATAGGTCAAGTTCTGTGCTGGAGACCTTCCTTGCAGATGCATGGAAGCGACTTTGTGTCTGAAACAAAAGAGTTTAAAGAGATAGTACCATGGAAGATGCTTTCCCCCATGTCCCTTCTACGAGGTAGGACATAAGTTTTCATTTTCAGTTGTTCTTTACTAGCTAGGGGGTAGTAGCTCAATGCTATTTTCTGTCTCCACTTTAAAGTGTAAGTTGACTAATAGATTATTATTACAGTCAATCAACTGCTGTAGGTAATCTGACCTTAGATGTATCCAGGTACCCCCATAAATCAGCCATGTTAGGACTGTTAAAGGGTTTAAAGTGGATCAAGAGAAGATGAAACTTACTCAAAACCATACATTGCAACAGTTTCATTTCCATTTGTGGAATCCATTCCATAAGCAATTTGATAATTCTAATATTTGAGGTCTGGGGATAGTATTGAAGCCATTCTGCCAGCTTCTTTATGGGCTGTCACTGACACAATCAGGTGACAATCAGGACAGGTGGATCCTCACTAGTTTTGCCTTTGCTGTTGGTCAAATCAATTAGAGCAGGTATTTCTTCAATGTGTGTGCAGATCACCTGGTTAGAAGACAGGCCAGCAGCAATATGGGCTGTATGGTTGGCATTCTTTTTAGCTGTAATATTTAATCCCTGAAATGGCGATGTGATTGCAATTAATGTAATTTTACAGGACATTCTATCATTGTGAATAAACCACCGTACATTTGGGTTTTTTTAAATCTGTAAACATTTTTTTAAATTGTTATTTTATATTGGAGTGTAGTTGATTTACAGTGTTGTTAGTTTCAGGTGTACAGCAAAGTGATTCAGTTATACATATACATATATCCATTCTTTTTCAGATTCCTTTCCCATATAGATTATTACAGAGTACTGAGTAGCATTCCCTGTGCTATACAGTAGGTCCTTGTTGATTATCTATTGTATATATAGTAGTGTGTATATGTTAATCCCAAACTGCTAATTTATTCCTCCCCCCTACTTTTCCCCTTTGGTAACCATAAGTTTGTTTTCTAAGTCTGTGAGTCTGTTTCTGTTTTGTAAATAAGTTCATTTGTATTATTTTTTCAGATTCCACATAAGTTATATCATATGATATTTTTCTTTCTCTGTCTGACTTACTTCACTTAGTATGATAATCTCTAGGTCCATCCATGTTGCTGAAAATGGCATTATTTCATTCTTTTTTATGGCTGAGTAGTTTTCCATTGTGTGTGTGTGTGTGTGTGTGTGTGTGTGTGTGTATACTATATCTTCTTTATTTTATAAGATGGTCTTATAAGACAGGCCTGCAGCAATATGGGCTGTATGGTTGGCATTCTTTTTACTTTTTATTTTTTTGTTTTCCTTTTCTTTTTTTTTTGAAATTTTGAATTTTATTTTATTTATTTTTTTATACAGCAGGTTCTTATTAGTTATCCATTTTATGCATATTAGTGTATACAGGTCAATCCCAATCTGCCAATTCATCCCACCACCACCACCCCTGCCGCTTTCCCCCCTTGGTGTCCATACGTTTGCTCTCTACATCTGTGTCTCAATTTCTGCCCTGCAAACCAGTTCATCTGTACCATTTTTCTAGGTTCCACATATATGCGTTAATATACGATATTTCTTTTTCTCTTTCTGACTTACTTCACTCTGTATGACAGTCTCTACATTCACCCATGTCTCTACAAATGACCCAATTTCGTTCCTTTTTATACCTGAGTAATATTCCATTGTATATATGTACCACATCTTCTTTATCCATTCGGCTGTCGATGGGCATTTAGGTTGCTTCCATGACCTGGCTATTGTAAATAGTGCTGCAATGAACATTGGGGTGCATGTGTCTTTTTTGAATTATGGTTTTCTCTGGCTATGTGCCCAGTAGTGGGATTGCTGGGTCATATGGTAATTCTAGTTTTAGTTTTTTAAGGAACCTCCATACTGTTCTCCATAGTGGCTGTATCAGTTGATATTCCCACCAACAGCGCAAGAGGGTTCCCTTTTCTCCACACCCTCTCCAGCATTTGTTGTTTGTAGATATTCTGATGATGCCCACTCTAACTGGTGTGAGGTGATACCTCATTGTAGTTTTGATTTGCATTTCTCTAATAATTAGTGATGTTGAGCAGCTTTTCATGTGCTTCGTGGCCATCTGTATGTCTTCTTTGGAGAAATGTCTATTTAGATCTTTTGCACATTTTTTGATTGGGTTGTTTGTTTTTTTAATATTGAGCTGCATGAGCTGTTTATATATTTTGGAGATTAATCCTTTGTCCGTTGATTCGTTTGCAAATATTTCTTCCATTCTGAGGGTTGTCTTTTCATCTTGTTTATGGTTTCCTTTGCTGTGCAAAAGCTTTTCAGTTTCATTAGGTCCAATCTGTTTCTTTTTGTTTTTATTTCCATTACCCTAGGGGGTGGATCAAAAAAGACCTTGCTGTGATTTATGTCAAAGAGTGTTGTTCGTATGTTTTCCTCTAAGGGTTTTATATTGTCCGGTCTTACATTTAGGCCTCTAAT
Source organism: Eschrichtius robustus (assembly GCF_028021215.1). Lineage (NCBI taxonomy): Eukaryota > Metazoa > Chordata > Mammalia > Artiodactyla > Eschrichtiidae > Eschrichtius > Eschrichtius robustus. The sequence goes on along the minus strand of NC_090836.1, from coordinate 55,656,756 downwards.
CCATTTTGAGTTTATTTTTGTGTATGGTGTTAGGGAGTGTTCTAATTTCATTCATTTACATGTAGCTGTCCAGTTTTTCCAGCACCACTTATTGAAGAGACTGTCTTTTCTCTATTGTATATCCTTGCCTCCTTTGTCATGATTAGTTGACCATAGGTGCATGGGTTTATCTCTGGGCTTTCTATCCTGTTTCATTGATCTATATTTCTGTTTTTGTGCCAGTACCATATTGTCTTGATTACTGTAGCTTTGTAGTACAGTCTGAATTCAGGGAGTCAGATTCCTCCAGCTCTGCTTTTTTCCCTCAGGACTGCTTTGGCTATTCGGGGTCTCTTGTGTCTACATACAAATTTTAACATTTTTTGTTCTAGTTCTGTAAAAAATGCCATTGGTAATTTGATAGGGATTGCATTGAATCTGTAGATTGCTTTGGGTAGTAGAGTCATTTTCACAATATTGATTCTTCCAATCCAAGAACATGGTATATCTCTCCATCTATTTGTATCATCTTTAATTTCTTTCATCAGTGTCTTATGGTTTTCTGCATACAGGTCTTTTGTCTCCCTAGGTAGATATATTCCTAGGTGTTTTATTTTTTTTGTTGCAATAGTAAATGTGAGTGTTTCCTTAATTTCTCTTTCAGATTTTTCATCATTAGTGTATAGGAATGCAAGAGATTTCTGTGCATTAATTTTGTATCCTGCAACTTTACCAAATTCATTGACTAGCTCTAGTAGTTTTCTGGTGGCATCTTTAGGATTCTCTATGTATAATATCATGTCGTCTGCAAACAGTGACAGTTTTACTTCTTCTTTTCCAATTTGTATTCCTTTTATTTCTTTTTCTGCTCTGACTGCCGTGGCTAGGACTTCCAAAACTATGTTGAATAATAGTGGTGAGAGTGGGCATCCTTGTCTTTTTCCTGGTCTTAGAGGAAATGCTTTCAGTTTTTCACCATTGAGAATGATGTTGGCTGTGGGTTTGTCATATATGGCCTTTATTATGTTGAGGTAGGTTCCCTCTATGCCCACTTTCTGGAGAGTTTTTATCATAAATGGGTGTTGAATTTTGTCAGAAACTTTTCCTGTATCTGTTAAGATGATCATATGGATTTTCTTCTTCAATTTGTTAATATGGTGTATCACATTGATTGATTTGCATATATTGAAGAATCCTTGCGTCCCGGGGATAAATCCCACTTGTTCATGGTGTATGATCCTTTTAATGTGCTGTTGAATTCTGTTTGCTAGTATTTTGTTGAGGATTTTTGCAACTATATTCATCAGTGATATTGGTCCGTAATTTTCTTTTTTTGTAGTGTCTTTGTCTGGTTTTGGTATCAGGGTGATGGTGGCCTCATAGAATGAGTTTGGGAGTGTTCCTTCCTCTGCAATTTTTTGGAAGAGTTTGAGAAGGATGGGCGTTAGCTCTTCTCTAAATGTTTGATAGAATTCACCTGTGAAGCCATCTGGTCCTGGACTTTTGTTTGTTGGAAGATTTTTAATCACAGTTTCAATTTCATTATTTGTGATTTGTCTGTTCATATTTTCTATTTCTTCCTGGTTCAGTCTTGGAAGGTTATACCTTTCTAAGAATTTGTCCATTTCTTCCAGGTTGTCCATTTTTTTGGCATAGAGTTGCTCGCAGTAGTCTCTTAAGTTGCTTTATATTTCTGTGGTGTCTGTTGTAACTTCTCCTTTTTCATTTCTAATTTTATTGATTTGAGTCCTCTCCCTCTTTTTCTTGATGAGTCTGGCTAATAGTTTATCAATTTTGTTTATTTTCTCAAAGAACCAGCTTTTAGTTTTATTGATCTTTGCTATTGTTTTCTTTGTTTCTATTTCATTTATTTCTGCTGTGATCTTTATGACTTCTTTCCTTCTGCTAACTTTGGAGTCTTTTTCTTCTTCTTTCTCTAGCTCCTTTAGGTGTAAGGATAGATTGTTTATTTCAGACTTTTCTTGTTTCTTGAGGTAGGCTTGTATTGCTATAAACTTCCCTCTTAGAACTGCTTTGCTGCATCCCATCGGTTTTGGATCGTCGTGTTTTCATTGTCATTTGTCTCTAGGTATTTTTTGATTTCCTCATTGATTTCTTCAGTGATCTCTTGGTTATTTAGTAGCGTATTGTTTAGCCTCCATGTGTCTGTGTTTTTTACGTTTTTTTCCGTGGAATTGATTTCTAATCTCATAGTGTTGTGGTCAGAAAAGATGCTTGATATGATTTCAAATTTCTTGAATTAACTGAGGCTTGATTTGTGACCCAAGATGTGATCTGTCCTGGAGAATGTTCCATGCTCACTTGAGAAGAAAGTGTAATCTGCTGTTTTTGGATGGAATGTCCTATAAATATCAATTAGATCTATCTGGTCTATTGTGTCATTTAAAGCTTGTGATTCCTTATTAATTTTCTGTTTGGATGATTTGTCCATTGGTATAAGTGAGGTGTTAAAGTCCCCCACTATTATTGTGTTACTGTCGATTTCTTCTTTTATAGCTGTTAGCAGTTGCCTTATGTTTTGAGGTGCTCCTATGTTGGGTGCATATTTATTTATAATTGTTTTATCTTCTTCTTGGATTGATCCCTTGATCATTATGTAGTGTCCTTCCTTGTCTCTTGTGACATTCTTTATTTTTAAGTCCATTTTATCTGATATGAGTATTGTTAATCCAGCTTTCTTTTGATTTCCATTTGCATGGAGTATCTTTTTCCATCCCCTCACTTTCAGTCTGTATGTGTCCCTAGGTCTGAAGTGGGTCTCTTGTAGACAGCATATATATGGGTCTTGCTTTTGTATCCATTCAGCAAGCCTGTGTCTGTTGGTTGGAGCATTTAATTCATTCACGTTTAAGGTAATTATCAAAATGTATGTTCCTATGACCATTTTCTTAATTGTTTTGTGTTTGTTTTTGTAGGTCCTTTTCTTCTCTTGTGTTTCCCACTTAGAGAAGTTCCTTTAGCATTTGTTGTAGAGCTGATTTGGTGGTGCTGAATTCTCTTAGCTTTTGCTTGTCTGTAAAGCTTTTGATTTCTCCGTTGATTGTGAATGAGATCCTTGCTGCATAGGGTAATCTTGGTTGTAGGTTCTTCCCTTTCATCACTTTAAGTATGTCCTGCCACTCCCTTCTGGCTTGTAGAGTTTCTGCTGAGAAATCAGCTGTTAACCTTATGGGAGTTCCCTTGTATGTTATTTGTTGTTTTTCCCTTGCTGCTTTCAATAATTTTTCTTTGTCTTTAATTTTTGCCAATTTGACTACTACGTGTCTCGGCATGTTTCTCCTTGGGTTTATCCTGTATGGGACTCTCTGTGCTTCCTGGACTTGGGTGGCTATTTCCTTTCCCATGTTAGGGAAGTTTTCGACTATAATCTCTTCAAATATTTTCTCGGGTCCTTTCTCTCTCTCTTCGCCTTCTGGAACCCCTATAATGCGAATGTTTGTGTGATTAATGTTGTCCCAGAGGTCTCTTAGGCTGTCTTCATTGCTTTTCATTCTTTTTTCTTTATTCTGTTCCACAGCAGTGAATTCCACCATTCTGTCTTCCAGGTCACTTATCCGTTCTTCTGCCTCAGTTATTCTGCTATTGATTCCTTCTAGTGTAGTTTTCATTTCAGTTATTGTATTGTTCATCTCTGTTTGTTTGTTCTTTAATTCTTCTAGGTCTTTGTTAAACATTTCTTGCATCTTCTCGATCTTTGCCTCCATTCTTTTTCCGATGTCCTGGATCATCTTCACTCTCATATTCTGAATTCTTTTTCTGGAAGGTTGCCTATCTCCACTTCATTTAGTTGTGTTTCTGGGGTTTTATCTTGTTCCTTCCTCTGGTCCATAGCCCTCTGCCTTTTCATCTTGTCTATCTTTTTGTGAATGTGGTTTTCATTCCACAGGCTGCAGGATTGTAGTTCTTCTTGCTTCTGCTGTCTGCCCTCTGGTAGATGAGGCTACCTTAGAGGCTTGTGCAAGTTTGCTGGTGGGACAGACTGGTGGTGGGTAGAGCTGGGTGTTGCTCTGGTGGGCAGATCTCAGTAAAACTTTAATCTGCTTGTCTGCTGATGGGTGGGGCTGGGTTCCCTCCCTGTTGGTTGTTTGGCCTGATGCAGCCCAACACTGGAGCCTACCCGGGCTCTTTGGTGGGGCTAATGGCAGACTCTGGGAGGGCTCATAGCAAGGAGTACTCCCCAGAACTTCTGCTGCCAGTGTCCTTGTCCTCACGGTGAGACACAGCCACCCCCCGCCTCTGCAGGAGACCCTCCAACACTAGCAACTTGGCCTGGTTCAGTCTCCTATGGGGTCACTGCTCCTTCCCCTGGGTCCCGATGTGCACACTACTTTTGTGTGCCCTTCAAGAGTGGAGTCTCTGTTTCCCCAGTCCTGTTGAAGTCCTGCAATCAAATCCCGCTAGCCTTCAAAGTCTGATTCACTAGGAATTCTTCCTCCCGTTGCCGGACGCCCAGGTTGGGAAGCCTGACGTGGGGCTCAGAACCTTCACTCCAGTGGGTGGACTTCTGTGGTATAAGTGTTCTCCACTTTGTGGTCGGTCACCCACCCAGCAGTTATGGGATTTGATTTTATTGTGATTGCACCCCTCCTGCCATCTCATGTGGCTTCTCCTTTGTCTTTGGATATCTTTTTTGATGAGTTCCAGTGTCTTCCTGTCTGTGATTGTTCAGCCGTTTTCCTCGGTTGGCATTCTTTTTAGCTGTAATATTTAATCCCTTAAATGGTGATGTGATTGTGATTAATATAATTTTAGAGGACATTCTGTCAGTGTGAAGAAACCACCATACATTCGTTTTTAAAATGAAGTTTTGCTCTGTTTGGATGTTTTTTAACGTTCAGAATCAAAAGACCTGGTCCCCTTTAAGAATATAGAGCACATCAGTGTCAGAATGAGAATACTGTAAGGAAACCTGCAGAGTAAAGGATAGACAATGATGCCATGCAGATGCAAAACAAATAACAAAAGAGAGGAGAGCAGTAGAAGGTTGGAATAGGGGAAATCATCTCTTCATAGGAAAGGGACTGTAATGGAGCAGCTCGCTGCCTCTGCCTCCTGCCTTCAAGCTCAGATCGTTCTTGCTCCCTTCTGATTTAAACCTCGTTGTGTGGACCACTTTACCCCAGTAGGGAAGGAGATGAAATTAATTTATTCTCAAAAACTCATGCCAAAGCAATAGAGCTAAAGTCTATGTAGCACCCAGAAGCCTGTGACTCTAGGAGAGATTAAGGGTGTACTTTTCATTTGCCCTGGAAAAACAGGGTCATTTTAATCAGGAATTAAGAACTATTTCAGATTGCAGAGGAATATTTGGCCATATCATTGAGTTTGCATTTCTTTAAATTATGCAGGGCGTTGTGCTTGTAGTTATACCTTGTCTTAATAAGTAGAGAAAGGCAGAATTAAGATCTATGATCAAAACCATGTGACAGCTAGCCTTCAGGAAATCTTGCTTAAATTTTAGAGTATGCCATCAAACCAGCAAGGCAGCAAACTGAACTGGAAGTCTAATGTCAAAAAGAGAGAAATATGTTATATCTGGCTGCTTTTTTGGTCCATTTTCAATCTCTGTCACTACTACAAAAATGACAATGGAGCAAAAAAGCAGCCAGAGATAATATGCAAATTAGTAGCTGTAGCTCTGTGCATATGTACTCCTGTTTTCTAACAAGGATGAGTTGCATTGTCTTAGGGCCGTGGTTTGTCAGCTGTTTTCAAGAGTCAAGATGCTTCTTTGTGTCCCAGTTTCTGAGTTTTATATCATTAGTATATGTTGAATTTATCGAATGCTTTTTTCTGAATTGTCTGTGATAATAGTTCTCTTTATCTCCTTCGTTCTGGGAATTTTCTGAATTGCAGCAACTGATTTTCAAATGTTAACAAGAATTTGAAAAAGAATAGATACATGTATATGTATAACTGAATCACTTTGCTGTACACATGAAACTATCACAACATTGTTAACTATACTTTAATATAAAATAAAAAGTTTAAAAAAATAAATAAATTCTCACTATGGCTTTCGTAAATTTATTAAAAATAAAATGTATGCCTGGAGTATAACCCAATTGAATGTGATGAATTATTTGTCTTTTAAAAAATTTTTTTAAAGATTTAGTTTTTAAAATATATTGTCAGTTTTTCTTATTTTTTGTTTTGTTTGTTTTGTTTTAGATGCACTGTGCTGTAATTTTTCTTCCTTGTAATATTTCTGTCGCACTTTTCTACCAAGACCATGTTGCTCAAACTTACAAAAAAAAAAAAAAGAGAGAGAGAGAGAAACAGTCAATCTGTAATATGTTCCTGCTGGGCTGGGATAAAATGTTCACAAGACCCAAGTACTGGAAAGATTATGGTCCCACACCACACAAAACTTCCAGGCTAGCTGAAAATGAACATTGCCTGTTTCTTGATTTTTCTGATTTCAGAATTCTGCATTAATTCATCACAGTGGAGCTACCTTTCTCCTACTGGGTCCCACCTCCACCAGTACCCTAAGCCTGTGCTCATTTTGCCCCTCAGCTAATGAACCACATGCTCCAGTCTCAAACCTATGATGTCATAAGGATTCCTCCGTCACCATTCATTAATGGTGAATATAAAATTGGATATAAGATTTGAGTCTTATTATCTTATATCCACTTTCTTAGTTTGCACATAGTAGGCACTAAAACTTGTGGAATGTAATTGAATTCTAGGGACAGATTATTTCCTTCACAATAGGTTTCATTTTGTTCATTCACGAAGAACAGTTTTCTTCTGCATTCGTAACGATGTGCATGAACGTTGTGGCATGAGCTGGCTGTCTCCCTCCCTACTGCTAGGAAATGGTCATAATGTTTAATTGCACAAAATGCCTTTTTTTCCCTAATCAAGAAGTTGAGGGATTTTCTGGCTTAGCAGGTGCCTCAATTGCACATAATTAGTTGCTAGGAATTGTTTAGCATAGGCTGATTAGTCTCAGCCAAAGGAAATTAAATTTTTTTTTTCAATAAAGCCCTGAAAACAGCTAGAGATTCTTGAAACCATAGTCATATCCGGTTTCTCTGGGAAGCCCAGACTCTGGGAATGGGAGAAGCAGAAGATGGAGACAAGGATCAGCCTGATTACACATGGATGCTATTTGATGCCAGGCAACCATTCAAGGTTACGAGAACATGAGGGGACGTGAGTCCATTCCTCAAGATGGGTTTCTCCCAACTCCAGCATGGGTTTTGGTTGTGATGCAGAATGAAACCTTGCTTCTTAGGTGCCTGCCATTTGCTTTCCAAGTGTGTAAATACCAGCTTCACTCGGAGCATGTAATCAAAACAAATGATCTGTGTTTGCCCCTCCTGTGTTTGGCACATAAGGAGAGTGGCCAAATTAGGGAAAATGAGAGGGATAGATGGGTCCCCGCCATTGTTGCACTTCTGTTTTAAGTACATGCTTGACTAAGCCCTTTCTGTGTCTCTGTCACAGTGTCGAGTCTCCATTTAATGGAGGGCATTTTCCCTAGCCTCATGGGATGTCACCGTAAAGGGGACCCATGCTCTTTCTTGTGACCAATGGCAATGGGTGGCCATCATATGTGCCAGTGATTATCTAGCTGCTAAGATGTCATGTTAAAAGGCTGACAGTTCTGATACCCTGAGGTGCCCTTGATGAGTATTTGTAGCATTCACTTCAGTGAGCAGTGACTCACTAGCTCAATGCCTCCTTTGCCCCTATAGTGACTTTCCATAAGGATCCCTTGTTAATATGATCCACCATCAAAGTCAAGGTTGGGCATCTGGTATGAAAATCAGAATTCTTTTGTTTAAAGGCATTATGTTAAAGGTTGTTCGATAAACCTTTCTGTAGTCTGAACGAAAATTAAAGGAAATATATTTTAATATTATTTTTATAAAGAGTCACAGATTTTGAACATACGATAGGGCAATACTTAATAGCTGTTAGGTGGTGATGTGGCTTTAAAAGCAATAGGGTGTAAACCTAGAAAATGAAATCAGAAGGAGGAGGCAGGATAGCTCCTAACAAATGTTTGACTTTCTTCAGTTTGCTTTTTTACAATAAATGCTCTAGTTTGAAAAGTTAAATGCAGTCTAATCATCTATAAGCAAATATTTAATGAATGCATACTATGAGTCAGGCACTGTTCTAGAGATATTATCTATAGATTGATTCCTTTCTTTATTATTTGAGCTATTTTTTAATTCACTTACGTAGTTAGATGGAACTGGAAAGTCTATTTAGTGTCTTCCTGATAAATCAAAGAAGTATTACCATAGATCTTATAATTCACTGAAACTTTTGAGGCCTTTACTGAGGAACAGTGAATTGTATTGGCATTTATTTTATTTATTTTATTTTTTTAATTGAAGTATAGTTGATTTACAATGTGCTAATTTCTGCTGTACAGCAAAGTGACTCAGTTATACACATATATACATTCTTATTTTATATTCTTTTCCATTATGGTTTATCCCAGGAGATTTGGATATAGTTCCCTGTGCTATACAGTAGGACCTTGTTGTTTATCCATTCTAAATGTAATAGTTTGCATCTACTAACCCCAAACTCCCAGTCCATCTTTCTCCCTCCCCCCACCCCTTGGCAACCACAAGTCTGTCTCGATGTCTGTGAGTCTGTTTCTGTTTTGTGGATAGATTCATTTGTGCCATATTTTAGATTCCACATATAAGTGATATCATATGATATTTGTCTTTCTCTTTCTGACTTCACTCACTCAGTATGACAATCTCTAGGTCCATCCATGTTGCTGCAAATGGCATTATTTCATTCCTTTTTATGGCTGAGTAATATTCCATTGTATATATGTGCCACATCTTCTTTATCCATTCCTCCATCGATGGACATTTAGGTTGCTTCCATATCCTGGCTATTGTAAATAGTGCTGCAGTGAACATTGGGATACATGTATCTTTTTGAATTATGGTTTTCTCCAGATATATTCCCAGGAATGGGATTGCTGGATCACATGGTAGCTCTATTTTTAGTTTTTGTTAACGAACCTCCATACTGTTCTCCATAGTGGCTGTACCAACAGTGTAGGAGGGGTCCCTTCTCTCCACACCTTCTCCACCATTTGTTATTTGTAGACTTTTCAATGATGGCCATTCTGACCGGTGTGAAGTGGTACCTCATTGTACTTTTGATTTGCATTTCTCTAATAATTAGTGATGTGGAGCGTCTTTTCATGTGTATTGGCATTTTTTTAAAATTTTTGTCTTCAAATAAGTGACCTTAAAGGTATAAATTGGTTCTGCAGTACAATTTAAATTTACTTATTTTAGGCAAATAAGTATATGGAAGAGAGGGGAGTGAGATTTTTCTATACACACAAAAAGAACTGGCTAAGATTGCTCATTTTTGTAGACTTCTCCAAAGTAATTGACTTACATGATGCCAGGTGTCTGCTGGAGTGGTGTGGCCAGTCACTTGCCTGTGTGATGCCGAAATGTGTGATACCTGATAACCTATCAAATCTTGTTGTCTATCCAAGAGGAAATAACATAAGGAGGAAAGAGCACAGAAATAGGAATAAAAGAAATTCAGTCTAGACTCATTCTAGATGCAGGTCCTTCTATAAATTTTCATCTCTGGGCCTCAAGTCCTGACTCTAAAATGAAAGAGTGGTCTAGAGCATCCCTTATAATCATGAGATTCTAGTGATATATCTACAAATGGCCATTAAAGGACTTACGAGAAAACTACCATGGAAGACTCCACAGCTCTCCATGACTGTCTGCTCCCCAGACATTCTTGCCCTTGAATATCCTATTATGGAGCCATCAGCCACTGATTCATTCAGTGTCTTCCCTCTGTTTCTATCTTCAAAGTTTGAATCAAGAATTGACTTTGTGTAAATCACATCAAGAGAATTGATGTGCATTCTCTGATGGGTAGGTTTTTGTAAAAGGCCTACGATGCCTCCTGGAGGTTTAAATTAAAGATATATTCTTAGGAAAAAGTTTCTTTAAAAGCAAATATTAAAAGGTGCCATGCTGCTCTGTTGCTATGCTCTCCTTAACTCATGATGAATGTTGCCAAGATTCTGCCTCACTTCCATTAAGAATTATTGCTTTCATCCTGACTAACTTCGGTAAGCTATTCTCAGATAATATCAAACTTATTTCAGTCTGGTCCTTTGACCAATGCAAATTTTGACTTCTAGGTAATTGTCTACTTCCGCCTATGTTCAGCAAGGACACTCTTGATACTGGGAGTGAGGCTTGGGGCTGGGGAGTGGATAAGCAGAGTCTGGCCAGGTGGCCATCTATAATTCAGTTTCAACCTTTTAAGGATGTGTATAACTAGACTTCTCAGCTCTAAATCAAGGACATTGTTTTCAAATATAAATGAGAAAACAGTTTTACCAGGGTTGACTGCTTCTGTAATGCAAACTGGGTAAATTTCTAAAGACAGGGCTCCTTAAAATAGAGCATCAAGTGCAAAACACCCCAGAGTCTCCTGGTCAAATCTCTTATTGCCCTTTAAGAAAACCCAACACTGAATTCAACCCAAGACTTTAATTGGCTGGACTCTAGACAAATTGAAAACTGAGGAAAGCCCTTAGGCTTCCAAGATGCTGTCCCTGAAACTGGTCATTGTGATTGGTATCTCCTGGCTCAGTGCTCTGTACTCATAAATACACAGTTTCAAAGTTTTAGATAATAAAAGGAAATACATTTTTAAATTGGTTTTATAAAGAATCCAGATTTTAACATATAGTAAGTTTGTGTTAATGGGTGCTATATAAAGCATATTGCCTGGTTATTAAATCAACACTGTGAGAAAAGAGTTCAAATACTCAGGTGGGCATGGTATAGCAAAATGAAGACTTCTGTAGTATAATGCTTGCATTTTGTTTTGTGGGTTGTGATTCTACTCAAAATCACATTTGCAAAGAGAAGAGTCAGAGATCTAGGATACTGCTTCCTAAGCAAAAGTGACACTGTTGAGTGTATTGGTATCTGAAAGTTGGTAGTTGATCTTTATGGTTGGAAGAATTTAAAGAATTGTGTGACAAATGGAATAGAAACATGAAACAGCATGACTGCCATTTTTTAATTGCAGCTTACAGCAGTGTTAATCTTTCCTTTTTGTCATTGCTTACAAAGACCTTGTTAGTTTTATGAAGAAATCGTGAATCATTTCAACCAGAAGAACATCCTAAAGAGGAATCGATTTCCTCAATTTTGCAACACAAATTACTTAGTTGGGAGAATTATGTTTTCAGATGACTAAGTCTTGTTGCTGAATTAAATCCTTATTATATTTAATAGTTTGCCATGCACAATATAATGCTTTTTAATCCTTTAATGATTTCCTATCACAACAATGACAACAACAACAACAAACTAACCTGATAGTGTGGCCAGAATAACCTTTGGATCATCCAGCTTGAGTAGATCTGCTAGGTAATTATTTTACATTATGTCTGCTCAGGCCATATACATCCTATTCTTGAAAATGTTTAAGGTTGTCACTCAGACATCTCTTTTACTTTATACAAATGTCCCATGCAAACTAGAAAGAATACTTCCTTTCTATTTAACCCTGATATTTGCCATCCTAGATCATTATTCCTATATTCCAAGCCAGACTAAATCCTTTCCTAGATTAAAAAAAAAAAAATCACTTTACTTAGAATTTGATGGATCCATCACTTGTATGATTTTGTCACCTAGTGTTTTGCTCATTCAGCTTCTTGCCTAACTGTCACAGGTATACTAGGCTTTAGTCCTTCTGTCTCTTCAGTTGCTCTTTTTCTGGTTCTGCAAGTTATTTCCATCTCTTTCTAAAAGAGGGCAGATCAACTCATTGCAATATATGTCTTCTTTTCCCAAACCATCCTTCCTTCCCTGTTCTTCACCTAGCTTCTCTGGTCTTAACTCTGAATGTCCCTGTGCCTTTATTTTCCACTGGATGCCAGTTTATACTTCCAAGAGGAACCCACTAATTCTGTGTCTTTATTCCCCTGCAATACTAATACTCTGTCATCTGCTTCTCTGAAATACAACATTTCTTTTCATTTCCTTTGTTCTTCTACCTGTTTATTCTTAGTGCCCATTGAGCCATTTTATTCCTTCTTTGTCTTTTGGTTACTGATATTCACTGATACTTATTTATCAATGAATATAGGTGACAGGCAAATAATCTGTGTACTGTATTTACAAACTTCTTACCATTCTATGCCTTCATGTGCATTATAGCTCGATCCTGACAATCCTAAGAGGTGGATGAGAAAGTATATCCCTCTTTCATAGGAGAGAAGACTGATGTTCAGAGCATTTTAAATGACTTGACCTTGTCCTATGGCTAACCCAAGGTTAGGACCCAGGTCTACAGACTCTTTCTATTGTATCATATCGCCTCTCTCTGGCAGAAGGATTGCAGTCCATTGAAAAATCTTCACTACGTTAGAAACTGGATGAAAATTAACCAAACCCTTCATTGTACCTTTGCAGATGAGAGTCCCTACACTAAATCCGCCAGCCAGACAAAGCCGCCTGATGGAGCATTGGCTGTGAGGAGACAGAGCATCCCAGGTTAGACCAGACTGTTGGATTTTTCAGCTGTTTCACTTTTGAACCCTGTTATTTGGTGATCCTAACTAGTTCCAACTTGGTTAAAAAAAAAAAAAAATGCTATTTCATAGGGTGGAGACTGCATTCTACACAGCTTGTTCAGACAATGTTCATGAAAGCTAGACTCTGGAAAAGCTTGCAAACTTGTGAAAATTCATCTTGTGTGCAAATCCTTTGTAAAATGACTTGAATTTATATCAGCTCTCACTCATTGACTTACTTTCACCTCTGATTTCAGGGGATGATTCTCACAGCAGCATCCATCCCTTTACTGAGACAAACCCGGCATAACAAAGTGGTTCAAAATTGCTGTGGCAGATCATATATATATGCTGAGTAACAAATTACTCTTTTCTTCTTGTCTCGTTGAACTTGGATTTACTTCCATCGAACAACTCTTGTAGAATTCTGGGACTTTGTTTCCTTAGGAAGCTGTGATTAGGTTCCTTATAGTACAATAAACGATACCTGTTTTTTTCAACAAAATATTTTGCAGAAATATCTTAAAATGTCTTTATCCCAAAACTTCCATATTTTGAAACTTTGAATTTGAGAATGACATAAACATTCTAAAATTAAAGGAGGAAGGAGATTCAAAATATTATTCAAACTTTATCTGAACTAGGTAATTTGTGGAAAACCTCTTATGGTAGCAACTATACTTAAGGATTAAAAGCATTAATACATTTAGAAATTTATCAAAATTAATGTCTTTCTATATTATATACAAGTAAATTGAGTACAGCTAAAGCTTAGTGACAGGGTTCTAGAGTACAGTAGTTTAACAATCCAGGAGAAACAAAGCAGTGTTTCCAATGTTAAATTGAATGGTTTGGCAAATCTGTCAGTGAAAGGGGAGTTTTCCATTTGAATAAAGAGCAAGATGAGTCCAGTTTCTGCCCTGCTCATGATTATTATTTATTTTTATAAGAACTACATGTGGTTATTTTTATTCTTATTCTGAAGGCTTAGACTCCTAATGAAAGTACATGGCTTATAAAGAGGCATGTTGTGAATGTTACCTATCCTTGTTTGTGTGCTTTGAAGATTCTAAAGTAATTTGAAATTTGTAATTAGATGGCATCACCCAGTGCTAAGATTTCTTCTATTCCATCCTATAAAATGTCATTCTTAGTGCCAATCACGTTTAGAAAAACTACTGCAATCAGCTATGTGCTGTGTTCTCTGCTTTCTCCTTGTCAGCAGTAAGGAAGTACCCAAAGTTTGAAGCTCAAGAATGCCAGTTATCCATCAATTCCTTCTTGGCCTCTCTAATTAGCTGGTGCTCAGTACTCGGCTGGCAAGAGTTGAAGAGACTTCCCACTGTCCTTACCACTTTATGTGGTACTAAACAAAAGCACCGACTAGTCTCATGTTTTCCTTTCATGGGTTTTCTAGTGTTACATACTAAATTATAACACAGGTTTATGGGCCAGACTTTTCCTTAAAGTCAATAAGTCGTTTTTAACGTTACATGTTAGGTACAGAGAAGTTGTTAATTATAATCCTTAGTTCATGACATCCAGTGATTCTTCGTAATAGACTTTTTCCTTTTGTTCTCCCTCAGGTCAGTTTTTAAGTCACTGGAATCAGGAACCTTTTTTGTAGGCTTCAGAGGTTATTTTCCTGGAGTTTGAACATGAACAAGCACCCTTTTGTTCTCTCTTAGAAGGCAGCAGCCAGAAGGGTTGGGCGTCCTCAAAATCTTCTTAATTATTTAGAACAGCCCAGGAGAAAAAAAGAGTTCACCAGCCAGAAGGCTAAGAAACCAAAGTGATTAATAGCTGATTAGGACTTACTGTTATATCTTAAGAAGAAAATTAGGGAACTTCTTGGAAACTGCTTCCTGACTGAGTTCTGACACTTGGAGTTCTGAACCTTTACTGTCTTACCTAAAAATCCCCATTAATTCTTGTTCTGGCAAAAAAAAAAGGGACTCTCCCCTGATCTTTGGCCAAACAGTTAAGTCAAAGGGAGATCTAATCCAGCATGCAGAAATCTTAACCAGTCACCTACCATGGCAACCTTTATCCCTGTGAAGTCAGAGAGAGAGAGGGAAATGCGCAGAGACCTGGAAAATGCACACTCTTTATTATTTGCTGGAGCTTCAGCTGAAAAATCCCAAAGTGTCCTCCTGAGGAATTAAGGTGGACCCCGGGGAGCTAAAAGAGCAAAATCAAAGTTCACAGCCTTTTTTTCTTTCTCCTGTGCTTATCTCCCAACCTCACTTCCCTCAAAAGTATTATCACCACCCTGGTAGCAAGGAAAGATGTGTCTAAAGAAAAAATGCACCAAGGAACTGAAAAAGGCGTAAAGGAAAGCTTGGCTCCTCTACTGGCCCCTGGATCTTCTCAGTGCAGAGGCACTTCTCAGGGCAGATTTTGGTGCCCCAATTCCTGGGGCCATTTTGGTGCCCCAATTCCTGGGGCCATTTTGGTGCCCCAATTCCTGGGCAGTAAGCAAACACCCAGAAGCTGAAATTTTAAAGGAGCTATGGCTTTTCCTCACATCTCTCCCCACTGATCCAATGATGGTGATTGAATTTGATCATTCATGTAAGCACTTTCTCTGATGGAAGGGGGGGAGGTGTAAGGGAGGAAGAGTATAAGGTAGTGGAAGGCATTTTAAAGCTCTCTATACACACATTTTTATGAAAGCTTAAGCTGTTCTTTGAAACTAATTCTATAGAGACCTGATGCTTCCTGGAATAAATATTTGTACACATATACATAGATAAGGTTTCTTAACATGGGTTCCACTATTTCCATGGCATAACAAAGAGTAACTTTTAATAATTCTGACCCAGAGAAGTAACCTTGAATGTGAACAAAAATATAATTTGCTTTTCATTCGTATCAAAATCTACTACCACTGTCTAAACTCAAGATTGCTATAGCAGTTATTTTATAATCACAAGTCAAATATGTGTCCTTCATGAAATGACAATTCTAACTGTAAATCCTTTCGTTCCACTCCTGTCTCTTCTCAAAAAAGGGAATGGATTAAACATCTCTTAGGAGCAAAATGCATTTGATTTGGATAAAGGGGAAATGCATTTTTCTTGTTATTTGGAAACTTGTCATTTTAATCGTGTCTCTTATGGCATAATGTGTAAAAAAAAAAGGTTTTTTAGTCTTTCATAAGGTTTTGTAAAATTTTTAATAACCATAATAGTAAAAAAGAAATGGCATGACTATCTATGACACTGAAGTTTAAATTTAAAGACTTAACATTCTGTTTAAAAATATTAAGGAGGCATATTTCAATCTCACTTCTGCTCATTCTTTTTGCAAAGAGAAGATGAATTCCAAGTACAAAGCTATTTTGAACTAACAGATTCTACTACACATCTATGATTATTAAAAAGAATCTGTCGGTCTGATCTTCCTTTATTTGAGAGATTACTGGTGAATCAAAGTTTGACCACCTGAGGGTTTGCCCAGATTATTACAGGATATCTGTATGATTCTTGGATTAGCATATTTTACAATAATTTGTGGCTTTAGCCACTTAGAGATGAGGCATTTAATCATGTCTGTCTAATTTTCATGAACGGAAAAGACAGGATACTATACTAGACCTGAAGGCCTAGAGTTAGTGTATTATTTATTTGATTCACCTACTTTTTCCAGGTAGGATAGCTTTCTTTGTTTATGCTAGTTTTGACAAAGAATTCTGGGCAATTCACAAAAGCAGGAAGATGTCAAGTATTCACACCCATTGCATTTCCAAACTTTGGTGCCCCAGGAAAATTATCTTAACTCTGTAGCCAAAATGAGCCCTCAAAAGTTTGTGTGGGAATTTTTTTTCCTCCTAGAATATGAGAAAAGACATGTATCAATTTGGTCATAATTAAATGAAGATGATATGTCTTTCTTGCTTCTCACATTTGAGTATTTGCAGAGAGTGTACAGATATGGAGCTGAGAGTCTGAAATGCCCGTTAGCCCAAGATGTATACACTCACGCTGTTTAGAATGCATCCAGGAAGCATTGACAGCTACTGAAAAATCAAAATGTGGAAAATAATACAGTGCCCTTGGAATCACAGAGAAGCTGGCAACCTTGAATTGAGGGGGAAGGACAGGAATTTTGAAGGTTCTGCCCTCCCTGTTCAGCATTTTCCTCTTCGTTAACACACAATTTGACGCTTCATTGGTCTAAATTTTCATTATTGTAGTAGATATATAGTGTGACATTCACAATAGGATTTTATAGCTCTAACACTCTTCAGGTGGATGAAGGGCATTTCCTCTGATTTTCAGGCCTGGTTCTCCTTCCTCTGTTTAGTTCCACCATTGAGCTGCTCCAAGAAATGGGCGAGTCTCACAGATGGGAAACCAAACTCAGTTGACTCAAGCAAGTATGTCATGTCATACAAAGCACGGTGCTGCACAATGCATACATGTATCAAATCGTCACATTGTACACTTTAAATGTCTTACAATTCTGTCAATTACATAGAGAATTTCAAAGGCCAGAGGTCTCTCCCCCAAGTCTCATTTGTTCCTGTTTGAACAGAAAATATCTGTGCGATCCTCTAACACCTAAAGAGAACGTTTGAGCACAATTTAACAATAAAATCGACAAGATGAGAGTGATTCATTCGAGAACGTGTGCTGCTATAGAAAAAAGGCCACAAAAAATACGCAAAAGTAGCTGGAGTCTGTAAATAGAGTGATGCAAAGCAGAACTTATTACTTCTTATGGCAGGTACGCATGAAGGATTTCCCCCGGAGAGCTGATCCACTTTGCTCTGTGGTACATCCTGAGTTCTCAAATAGCGCTGGGCAAAACGAGCAGCTTGATTTGTGTGTTCAGTGCTGCAGCTTTCATTAGCGATTCAGACAAATGACAGTCTATTATGTTTGAACTTCTCTCTCGCCTTAGTAAACACAGGTGAAATATAATGAAGTGGTACATAGGCAGCAAATGATTTTTAAACAATAGTTCTTCCAGCATGCAGTTTAGGGAAAATTATTTGTAATGAATTAGTCCTGTGCTTGGATATTCCCTGAGCCCCACTGTGTTACAGGAGTGGTGGCATTTGGTCAATGTCGTGCTCTGGGTACACGAAGTAATAAGAATGACTCTTGACGACAGGCAGCACAGCTTCCCAGTGTCTGGAAACATTTTACAAGGAGGCTCAAGGAGATGTGCACAGAGCCACAGGAGAAAGTCTTTTCTGTCTACTACTTTGCACTGAAGAAAAATGAATTCTCCCGCTCCCCAGGTTAGGGAGACCTTCAGTTCAGGGTGTTTTAATTAAGTGACCTTAGAGAATTTGGCTGGGTGCAAGCTGTATGGATAAAATAGATAACCAACAAGGACCTTCTGTGTAGCACAGGGAACTCTACTCAATATTCTGTAATAACCTATATGGGAAAAGAATCTGAAAAAGAATGAATATATGTATGTGTATAATGAATCACTATGCTATACACCTGAAACTAACACAACATTGTAAATCAACTATACTCCAATAAAATTTTTTAAAAATAGTTGCTCTGTAAAAAAAAATAAAAGAGTTGTATGGATTGATTGGCACTAGGGAAAGAAAAGGACCATCCTACACAGTTTAATGTAGAATAGAGCAGTTGGGCTCATTAATACTCCTTTCTTATTAGGGCTGACATGACTTAGAACAGCCCCCCAATTTCAGTCTTGTCATCTTCATAACGTTTGTTATACATGTTTGTTCCACCTTGACTATAATTAATATGATTTTAAGTAAATTTAAAGTGATTCACTTTTTTCCTTATCTTTATCCTAAGCTTTATTATCTTGAATTTGATATGCTAATTATATTTTTCTAATATAAGTTTTTAAAAATTGTAACTCTGAAATTTTTTTTTTAAAGTTTTATGTGTTCCCTCAAATACATCCATCAATATTTACATACACTATACTTTGGGAAACGCTGGCTTGGAGTGAGATTCTTCTCCAAAGAAATGCCTTTGAGAACTTCAGTTTGTCAGTATATTGATGAGTAATCGTTGATTTATAGTGCAGAAATGGGGCGTTTGGACGGGAGTGGAAGATATTTGGAGCTTTTGCTATAAAATGGAAAGAAATACTGATAGCAAGGAGAGAGAACAATATTAACTCAAAGCCTAGGAAATAACAAGAATGCAATGATCACAAGAGTAACCTAATCTAGAAAGAGAGAGAGCCATAGATAAATTATAAAAATACTGGTTGTCATTCATTTCATGCTGTGTTCCAAGTATTGGCATAACCATTTTGATAAATAATGTTGCATTTCTTCCACAACACCTGCAGGAACTAAGTTTTGTTCATTTCCCTCTAACAGTTGAGGGAACAAGTTTGGAGAGCTAAAGTAACATGCCAAGGTCATAGGGCTAGAAAGTAGTGGACAAAATAAAATTGTATCTGAAATGCATTTAGATAACAATGAATTTCCACCAGCGTCCTGAGCAGTGAGTGAAAGGAGAAGGTGGTGAGAATTCTTAATGAGAATGAGGTGTAAAGACTGACTCCTAGCGGCCAATGGAGCCTCTGCTCTGAAGTAATGTAAGAAATTGTAAGGTGAGCCGGAGCCGCTGAGTGTGGGTGGCCTCTGCCTGTCCAAGTTGCAGAATCTATCTCAGTCATCACTGACTGTGCCCTTGATTACAGGTGGGTCAACGAGTAGAGGCTGCGCTCATAGGGGTCATGCCATTATTTCTCTAAGTAACTGAGGGCTAGCAGAAACTGAGGAAGCAAGCTGGTAGTTTGCTTTAGGCTGTGCTGTCATTTATTCTATACATTTGTAATTTTCAAGGAAAAAAACTGAAATTGCCGAAGCAGGCTTTTAAATACTTGTTCTTGAACAGGTAACACCATAACTCTCTGCTTTGTGTTTCCCTTCTAAAACCTTAGAATAATACAGAGTTTTAAGATAACACTGAATGAGTAAAATGAGTCACTTTGCTCTGTGGCAGAGCATTTCACCTGGCAAATAGATTTCTAAAATCAGTTCACATATATCTCCCATTATCTGATTCAGTGAGTAAAGACTGACTCTGGGCAATGTGCTCAGTATATACATTTTCAATTCTCTTAATATTAAACATTCTTGCACATTTCTAAGGACTCTTACTGAGCTAGATGGTAAACTGATGTTATGAAGATTTCTGCTTCAGAACTGGGGTGGGGGGGAAACCTTATAGTACCTGGGAAATCTTTTTCTCTTTAGGAGTTTGATTACTCCCCTGGTGCTTTCCTGCCTTCTGCATGTAAATGTAAACTGCTTACACATTGATTCCATGCATTTCACCCTTGCATATTTCACCACATGGCCTTTATTTTTCCTCCAGCCAATCCTTTACTTGCTCCCTAAGTCCATTATAACTAAAATGATCTTCTCTCATTTTTTATATGTGCCTAGTAGTGTTCCAGAAGCTAGCAGTATCCTACAAGCCTCTGTCCTCCTGGAGTTGGCATGCTAGTGGGGAGACTGACATTCAACAAGCACTGACTGCCTAACATAAGGTCAGACTGTGCTAAGTGCAGTAAAGTGAAATAAACTAGTATAAGGTGTAGAGAGTGGTGGGCACAAAGACCTGGACTCTGTGTTTGAAAAGAAAGTCAAGGATAGCCTCAATCAGGCAGTAACAACTGAGTGAGCCTAAAAAGAGGGGTGAACCCATAATGGTCTGGGGGAAGAGGATTCTAGGCCAAAAAGAACAGCCAGTACAAAGGCCCTGAGGTCAGAACAAGCTTGGCTTGTTAAAGAAACTGAGAGAAGACCAGCATGACCAGAAAGGATGAAGCAACGCTGAGAGTGGCAACTGATGAGGTTGGAGAGAGGGAGAGACAAAGGTAGGTTCTGTAGGACTTGTAGCCAAGGTAAGAGCTTGAGTTTTATTCTTGGTGTGACAAGAAACCATTGCAAGGATTGAACAGTTGAGGTACTGATGCATTTCTTTTTAAATCTCTCCAGCGTCTATATGGAAAATAGACTTTAAGGAGACAGGAACAGAGACAGGGAGATCAGTTGCCATTGCACTATTTCATTCAAGAAATGATGGTGTCTTGGACTAGGATGATGGAGGTAGAGGTAGTAAAAATGGCCAAATTAGATGTGGAATGTGAGAGGAAGAGAGGAGTCTGGGATGAGTCCAAGGGTTTTGCTCTTAACTGGGTAAGTAGTGATGCCACTTACTGAGACAGACCCTGAGGAAGAAATGGATCAGTGGAAGGGGGGGAGTAGGGAACTCAGAGGAAAGGTCAGTGGAGATATAAATTTTGGAGCTTTCAGTTTGTATTTACACCCTTGGGGATGAGGGATACCATCTTGGTAGTGCAGATAGATGGAGATGGGGTCTAAGGTCTGAACCTGGGGCTTCCAGCCTTCCGAGGTCAGCCATGAAGGAAGTTTCAGCAAAAGACTTGAAGAAACGGAGGCAGTAGGAGGAGAAGCAGGAGAATGTGGTGCCCTGGAATCCAAGTTAAGAACCACATGGGACCAAGGAGGGAGAAAAAAACTGAACCAAGTATTGATGATAAGATGAATAAGACGAGGACTGAGAACTGGCTAAAGGATTGTGTAAGAAGAGAGTTTGTAGTGGGCCCTAACTAGAGAAGTTTCAGTGAAGTGGTGGGAGCAAAAGCCTGCTTTGAGTGGGCTGAGGTGAGAATAGGACCTAAGTAAACGGAGTCAGAGAACGTGCACAACTCTTTCAAAATTTCAAAAGACTTGGACTTCCCTGGTGGTGCAGTGGTTAAGAATCTGCCTGCCAATGCAGGGGACACAGGTTCAAGCCCCGGTCCGGGAAGATCCCAGGTGCCGCGGAGCAACTAAGCCCATGCGCCACAACTACTGAAGCCTACACTGCAGAGGCCACGAGCCACAACTACTGAGCCCGCGTGCCACAACTGTTGAAGCCAGTACACCTAGAGCCCGTGCTTCGCAACAAGAGAAGCCACCGCAATGAGAGGCCCGTGCACCACAACGAAGAGTAGCCCCCGCTTGCCCGTGCACAGCAGCAAAGACCCAACACAGCCAAAAATAAATTAATTAATTAAAAAAAATTTTTTTTTCAAAAGACTCTATCAAGAGGAGCAGAAAAATGGGACAGTAGCCGGAGGGGGCATGTGGTCTCAGGGAGACTCCCTTTTTAAATACAGGAGAGGATACAGCGTGTTTGTGTGCTGATGTGGTTGATCTAGTGGAGTGGGAGAAATTGATGCAGGAGGGAAAGGGAATGAAGGCTAAAGCAAAACCTTTGAAGAGGCTCGAAGGGAGGCATCCAGCATGCAGTGGAGGTGTCAACAGGAGGGAAGGCAGAGGAATCCAGAGGCACAAAGGCAGGAGGATTATGGTAGGTTTCCTGCTAAGAAGATATGTGAGTCCTCTTCTGACTGCTCTGTTTTCTTCTTGAAATAATAGGTGAGGTCATCACAGAGAGGAAGGAGGGGAAGGGTATGATGCAGGCTTGTAGAGTGAGGAGGAGGTGTCATTTCAAAGGCTGGGAGAGTGGATTGCCTTGGGCAACGTCCAAGGATTGCCCTGCAGCCTTGTAGATCCCTAACTAAATAGAACCCTCTTCTCTCTTAACCTGACTTCTTCAAATCAAAAAAGGATGAAATGAACTTACACATCTGATGCTGATGCCCCATGTCGTCCCCACATGTCATATTCCGTCTCCCCTGGGAGCTCTCCTGCAGCTTCTACCTTTCATAAGCATTTCTTTTTATGAGCACCCAGAATATCATGTGTTTTTATTAAACCTCCTGGCAGGTTAGCTCTTCCTGTTTCAAGTCGCTCTGCAATTATTTGCCTGGGTTCTAGACTTACCTCTCATTTAAGGTACAGTCCCTTATGTTCAAGAAAATGTTTCTTTATTTACAGTTCTCCCCCCAAGCTTTGCCCAGCAGGGTTCATAACTGGGTATGGTCCATGGTGGTTGTACTAAAGACTTCTCTCATGACTTGCTTTAGGATCTGATCACTGTTAATGCGCCAAACCTTACAGAACACTGAGATGGAACGATAAGGCATGGCTTGTAGTACTCTTACTGGTCTTTCTCTTCCAAACACCGTCCGCGCGCACGCGCGCACGCACACACACACACACACACACACACATCTTTCCTTCTGTTTTCCTCTTTCAATATAGGAAACTTCACATCTAGCCTCTTCTGCTTTAATATTTTTAGAGACAGGAAACTTACTATCTTACAAGGTAACCCATGCTTTTTAAAATCTGGGTGTGTTAGGAAGTATTCCTTATGCCAACAGGCTGAGGTTTCCCACCTTATACCTCTACCCATTGGCTCTTCTGATTCTTCTGAACTTCCCCAAAATCTTTCGAGTACTTTAATGCACCTGTCACCTCCTCCCTGAGCCATCATTGTTGTTTAACCAGATAAAGCATGTTCCTTCCTTCAGCCTGGCCTCCTGTGACATATTTTTCACACCCTGGTAGCCTTTCTCCATTTTTGTCAATGCTCTCTTGCATGTGGCAGCCAAAACCGAATCCTTCCTCCAGCTAAAGAGCGCAGAGTATAAGAAAACCAGTACCTTCCCTGATCTGGGTGTTCTACTCAATTAGTGCAGATTAAGATTGTATTTTTGAATGAAATAATGATGTTTGTTTACACTGAACTTTCAGTCAATAGGCCTTATTCTCATGAATATCCCTCAAGAGCTAGGCTTCCTGCCTTGAACAGTAGCACTTCGTATAATGCTGGCCAACACTGTACCCTTTGTTCAGTTGTCTACACATGTATTTCTGTTATATTCCACTAGGAAGATTTGAGAAGAGGAGAGGAGGAGGGGTACTAACGATTGTTGAGCATCAATTGTGTACCAGTCTTATTTATTCAAAAGAGGTATTTAATGATCCCAAATTTATGGAGGAAGGAATTAAGGCTCACTGAGGCTTAAGTAACTTGCCCAAGTTCATCCAACAACAGAGCTGATATTTGAGTTTAGCTTAGTTTAATCCAAGGCCCCTCATCTTTCAGCTCTTGTTCCCAGCTCTCAAATGATTCAGCTCATCTTTCCAACATAGTGGAAATAGTCTCTATTCCTGCACATCACATATATTTACCACTGTCTTAGCAGTGAATTAGCCATAAATTTGACAAGCATCTAACAATGTTAAGAATTTTGAGCGTACCGTGCTTTGTGACCACCTAGAAGGGTGGGATAGGGAGGATGGGAGGGAGACACAAGAGGGAGGGGATATGAGGATATATGTATACGTATAGCTGATTCACTTTGTTATGCAGCAGAAACTAACACACCATTGTAAAGCAGTTATACTCCAATAAAGATGTTAAAAAATAATAAGAAAAGAAAAGAATTTTGAGCATAGCAGTCAGTACCAAGGACAGAGCTCTGCGGCACCCCCACCACCAGAAACCTTGATCCTCCCCCATCAACAATGACTTTCGGCCTTTTGGGTATCATCCTCAGTGAGCTTCAAAGCCACCAGCTTTTAGTTCATGGTACTCTGTTCTGTCCACAAGTTATCATGAGAGATCTTTCTCAAATCCCACTGAAATATTCAAATATGCATTTACACTATATTGTCTTTATATATAGGTATCCCTTGGAGATACTACAGGTTCAGTTCCAGACCACCACAATGAAGCAAATATCACAATAAAGCAAGTCACGCAAACTTTTTGGTTTCCCATTGTATATAAAAGTTCTGTTTACACTATACTGTAGTCTATTAAGTGTGCAATATCATTATGTCTAAAAAAAACCGATGTACGTATCTTAATTTAGAAATACTTTATTGCTAAAAAATGCTAACCATCATCTAAGCCTTCAGTGAGTCGTAATCTTTTTGCTGGTGGAAGGTCTTGCCTCAGTGGTGATGGCGGCTGACTGATCAGGGTAGTGGCTGCTGAAGGGTGGGGTGGCTGTGGCACCTTCTTAACATAAGACAACCATGACATTTGCCACATCGATTGACTCTTCCCTTCATGAACAATTTCTCTGTAGTGTGCAATGATGTTTGATAGCATTTTACCCACAGTAGAACTCCTTTCAAAATTGGAGTCAATCCTCTCAAACCCCACCACTGCTTTATCAACTAAGTTTATGTAATATTCTAAATCTTTTGTTATCATTTCAACAGTCTTCACAGTGTCTTCATCAGGAGTAGATCCATCTCAAGAAACCACTTCCTTTGCTCATCCACAAGAAACAACTCCTCATCCATGAAAGTCGTATCAGAGATTGTAACAACTCAGTCACATCTTCAGTCTCCACTTCTAATTGTATTTTTCTTGCAATTTCCACCACATCTGTAGTCACTTCCTCCACTAAAGTCTTGAACCCCTCAAAGTCATCCAGGAGGGTTGGAATCAACTTCTTCCAAACTCCTATTAATGTTGATATTTTGACTTCTTCCCATGAATCAGGAATGTTCTTCATGGCATCTAAGAATGGTGAATTCTTTCCAGAAGGTTTTCAAGTTACTTTGCTCAGATCCATCAAAGGAATCACTCTCTATGGCAGCTATAGCCTTACAAAATGTATTTCTTAAATAATAAGACTTGAAAGTCAAAATTACCCCTTGATCCGTGGGCTACAGAATGGATGCTGTGTTAGCAGGCATGAAAACAACATTAATCTCATTGTAGATCTCCATCAGAGCTCTTGGGTGACCAGGTGCTCATATTTTGAAATAAATCTTTTTTTCTGAGCAGTAGGTCTCAACGGTGGGCTTAAAATATTCAGTAACCATGTAGTCAACAAATGTGCTGTCATCCAGGCTTTGTTGTTTCATTTATAGAGCATAGGCTGAGTAGATTTAGCCTAATTCTTAAGGGCCCTAGGATTTTTGGAGTAGCAAATGAGAATTGGCTTCAACTTAAAGTTACCAACTGCATTAGCTCCTAACTGACAAGAGAATCAGCCTGTCCTTTGACGCTCTGAAGCCAGGCATTGACTTCTCCTCTCCAGCTATGAAAGTCCTAGATGGCATCTTCTTCCAATACAAGGCTGTTTCATCTACATTGAAAATCTGTTGTTTAGTGTAGCCACCTTCATGAATTATCTTAGTTGGACCTTCTGGATAACTTGCTGCAGCTTCTACGTCAGCACTTGCTTCTTCACCTTGAACTTTTATGTTATGGAAATGGCTTCTTTCCTTAAACCTCATGAACCAATGTCTACTGGCTTCAGACTTTTCTTCTGCAGCTTCCTCACCTCTCTCATCTTCATGTAATTGAAGAGAGTTATGGCCTTGCTCTGGATTAGGCTTTGGCTTAAGGAAATGTTGTGGTTGGTTTGATCTTCTATGAAGACCACATTCGTGTGTTCACTGGAGTAGCACCTTTAATTTCCTTCAAGAACTTTTCCTTTGCATTCTTGTTTGGCACAAGAGGTCTAGCGTTCAGCCTATCTCAGCTTTTGATGTCTTCCTCACTAAGCTTAATCATGTCTAGCTTTTGATTTAAAGTGAGAGATGTGTGACTCCTTTCACTTGAACACTTGGAGGCCATTGTAGGGTTATTAATTGGCCTAATTTCAGTATTATTGTGTGTTTAGGAAATAGGGAAGCCCAAACAGAGGGAGAAAGATGGGGGAAGGGCCAGTCAGTGAAGCAGAACACATGAAACGTTTATCGGTCAAGTTCACCATCTTATATGGGTGCAGTTCGTGGTGCCCCAAAACAAGGACAATAGTAACATCAAAGATCACTAATCACAGATCACCACAACAAACATAGTAATAATGAAAAAGTTTGAAATATTTCGAGAATTACCAAAATGTGACACAGAGACACGAAGTGAGCAAATGCTACTGGGAAAATGGTGCTGATAAACTTGATGCAGGGTTGCCACAAACCTTCAGTTTGTAAAAAACCGTAAAGCAAGTCACAACAAAATGGGATATACCTGTATAATGTTAGTTTGCGTGCCTTATTCTTCAGTGGTCTAATAATCCTTTCTAAAATTTTGCCAGTACATGCCATCAATCCCAGAGATCTAGGATTTCCAGAGCCCCTGATTGTAGAAATCTAGTTGCTCCCTTATTCCCAGACTTTAGGCATATCTTTCATTTTTATGTTTGTTTCATTATTACATCTGCGTATTCTTTTAATTCTCTGGGAGGTAATTTACCTGACTCTGGAAACTCGAATATATTTTAAACAACTAAGGGATTATTTTAATATCACTTTACTTAACCTTTGGCATAAGTTTCCTCTTACTTTAATCTTAAATTCTATCCTTTCTAGTTTAAGGTTATTCTCCTTGGAAGCTACTGGAGATGCATCATTGGAATAGAGTAACTCAGCATTTCACCATGCTAAAAGTAACTTGACACCAGCTTCTGTCAGAGGTAGACTTCTTCCCCAGGTTCTTCTTCTTCTGGCCTAGAGAACTTGGAAAAATTATTGTAGTTGACCTTATCATCTCCTGTTAGCTATAGTTCTCACATGATAAAGTTGTCCATATTTCAATAAAGCATATTCAAGAACTCTTCTTTCCAGGAGGCCAGATGAAGGTGGTAGTCATTATGGTGGCAAGGGCTCCTCTTCTGCTCTCCAGGCACAAGGAATAAAGGGAAGAAAATATTAGAAGTTTGCAAAAAAATGAAATGGCAAATATTTAAAACGCTGATTGTATCAAGTGCTGTCAAGGATACAGGAAAATAGAAACATAGTGTTGGCAGGAATATAAAATTTTTGGAAGACACGTTGGTAGCATCAATCAGAGTGTTTAAAAATATATGCACTTTTCCCAACATTTGTGAGAATATATTCTACAGTAATCCTCACACTTGTGCACAAAGATGGAACCATACTTGCCTACTTATAAGGTGTGGTAATTTTTGAGAATCATCCCAATCTGATAAAGAAATGCTTTGAAAAAGTGCAGGTAGCCCCCAGCAACCACTGTCATCATCACTCAGCGCCTCTGAGGGAGAGCGTCACTGGCTTTGAAGGAGGGTGACTCCAGGGGTAGAAAGGGGCCTCTCCCAACTCTGGTACCTCACTGTTGAAAAGTGGGGACTGAGAGTCCCTTTAGTCGTCCAGGAGTTGGACAGGCGAAGTGTGTTTGACCGTGAAAATGGGCAGGTCTGGGAATAAAGTGAGCCAGCAAATTGGTATATACAGAGATGTTCATTGGAGCTTTGTTTATTATTGAAATATTGGAAACAACCTAAAGTATCCATCAGTTGAGGAATGGTCAAACAAACTAAGGTGCAGCCATTCTAAGAGAGATTATAAAACTGTTAAAAAGTATGAGGTGAACCTATAGACCATCTCATGAAAAGATCTCCAAGACATATTGCCATGTTGAAAGCAGCAAGTTAGGGACTTCCCTCGTGGTGCAGTGGTTAAGAATCCACCTGCCAATGCCGGGGACACGGGTTTGAGCCCTGGTCCGGGAAGATCCCACATGCCGCAGAGCAGCTAAGCCCGTGCGCCACAACTACTGAGCCTGCGCTCTAGAGCCTGTGAGCCACAACTACTGAGCTCACGTGCCACAACTACTGAAGCCTGCACACCTAGAGCCCGTGCTTCGCAACAAGAGAAGCCACTGCAATGAGAAGCCCACGCACCGCAACAAAGAGTAGCCCCCGCTCCCCGCAACTAGAGAAAGCCCGCGTGCAGCAGTGAAGACCCAATGCAGCCAAAAATAAATAAATAAATTTATTTTTAAAAAAAGAAAGGAAAGAAAAGAAAACAGCAAGTTAGCATTGCGTGGTTTGACCCAATTTTGGTTAAATGTTAGTGCCTGAAAAGAGAATGGAAGTTGGGCACAAACTTTGACAGTGGTTTCCTCTGAGATGAGAGGAGGAGTAGAGGGAGGGTGTGGAAGGGTGCCTCAGGCTTTGGTCCATATACTTCTGTATCATTTGAATCTTCCACTAAAGTGTGTTTGTGTAATACCTGGGTGGTTTTTTAAAAATGCTATAAGGACAACAAGGAATATTAGTGGATTGGAGCTGCCTGGCATAACCACATCTTGGAGGACATACCAGACCCAACCCTGCAGATGGAGAAGAAGAGGAGGAGGCATGCCTGCCAGCTGATACTACACAGAGCCAACAAACTTGTAAATATTTATCCACGTGTCAAGAAGCTCATCTGCAAGAGAGAACTACAAAAATGTGAGGGTATCGCCGTTCATTTAAGTAGAAGAAAATAGAAGATTGGAAACAAAAATGATTACTGGTATGTAATATTTTAAGTCATATGGAAAAGGGGTCCATGTGTTCCCCGTGATCTCAGAAGCATAACAAGAGCCTGTATGTCAGAGGTCACCAGCCAACTTCATCCCACTGGCTGAGGGCAGCCTAGATACACTTGGCCAGCAAACACCGTGAGGCAGTACCCATCGCTCTTCACTCTGTTTCATGTCCGCACCCTACTGATCAGGTCACAGACGGCCTGCTTCATTCATTTAATGTATTAGATTCGTACGTGCATTTGGATTTTTCACCCATGCTATAAGGGTAAGTTATAGGAAATCAGATTTGGAAGCAACTTAAAGTGGAACTTTCTAAGAAGTACAGAAAGGCAACCTACCTTACTGGCTGGGAACACAGACTCTGGAGTTAGCCTGCCCCTTGTTTGAATTCTGGTCCTGCCACCTACTGCCATGTGAACTTTGGCTGGTTGCTTAAGTTTCATGCTTCATGTATCAGTTTTCCTATTGTGTGAAATGAGAGAGTAATAAGTTAGTGCCTATAAAGCATCTATATTAGTTATCTATTGCTGTGTGTCAATACTACTGCAAATTTCACAGCTTAAAACCAACACACATTCATGATCTCACAGTCTCTATGGGTCAGTTATCTAGGCATAGCTTCTCTGGTTCTCTTTTTTAGGGTCTCACAAAGCTCAGTCAGGGTGTCAGCCAGGGCTGCAGCCTCATCTGAGACTTGACTGGAGAAGGATCTGCTTTTAAGCTCACTCAGGGTGTTGGCAGAATTCAGTTCAGGGCTTCGGTTTCTTGCTGGCTGTCAGCCAGAGGCCTTCAGCCCTAACCCAGTTGTCTGCTTTTCCAAAACCCGCAAGGGCAGGAAAGCCTCCAGCAAGATGGGTGCTACAGTCTTACGTGCATAATCACTTACATGTCATCGCATACATCCCGGCACCTTTGCCATATTCTACTGGTTAGAGACAAGTCACAGGTGACACCCACACTCAAAAAAAGGGGATAATACAAGGCCTCATAGTCAGAAGTTAGGCATCATGAATGACCACCTTAGCGTCTGTCTGCCACAGCATACTAACTCAGGCCCAGTACCTAGAAGGTGCCTAATATATGTAGTTAGTATTCATTTAAACTGTCTGAAGAAGACATAGGTAGCTTTCTGAGAAGATTAGTTTCTCACACTGGGGGTACTCAGACAGGACTGGATGGTGACTGTAAATAAAATCAAATGGAGGTAGGTCTTGAATCAGATGACCTTTAAGATCATCTGTGATTTAATTCAGCCACCAGACAAGGTGAACCAACTGCCCTCCTCCAAAGTCTCCTTCAGCATCTTTATGCGTTTGTTGCTGCTATTCTTCTTGCATGGTATCTTATCATAAATAGATGTTGAATTTTATCAAAAGCTTTTTCTGCATCTATTGAGATGATCATATGGGTTTTATTCTTCACTTTGTTAATATGGTGTATCACATTGATTGATTTGTGGTTATTGACGAATCCTTGCATCCCTGGGATAAATCCCACTTGATCATGGTGTATGATCCTTTTAATGTATTGTTGGATCCAGTTTGTTAGTATTCCGTTGAGGATTTTTGCGTCTCTGTTCATCAGTGATATTGACCTGTAATTTTCTTTTTTGGGGGGTATTTCTGTCTGGTTTTGATATCAAGGTGATGGTGGCCTCATAGAATGAGTTTGGAGGTGTTCCTTCCTCTGTAATTGTTTGAAATAGTTTCAGAAGGATAGGTGTTTTGCACGGTATTTTTTTCATTTTTACCTGACTTCCTCTGTGTAAATGGGAACTAGAGCAGCCTATATGATTTTCTCTGAGAATTCTGAGAGTGACTTTGGTCCCTCTTAAAACAGCCGAGCTTTAGGGGTGGGGTGGGGAGGAAGGAAAGAAATGCATTTTACCTTGACTAAGATTTGCAGAGGTGCAAGCCCTCTTTTCAGCTTCTGGGCCTCTCAAAACCCTAATCAGGTTTGTGTACCTCGACTGCACTCAATAAAGGCCATGTAACATTACTGGGAAGAGGGCGAGATGATGGATTGGACTTCTAGACTCTCTCTAGATCTTGCTAGTGACTAACGAGGCTTTTTACCCTTCTGATTCACTCACCAGCTCAGCCTCCGCTGTTTGCACTGAAGGCTTGGTAAACATAAACTTTCTGTTTAGTAGCCCAGTCATGGAAGAGGATGAACAAGGCAGTTCCACTGTGGCAGCACAGAATCCAGAAAGCTGTTTTTTATGCCTGAGAAATTATTGATTTAAGACATACATAGCCTTGCATGTGAATTGCGTCAGTGCACACACCAGCCCTATTTCTGCATTCAGCCTCTGAGAAATGTGACCAAAGAACCACATGCACCACACATGCCAACACCCAAGTACACCCTGAGTCATGCACACACGAGCACCTGGCCCTGTTGTGCTGGGGAGGGGGGGAAGGGGGATGACTGAGGCACTCTACAGCCATGCGAGTGACTAAATATTAGAAATACAACAACCATGATGCATCCCTGTTATTTCTTTAATTTAAGCAATTTCCCAGTAGGGTGTTGAGGTGTTAATTGCTTCTGCGCTTCTTTGTTGACAGATATGTTCTTTTTCACCTGGCTACGAGAAGCAGTTATTGTAATGCTCTCCTGGGCTTGGTGAGATATTCTTTAATAGATTTTAAAGGTATTGGTAGGGCAGTGTGCTTTTAAAAAGAAACTGTTCTCTGCCCTGTTCATACTTGATAACATGGGTGGGTATTGTATTCAGACCACATGATGAATCTGTTAAAGAGAAATATGCAATGGAGGAAAAAAAAGACAGGAGTAATATTTTTTCAAGAAATATATATCCAGATTTCAGATATGAGAAAAAAATGTTCCTGTGTGTGTATATCACTGAGTGGAACAAAGATTAAACAAAACAACAACAAAAAGAAAGAGTAAGACTTTTCTTACAACATTCAGCAGGGCATATTTCTCATGAACTTCAACACAAAGTTGTTATTTTCTGGGACTGGTGTGGCCTTCCAAATGATGGTCTGGCAGGTCACTAACTCAATACAAATCAGTAAATATTCTTTTACCCGTTGCGTGAAAACGACTTTCACAATCCACTTGAACCACGCGCGGTTTTGTGTTTCATACTTACATTCAAGAAGAAAAAGAAAAACAGTCTTAGAATTTTTTGTTAGAATTTGGAACTTTTTTTTTTTTTTTGGCGAGAGTCACTTTGGCAACCTGCCAAGCCAAGGCAACCCATGTTAACCAAAGTGATGTGAAAAGAAGACTGAATTCAGAGTTGAGAGCCCCTGGCTTTAAGTTCTAGCAAAACGGTTTGCCTGATACGGTGTCCTTAGGCAAATCATCTAACCTTGAAAAGCTTCTGTGTTTTCATCTTTAAGATCCTGGGTTTCTGTGAGAATCAAATGAGAAAATGTGACACTGCTAGACTTTTCTTCAGGTGGTATAGAGACGTAAAATGGTGTGATCAAAGGAAAATATAGGTTTTTATGGTACCCAAAGCTTATACAATTTGAGGGTAGGCAGCTTTTTAAGGAAAAAAATACAAAAATGTCTTTTTGAAATTTTACAAAACATGTGACCATGTGAACACCTTGCTAGGACCTCTGCCAAGGGTTTAGAAGAAGCCTGTGGCAGTGAAGGTCCTGGAAGCTTGAGTCAGTAGCTTTAGCTGTGCGTTATTATTACAGACTTACAGAATGCCGGAGCTGAGAGTGGCCATACCTGCCAACCGGTGTGGGTTCACACCTGTTTTTTCCCAGTAGAAACTTCTTTGGAAACAAAATCTTACATGGAGAAACAGAAGAGAAAACAGATAGGTGGAACTGAGGTTAGGACAAGGGATTTAGTTAGAACTGTGTCCGTGTGGCCTCCTCCTTCCTTGGGTTCCTAAGAACTTCAGTTGAAAGGGGAGTTTGGAGAAATAATAAATTTCATTTATTTGAAGACCGCCCCCCCCCCATTTTAACTACCATGAAACCAGGATGCACCTTACAGCTGTTCTTGAACCTGCAGTGGTTGTGATGTCATCGTTATTGCCTGTGCATGCTCTTACTTGGTTGTAATTCCTGGTAATATGATTGGATAAATGCAACCCCTTGAAGTTTCAGGCATTAAATCATTTAAGGACCATTTGAGGCAGGAACATGCATTGTTGTCTAAAACATTCTGTTGACACTTTGGGGGAAGATCAAGGAAGCATAAGCATCATAACTTGCCAAAAGGGGTCTCAGCAGCTTGGAAGAAAGACCAAGAGACAGTAACATAGCCCTCTCTCAGAAATTGGCATCATCAGTGTTCTTGAGGTCCAGAGGACAATGTCATACGGCAAATAAAGACATCAGTGGCGCTGGTTCAGAAAGTGAATATGAAGAAGATATAGAAGTCCTGTAACTGACTTTAACTTACATCTTCCTTCTCATGTATGCACTTCGAGTTCATTTGTAAGTACAAAACAAATTTAAACTTAGTGGTAAGAAAGCATTATGTTGTAATTTAATTGGCAGCATTTCTTAGTGGTAAATAAAGCAATAGCGTTCCTTAAAAGTGCTGGTGTCTTGGAGTCAATGAAATACGGTACTTTTTAAACCATTTAGTTCAATTCTCTCATCTTGTAGTTCAGAGATTAATACCCAGAGAGGGTTTAGTGACTTGCCCAAGGCAATATGGCTGATTTTTCCAGGGCATAATGAACTAGCTGCAAATATTTTTCAAGCAGTTGTTCCCTAGTTAGCCCCAGACTAGAACCCTCACTCTTTATTTCACTAATCATCCCTAATCAGATTTGTTATTATTTTTTAAATGCTTGGGATCTGTATTTCCTACTAGAATATAAATTCCTGAGGGCAACAATGAAGTCTGTCTTGTTTCCTGCTAAGTAGCAAGGTGCCTACCATTTAGCAACTGATCATTAGATTTTCCAGCGGAAGGATGGATGGATGGATGGATGGATGGATGGATGGATGGATGGATGGATGAAGGAGGGGTAGATGAAGAGAGGGATAGATGGATGGATGGAAAGGACTAAAACATTTCATACTCAGATTGAGGCTACAAGATAGTTGGATAAGGTGGTGTTATATATGGCAAGTGATGTACTAATACAAGTATGGACTGAGCAAGGGAACTCATAATGACTCTGGTTTGTCTGCTCATTCCCTTGCTGCTCACCCTAAGGGGGAGCCTTTCCCTTGAGACAAGAATATGTTGTCTCTCAAGTAGAGCAGGAAAGAAAGAGCTGGACCAGGAGAGGGACCAGGAGAGAAGGCTACCCTGCTTGTCAGGGTGGAGGAAGCTGGCAGGGAGGAGGTGGATGTAGGATGGGGGAGCTGCCCTTGATGTGGGCAGCACAGCCTCCTCCAGTTCTGGATTCCAGCGGGGTCTCAGGAGGGCTCTAATAAAACGGAAACTCACTGCAGCAGGCTGCTTGTCTTCTCCATGGAGAGTCCACAGGGCTCCCTTGATGCCTTGCCTCTTGGTTATCTGCAGTGACTGCAGTTTTCCATCTGTTCCTTTGAAATGGATCAAGTCTCATAAAACAAGAGAGTCAAATAAATGCCTCTGACATCTGTAACAAAGTGATAGGGATGGATTTACTGATTTACTATTGCCCTGGTGGCTTGGAGTTGGCCTAAGGCTGGCCTTATTTTTCAGCTCCTTTCTCAGTAGTATTTCATCTACATGTTTTTGCATCCATTGTTTAGCAATTACTTTGTGCCGGTCTGAACATTTATAGCATTCAGTTATCTGAGAAGGCAATCCCCTGCACCTAAAACAGATACAGATTTCTGCCTAACAAACCAATTTTCAAGTCTCAAGTTTCCTGATTTATAAAATGGAAGTGTAATCCTCTTCACAGGGTTATGCTGAAGGTTAAATTAGATGACAGATGTGAACCATTTTGAGAAGTATTAACTGCTTTAAAAGGATGGATAATCTTAAACGGTGTCAGGGAGTTCTTCATTTTAATTTTTCTCTTCAATCCAGTTATCTCACTCATGATAGACTCACGGGTACTTTGGTCTCCATGGAAGGAGGAGGCCAAGCAAGTGTAGCTCTAAGTCCCATTTTGTCCTGATTATTCAAGAAGTCTGATTTCCTGTTGAAGTTTATCCTCCCTTCATTTCCTTTTCAGGCAGAAAGAATGTTCCCCCCAAGCATTGTTCTTTTAATTGTCTTTGAAGACGCAACGGCCCCTAAACAGTGTTTAGCTCCCTGTCTTGGGCACTGGCTAAGCGCCTAACTCCTTGATGACTTGCTCTCACTAGCAGCCAGTGCAGCCTTACCTGATGTCTGTCTGTCTCAGGGTTTTTCTTTTTCTTTTTTTTTTTTTTTTTGGGATTTTTGTTTTTAAATTTTATTGAAGTATAGTGGATTTACAATGTTGTGTTAATTTCTGATGTACAGCAAAGTGACTCAGTTATACATGTATATTCTTTTTCATATTCTTTTCCATTATGGTTTGTCACAAGGTATTGAATATAGTTCCCTGTGCTATACAGTAGGACCTTGTTGTTTATCCATTCTATGTATAATAGTTTGCCTGTGCTAATCCCAAACTCCCATTCCTTCCCTCCCCTACCTCCCCCTCCCCCTTGGCCACCGCAAGTCTGTTCTCTATGTCTGTGAGTCTGTTTTTGTTTCATAGATATGTTGATTTGTATCGTATTTTAGGTTCCACGTATAAGTGATATCATGTGGTATTCGTCTTTCTCTATCTGACTTACTTCACTTAGAATGATAATCTCTAGGTCCATCCATGTTGCTGCAAATGGCATTATTTCATTCTTTTTACAGCTAATATTCCATTGTACATATATACCACATCTTCTTTATCCATTTATCTGTCAATGGACATTTAGGTTACTTCCATGTCTTGGCTATTGTAATAGTGCTGCTATGAACATGGGGGTGCATGTATCTTTTCGAATTCCAGGGTTTTCCTTTGCTTACAGAGTGTTTCTTTCTTCTCACTCACGCAGCTGAACAAGACATATTTCTCATCCCTTGTTCAGCCGGGCTCCCAGACCAGACCATCTGATCACTCTAATCCTAGCATGGGAGCTCTGGTTTTTCATATCTAAATAGTTATTTAATATAAGATAGTAGCCAAAAGGATATCCTAAAAGTCATGCAAAAATAAAAGACCCTCCCCCAGCAATATCTCATTAATTTGCTGAGCAAATTTTGATACCTCTATTTCTCCAACTACTGGGTGGGAATGATAGTAATATCGCAAGTAAATTTCCTACTCCCCCCTAAAGAAAGTATTTAAACCTCCAAATACACATCCATAGCCTACAGGGGCTTTCCCAGGACCACGGATCGAACTGTTTGTAATTCTTCAGGCTCCCAGGCCATGCTTTGCACCAACCACATTTCATTGAAAGTATAGACATTTGTCTCTTAGACACTTAGAATGCAGAAAGGTAGAGGTTGTGATTATGGGTCTTGGAAGTGCTAGCCCCTAGCACAGAGTCTGACAATAGCAGATGCTCACAAAATATTTTTGGACCAAAATGATCCACAAGTAGCTGTAAGAATGCAGTTAGCTTCTCTAGGAGAACATTGAAGATCAGAGTAATTTCAAAGTTAGCTGTGCTAGTTGCTTAGTTTCACTGGTAGAATCCAGGTTTCAATCATGTCAACAACTTAAAAAATGTGAGTACAACCACCTGCAAGTAAAAAGTTGCAGATTGGGAGCCTTCCCAAAGGAAAATTGCCTGGGTCTCTTGAGACAAGTGCAATTGTTGGATCTCCTGGCCAGTGCCTTTTGCTGGTCCTTTGGATTCTCAGATATAAATGTCCATCCCTCGAGCAGTCCTGCTCAGGAATCAGGGGAGTTTCACCGAGGTGAGTCACTTCCTGTTCCTGATGTCCTGAATATGGTTTCATCTTGATTTTTAGATGACTACGTAGGAACATGTCACTGATAGGTTTGACATTATTTGCTGTTTCATGACTCCCTACCTGACATGCACACAGTTTATAAAATGTCGGCCTAGCAGAGGATGTACTTTGATTTTCACATTGCTCAAATCTGATCTGACTTAAGATCTTCAGGATTTCTATGTAGAGTACATGGATAGAGTTCAGGGTATCCATGAATTCCCCTGAAACTGTATACAAAATTTTTCTGGGAAGAGGGCCTATGGCTTTCTTTAGATTCGCAAAGGAATCTGTGATTCCACAAGTGGTTGAATACTGCTGCTAATTGTTTTGTCTTCTATTCATAACAATCAAAATACAGCAGAAGATTGGCAACCTACATATCTGGAATTTTCCTATATCCGAATAATAATAATGCTGACAACCATAATACCGTGACTAACATATATATTGAACACTTACTATGTGGCAGGTACTATAATAAGTCCCTTATGAGAACTTTATCACTTAGTCTTCACAACACCCTAAAGGTAGGTACTTTTTTTTAACCATTTTTAAAAATTGAAGTATAGTTAATTTACAATGTTGTGTTGTTTCCAGGCCCTGCTCATCATGAATGTGGTGGTGTGGTGTGTGTGCTTATCTGGGCCAGGTGTGTGTGTGCCCACACACACGCATGTGCACAGGAATGTACATATCTCAGTGATTCCAGATGCCACCACACGGTTCTCTAGGAACCATACCCTTGACTCATATTCTAAAAACAAATTCTTATGCTTCATCTAAAAGCAAGAGCAGGGAATGGTATATGAGAAGCAGTAAATATTTTATAGCAAAAATTATACAACTTTATTTGAAGATGTATATATGTATTTTTTTTTAAGAATGTTTTTTAAATTTTATTTATTTATTTATTTATTTATTTATGGCTGTGTTGGGTCTTCGTTTCTGTGCGAGGGCCTTCTCCAGTTGCGGCAGGCGGGGACCACTCTTCATCGCGGTGCGC
This sequence comes from Eschrichtius robustus, assembly GCF_028021215.1. Lineage (NCBI taxonomy): Eukaryota > Metazoa > Chordata > Mammalia > Artiodactyla > Eschrichtiidae > Eschrichtius > Eschrichtius robustus. Next base: position 55,619,108 of record NC_090836.1, on the reverse strand, counting down.
GGGCCCCTCACCACCGCGGCCTCTCTTGTTGCGGAGCACAGGCTCCAGACGCGCAGGCTCAGTAGTTGTGGCTCACGGGCCCAGTCGCTCCGCGGCATGTGGGATCCCCCCAGACCAGGGCTCGAACCCGTGTTCCCTGCATCGGCAGGCAGACTCTCAACCACTGCGCCACCAGGGAAGCCCAGAAGATGTATATTTTTATTGAAGTATAGTTGATTTACAATGTGTTAGTTTCAGGTGTACAGCAAAGTGATTCAGATATATATATATATACACACACACACACACATTCTTTTTCAGAGTCTTTTCCCTTATAGGTTATTACAAAATATTGAGTATAGTTCTCTGTGCTATACAGTAGGTCCTTGTCGGTTATCTATTTTATATATAGTAGTGTGTATATGTTAATGCCATCCTCCTAATTTATCCCTCCCCCCCATCCCCCCTGGTAACCAAAGGTTTGTTTTCTACATCTGTGACTATTGCTGTTCTGTAAATAAGTTCATTTCTACCATTTTTTTAGATTCCACGTATAAGTGATATCATATGATATTTGTCTTTGGCTTACTTCACTTAATATCATAATCTCTAGATTCATCCATATTGCTGCAAATGTCATTATTGCATTCTTTTTATGGCTGAGTAATATTCCATTGTGTGTATATATATATATATACACATCTTCTTTATCCATCCATCTGCCAGTGGACATTTAGATTGTTGCCATGTCTAAGCTCTTGTAAATAGTGTTGCTGTAAACATTGGAGTGCACATATCTTTTTGAATTAGAGCTTTTTCTGAATATATGCCCAGGAGTGGATTGCTGGATCATATGGTAGTTCTATTTTTAGTTTTTTATTTTTTTTTATTTTTAGTTTTTTAAGGAACCTCCATAGTGGCTGCACCAATTTACATTCCCACCAACAGTGTAGGAGGGTTCCTTTTTCTTCACATAAGGGTAGGTACTTTTATTATCCTTGTTTCAGATAAAGAAAGTAAGATGAAAAAAAATTGAATAACTTACAAGTTGTGACACTGGGAAACTTAATAGAAAATTTTGACAATTAAATTATTGATTTGGGAACAGTGGAAAACTGAAAGAATCCTAGTATTGCCATAATTTAAAAGCAGTGATATTTCTTCTATGACTCAAAAGACATAATATATCTGAGTCAATTGCACCGAGTCCACATTTCTGCTTTATCTATTTTTTAAAATGCTGATCTATACATCGCATACTTTCAGGGGTCTCAGATTTTTGTGGCTGGTACTGCATATTTGTGTATCCTCTTTCTCTTGAGGTGATCTGAGAAACTTACAGATATTAATCCAGCCCTCCCGTCACTGTGGGAGATAAATACCTATCATAATTTTGTTTCACATGAATATTTGTGGGAGGTAATATTTATGTGCTGTACATCCCTGCCATGAATCTAACTTATGTTCAGATTCCCAGGGGATGAGAAAAATTCTGGTACATCCTTCATGTCACTATACAAAGGTGAAAAGTGCCAGAAGACCTTTCCCTGCTAGTCTGGGTGGCAAGAACTGAGACAGAAAACGCAGCCATTCATCACAGAAACCCAGCTTTGAGCCCGACAGCTTTGCTGAAGCAGGGGATGTTAGAAGGAACTTGAAATGAGTATTGGAAAAAGCATCTGTTTATTTCCTGAGGGGGATAAACATCCTAGTGGCACCACTAGAAGTAATATACAGATAAGACTGCATTGTGAGCAATAATATTCTCTCCAAAAGTAATACACAGGAATAGCTATAGTATTCTGGTATGAGCCTCAATCGCCCTTATGAAGGCAATGGTAAAAAATAATCAACCAAAGAAGCTTAGAGAAATAACTCTGTCTGCTCCTGTTCAAATTCTGCCGATTTATCATTTTGCTTTGGCACCATCCAGCAAGAATTCTGTTTGCCACAAGCCGATGCACATCTCCAGGTCATAATTCCCTGTGTTGGGACTGACGTGCCCATTCGTTCAGTAGCTCCCAGGAAGCACCTACCACAGTGCCAGGTGCCATTCTAGGCACTGGAGATACAGGAGGGAACAGAACACTATCTCTGTCACTAGCATTTGAAAATCTGTGACTTACTGTATAAAGTATTTTTACAATAAATATATCAATAGTATTTTTAATACTCTTGGTATTATATTTATTTAATAAAATATACTATTTATTAATTTTTTTATTTTTTATTCAATAAAAAATACTATTTTTATCAATAGTATTTCTATTTTACTGTTTATGATACACTTTTAAAAGTCTAGTGAATGGAACTTCAGCAAGTAAAGAGCTCCCAGGGTCTATTTTGCTGAATGTGCCAATGGTGGTTGCTGTTACATGGCTTTTTTTTTTATTTTTTTTTAATTTATTTTTTGGCCACGTTGGATCTTCGTTGCTGCGTGCAGGCTTTCTCTAGTTGTGGCGAGCAGGGGCTACTCTTCGTTGCGGTGTGTGGGCTTCTCATTGCGGTGGCTTCTCTTGTTGCAGAGCACGGGCTCTAGGGTGTGCAAGCTTCAGTAGTTGTGGCACACGGGCTCAGTAGTTGTGGCACACGGGCTCAGTAGTTGTGGCACACGGGCTTAGTTGCTCCACAGCATGTAGGATCTTCCTGGCCCAGGGATCGAACCCATGTTCCCTGCATTGGCAGGCAGATTCTTAACCACTGTGCCACCAGGGAAGTCCTGGTGGTTGCTTTTAAAATGCATTTTTTCTTTTTGTGATATGGCTCTAAGGTGAGGGTCTTACAGACCCTTTGCGGTGTGACAAAAACTATTCTAAGACTGGGTTTTTCCCTGGTACTTAAATCTCATTTGGTTTCTCTCTAACTGGCATTATATCACGTGACTTTGCCCTCTCCAATCAGTCTCAACAACGCAAACTTCCTCTCTTTTCTGGATTCCCTTCCTCTCTTTTCTAGATTCCTAGTCAGACAAGGTGGAAACCTTGAGATCCTCTTGTCCGTCCTAGTTCCTCACTCCCCACACACTAATTTGTCTCTAACTCAGGGAAGTTCTTCCTCGGTGTATCTGGAGTTCGTGCCATCCACATAGCTACCGATGGATTTCAGTTTTTCATGTGTTGCCTACCTGCCCCCCCCCCAAGTCTATACTTCCCTCATTGCCTTGGCATCTGTCCACACTCCAATTCTTAGCCTCCCTTGCAGTTAGGTGTGGACGTGGAACAAGTGCTTGCCCTGGGGATGTGAACAGAAGCAGGTCAGTGGTGGCTTTTGAGAGCTTTTTCCCCTTCCCCCAGGGAAATTCAGACAAGATAAAGTCCTAAGGCAGAAGTTCCCAAACTTTCTCGGTTCACAGAGTCCTTGATGTCTCAGTAATTTTTTCACAGCACCTCTAGGTCAAGTGAAATATCAGTAGTTCCGCTTATTAAGTAGTTAGGTCCAAACAACGTAATACATATTATCTGCTAACCATTTAGTAGCCATTTGAAGAAATATAATACGTATAAATTTAAAGAATCACAAATACTTAGTAATGGTATGTGTGTGCTTGTTAGGCATTGCACAGTTTCTCAAACCTTCAAATCAAATGAAATACTGACAAACTCATTTCCTGTTCCTCATTGACTTTCACACAGAACTTCCCTTTTGTCATAGAAACCACCAAAAAACCCAGCTTTGGAAAGATAGGCCATCAACAAAAGCGGGGTTGTGTGTTCTAATGTTGAACAAAACTGCTAGTAGGTGGTGGTGTGCCCAACTGATACCACATGTGGCTGTAATTCCTTCAAATTTTTAAGATACTCCACCGTGCTCCCATGAGTTCACTTTGAAACCTTGAGGCACTTTGTGCAGTTTGGGAACCAGATCCCTGGGGGATGACAGAGTCACAAAATGGAAAAGAGCAGAGATCCCTGAATCTCTGTGTGAAGGGGAGCGGGCTGCTGATTGGGAACACCCACTGCAGGCTTGTAAATATATGAGTGGAATAAGCTTCTGTTGTGGTTGAGCCATTGTTCGTTTTTGAATTTGTTGACACAACCTAGCCTAACTTAACTAATACCTTATAGTACTGCAGTGACCTTCTAATGGTTCTCCTTGATCCAAATCTAATGCCTTCCTCCCCAACAGTTCATGTCATCATTACCAAATCTACTGCTTTACACTAATAACAGGCTAAAACTTTTCTAAAACTCAAAGCTGAGCACTTTCTTTGTTTGCTTCCCAGCCTGATTTCCACCACCAATCTTTCCTCATGCACTAAGCCCTAAATCAGTGTCTCTCAATCTTGACTACATATAAGAATCACCTGGGGAGGTTTAAAAAAATACCAACACCCAGTTCCCCACCTGCAAGGATTATCATCTGATTGAAATGGACCAGTTCCTTGAAGAGCAACAAACTACCACAACTCACTGAACTTGAAATAGTTCATTTGAATAGCCCTGTAACTATTAAGGGAAATGAATTTGTAATTTAAAAACTCCAAAAAGAAGAAATGTCCAGACCCAGATGGCTTCATTGAAAATTACACAAATATTTTAAAAAGAATAAACACCAACTCTACGCAATCTCTTCCAGAAAATAGAAGAGGAAAGGATGTGTTTCTCAATTCATTTTATGAAGCTAGTATTATTACCCTGATACCCAAACCGAAGAAAGAAAAAAAGAAAACTACAGATGATATCCCTCATGCATATAGATGCAAAAAAAGTCCTTAACAAAATATTAGCAAATAAAATTCAGCAATATATGAAAAGAATTATATACCATAAGCAAGTGGAGTTTATTTCAGGAATGCAAGATTGGATCAGTATTAGAAGATCAATCAATGTAATCCACTACATTTTCACACTAAAGAAGAAAAATCACATCATCATAGGCAAAATTCAAACTCATGATAAAAACTCTCAGAAAAATAGGAATAGAGGGGAATTTCCTCAAATTGATAATCTACCAAAAACCTACAGGTAACATAATACCTGATGAAATACTGAATGCTTTTCCCCTAAGTTAGGGAACAAGGCAAGGATATCCATTCTCACCACTCTTATTCAACATAGTACTGGAAGTTCTAGCCTGTGCTTTAGGCAAGAAAGGGAAATAAAAGGCGTATAGATTGGAAACAAATAAAAACTGTCCTTTCTTGCAGGTGACATGATTGCCTACATAGAAAACCCTAAGGAATCTACCAAAAAAAAAAACTTCCTAGAACTGTTAAGTGAGTTCAGTGAGGCCACAATATATGAGACAAATATACAGAAATCAATTGTATCTCTGTATACTGGCAATGGACACGCGTACATCGAAATTAATAACACAGTACCGAGAGATTAACCAAGATGGCGGAGTAGAAGGACGTGCTCTCACTCCCTCTTGCGAGAGCACCAGAATCACAACTGGCTGCTGGACAATCATTGACAGGAAGACCCTGACTTCACCAAGGAGGATACCCCACGTCCAAGGACAGAGGAGAAGCCACAGCGAGACGGTAGGAGGGGCGCAATCAGAGTAAAATCAAATCCCATAACTACTGGGTGGGTGGCTCACAGACTGGCGAACACTTATACCACAGAAGTCCACCCACTGGAGTGAAGGTTCTGAGCCCCACGTCAGGCTTCCCAACCTGGGGGTCCGGCTACGGGAGGAGGAATTCCTAGAGAATCAGACTTTGAAGCCTAGTGGGAATTGATTGCAGGACTTTGACAGGACTGGGGGAAACAGAGACCCCACCCTTGGAGGGCACACACAAAGTACTGTGCACATCGGGACCCAGGGGAAGGAGCAGTGACCCTGGGGGAGACTGAACCAGACCTACCTGCTGGTGTTGGGGGGTCTCCTGCAGAGGCGAGTGGTGGCTCTGTTTCACCGTGGGGATAAGGACACTGGCAGCAGAGGTTCTGGGAAGTGCTCCTTGGCGTGAGCCCTCCCAGAGTCTGCCATTAACCCCACCAAAGAGCACGGGTAGGTTCCAGTGTTGGGTTGCCTCAGGCAAAACAACCAACAGGGAGGGAACCCAGCCCCACCCATCAACAGTCAAGAGGATTAAGGTTTTACTGAGCTCTGACCGCCACAGCAACAGGGAGGGAACCCAGCCCCACCCATCAACAGCCAAGTGGATTAAGGTTTTACTGAGCTCTGACCACCACAGCAACAGTCAGTTCTACCCACCACCAGAGCCTCCCATCAAGCCTCTTAGATAGCCTCAACCACCAGAGGGCAGACAACAGAAGCAAGAAAAACTACAATCCTGCAGCCTGTGGACCAAAAACCACAGTTACAGAAAGATAGAGAAGATGAAAAGGCAGAGGGCTATGTACCAGATGAAGGAACAAGAAAAAACCCCAGAAAAACAACTAAATGAAGTGGAGATAGGCAACCTTCCAGAAAAAGAATTCAGAATAATGATAGTGAAGATGATCCAGGACCTCGGAATAAGAATGGAGGCAAAGATTGAGAAGATGCAAGAAATGATTAACAAAGACCTAGAAGAATTAAAGAACAAACAAACAGAGATGACCAATACAATAACTGAAATGAAAACTACACTAGAAGGAATCAATAGCAGAATAACTGAGGCAGAAGAACGGATAAGTGACCTGGAAGACAGAATGGTGGAATTCACTGCTGCGGAACAGACTAAAGAAAAAAGAATGAAAAGAAATGAAGACAGCCTAAGAGACCTCTGGGACAACATTAAACGCAACAACATTCGCATTATAGGGGTCCCAGAAGGAGAAGAGAGAGAGAAAGGACCAGAGAAAATATTTGAAGAGATTATAGTCGAAAACTTCCCTAACATGGGAAAGGAAATAGCCACCCAAGTCCAGGAAGCACAGAGAGTCCCATACAGAATAAACCCAAGGAGAAACACGCCGAGACACATAGTAATCAAAGTGGCAAAAATGAAACACAAAGAAAAATTATTGAAAGCAGCAAGGGAAAAACGACACATAACATACAAGGGAACTCCCATAAGGTTAACAGCTGATTTCTCAGCAGAAACTCTGCAAGCCAGAAGGGAGTGGCATGATATACTTAAAGTGATGAAAGGGAAGAACCTACAACCAAGATTACTCTACCCGGCAAGGATCTCATTTAGATTTGATGGAGAAATCAAAAGCTTTACAGACAAGCAAAAGCTAAGAGAATTCAGCACCACCAAACCAGCTCTACAACAAATGCTAAAGGAACTTCTCTAAGTGGGAAACACAAGAGAAGAAAAGGACCTACAAAAACAAACCCAAAACAATTAAGAAAATGGTCATAGGAACATACATATCGATAATTACCTTAAACGTGAATGGATTAAATGCCCCAACCAAAAGACATAGACTGGCTGAATGGATACAAAAACAAGACCCATATATATGCTGTCTACAAGAGACCCACTTTAGACCTAGGGACACATACAGACTGAAAGTGAGGGGATGGAAAAAGATATTCCATGCAAATGGAAATCAAAAGAAAGCTGGAGTAGCTATACTCATATCAGATAAAATAGACTTTAAAATAAAGAATGTTATAAGAGACAAGGAAGGACACTACATAATGATCCAGGGATCAATCCAAGAAGAAGATATAACAATTATAAATATATATGCACCCAACATAGGAACACCTCAATACATAAGGCAACTGCTAACAGCTATAAAAGAGGAAATCGACAGTAACACAATAACAGTGGGGGACTTTAACACTTCACTTACACCAATGGACAGATCATCCAAAATGAAAATAAATAAGGAAACAGAAGCTTTAAATGACACAATAGACCAGATAGATTTAATTGATATATATAGGACATTCCATCCAAAAACAGCAGATTACACGTTCTTCTCAAGTGCGCACGGAACATTCTCCAGGATAGATCACATCTTGGGTCACAAATCAAGCCTCAGTAAATTTCAGAAAATTGAAATCATATCAAGCATCTTTTCTGACCACAACGCTATGAGATTAGAAATGAATTACAGGGAAAAAAACGCAAAAAGGACAAACACATGGAGGCTAAACAATACGTTACTAAATAACCAAGAGATCACTGAAGAAATCAAAGAGGAAATAAAAAACTACCTAGAGACAAATGACAATGAAAACACGACGACCCAAAACCTATGGGATGCAGCAAAAGCGGCTCTAAGAGGGAAGTTTATAGCTATACAAGCCTACCTAAAGAAACAAGAAAAATCTCAAGTAAACAATCTAACCTTACACCTAAAGAAACTAGAGAAAGAAGAACAAACAAAACCCAAAGTTAGCAGAAGGAAAGAAATCATAAAGATCAGAGCAGAAATAAATGAAATAGAAACAAAGAAAACAATAGCAAAGATCAATAAAACTAAAAGTTGGTTCTTTGAGAAGATAAACAAAATTGATAAGCCGTTAGCCAGACTCATCAAGAAAAAGAGGGAGAGGACTCAAATCAATAAAATCAGAAATGAAAAAGGAGAAGTTACAACAGACACCGCAGAAATACAAAGCATCATGAGACTACTACAAGCAACTTTATGCCAATAAAATGGACAACCTGGAAGAAATGGACAAATTCTTAGAAAGGTATAACCTTCCAAGACTGAACCAGGAAGAAACAGAAAATATGAACAGACCAATCACAAGTAATGAAATTGAAACTGTGATTAAAAATCTTCCAACAAACAAAAGTCCAGGACCAGATGGCTTCACAGGTGAATTCTATCAAACATTTAGAGAAGAGCTAACGCCCATCCTTCTCAAACTCTTCCAAAAAATTGCAGAGGAAGGAACACTCCCCAACTCATTCTATGAGGCCACCATCACCCTGATACCAAAACCAGACAAAGACACTACAAAAAAAGAAAATTACGGACCAATATCACTGATGAATATAGATGCAAAAATCCTCAACAAAATACTAGCAAACAGAATCCAACAACACATTAAAAGGATCATACACCACGATCAAGTGGGATTTATCCCAGGGATGCAAGGATTCTTCAATATACGCAAATCAATCAATGTGATACACCATATTAACAAATTGAAGAAGAAAAACCATATGATCATCTCAATAGATGCAGAAAAAGCTTTTGACAAAATTCAACACCCATTTCTGATAAAAACTCTCCAGAAAGTGGGCATAGAGGGAACCTACCTCAACATAATAAAGGCCATATATGACAAACCCACAGCCAACATCATTCTCAATGGTGAAAAACTGAAAGCATTTCCTCTAAGATCAGGAACGAGACAAGGATGTCCACTCTCACCACTATTATTCAACATAGTTCTGGAAGTCCTAGCCACGGCAATCAGAGAAGAAAAAGAAATAAAAGGAATACAAATTGGAAAAGAAGAAGTAAAACTGTCACTGTTTGCGGATGACATGATACTATACATAGAGAATCCTAAAACTGCCACCAGAAAACTGCTAGAGCTAATTAATGAATATGGTAAAGTTGCAGGATACAAAATTAATGCACAGAAATCTCTTGCATTCCTATACACTAATGATGAAAAATCTGAAAGAGAAATTATGGAAACACTCCCATTTACCATTGCAACAAAAAGAATAAAATACTTAGGAATACACCTACCTAGGGAGACAAAAGACCTGTATGCAGAAAACTATAAGACACTGATGAAAGAAATTAAAGATGATACCAACAGATGGAGAGATATACCATGTTCTTGGATTGGAAGAATCAACATTGTGAAAATGAGTATACTACCCAAAGCAATCTACAGATTCAATGCAATCCCTATCAAATTACCAATGGCATTTTTTACGGAGCTAGAACAAATCATCTTAAAATTTGTATGGAGACACCAAAGACCCCGAATAGCCAAAGCAGTCTTGAGGCAAAAAAATGGAGCTGGAGGAATCAGACTCCCTGACTTCAGACTATACTACAAAGCTACAGTAATCAAGACAATATGGTACTGGCACAAAAACAGAAACATAGATCAATGGAACAAGATAGAAAGCCCAGAGAGTAACCCACGCACCTATGGTCAACTAATCTATGACAAAGGAGGCAAAGATATACAATGGAGAAAAGACAGTCTCTTCAATAAGTGGTGCTGGGAAAACTGGACAGCTACATGTAAAAGAATGAAATTAGAATACTCCCTAACACCATACACAAAAATAAACTCAAAATGGATTAGAGACCTAAATATAAGACTGGACACTATAAAACTCTTAGAGGAAAACATAGGAAGAACACTCTTTGACATAAATCACAGCAAGATCTTTTTTGATCCACCTCCTAGAGTAATGGAAATAAAAACAAAAATAAACAAGTGGGACCTAATGAAACTTCAAAGCTTTTGCACAGCAAAGGAAACCATAAACAAGACGAAAAGACAACCCTCAGAATGGGAGAAAATATTTGCAAATGAATCAACGGACAAAGGATTAATCTCCAAAATATATAAACAGCTCATTCAGCTCAATATCAAAGAAACAAACACCCCAATCCAAAAATGGGCAGAAGACCTAAATAGACATTTCTCCAAAGAAGACATACAGACGGCCACGAAGCACATGAAAAGATGCTCAACATCACTAATTATTAGAGAAATGCAAATCAAAACTACAATGAGGTATCACCTCACTCCTGTTAGAATGGGCATCATCAGAATATCTACAAACAACAAATGCTGGAGAGGGTGTGGAGAAAAGGGAACCCTCTTGCACTGTTGGTGGGAATGTAAATTGATACAGCCACTATGGAGAACAATATGGAGGTTCCTTAAAAAACTAAAAATAGAATTACCATATGACCCAGCAATCCCACTACTGGGCATATACCCAGAGAAAACCGTAATTCAAAAAGACACATGCACCCGAATGTTCATTGCAGCACTATTTACAATAGCCAGGTCATGGAAGCAACCTAAATGCCCATCAGCAGACGAATGGATAAAGAAGTGGTGGTACATATATACAATGGAATATTACTCAGCCAGAAAAAGGAACGAAATTGAGTCATTTGTTGAGACGTGGATGGATCTAGAGACTGTCATACAGAGTGAAGTAAGTCAGAAAGAGAAAAACAAATATCGTATATTAATGCATGTATGTGGAACCTAGAAAAATGGTACAGATGAGCCAGTCTGCAGTGCAGAAGTTGAGACACAGATGTAGAGAATGGACATATGGACACCAAGGGGGAAAACTGCGGTGAGGTGGGGATGGTGGTGTGCTGAATTGGGCGATTGGGATTGACATGTATACACTGATGTGTATAAAATTGATGCCTAATAAGAACCTGCAGTATAAAAAAAACAAACAAAACAACTAATACTAAACTTTCATTGGGTTATTTGTATGGAAATATGTTAATATAAATGTTTCAGACATTATATGAAATTTCTAAAAATCTTATATTTGTATTTGTATGGAAATATGTATGGAAATATGTTAATATAAATGTTTCAGACATTATATGAAATTTCTAAAAATCTTATATTTGTATTTGTATGGAAATATGTATGGAAATATGTTAATATAAATGTTTCAGACATTACATGAAATTTCTAAAAATCTTATATGTTCTGGTATAATGTTATAAGTAATAATCCTAGTTATTACTTTCAAATGTATATCTCAGAAATAACTAATTTTCTTGTCAACTGCATTATTATGAACTTTCATCAAATCTTTAACCGTGAAAAAAAAAAAAAAAAAAAAATAACACAGTACCATTTGCAGTTGTTCTCCCAAAAATGAAATACTTTGGTGTAAAACCAGCAAAACATGTATAGGGCTTGTATGCTGAAAACTACAAAATGCTGATGAAAGAAATCAAAGAAGTTTCTACGTAATTTGAAGAGATACATTATGTTTATGGATTGGAAGACTCAACATAGTAAAGATGTCTATTCTTTCCAAATTGGCATACAGCTTTAATCCAAATCCTATCAAAATACCCACAAAAGTTTCTATAGATATAGACAAGATTATTCTAATATTTATATGGAAAGGCAAAGGAACAAAAAGAGCTGAAACAATTAAAAAATTAAAAAAACAATGAAATAGGAGGAATCAGCCTACCCAGTTTCAAGACTTATTATATAGATATAGTAATGAAGACTGCATGATACCTGTGAAGGGAGAGATACATCAGTAGAACAGAATAGAGAACCCAGAAACAGACTGATTTTTGACAAGGTGCAAAAGCAATTCAGTGGAGAAAAGACAGCGTATTCAACAAATAGTGCTGGAGCAGTTGGACACCCATCCCCCTCTTCCCCCCCCCCAAAATTATATGAAACTTGACTAAGTCTCACACCTTATGTAAAAAGTTAACTTAAAATGGATAACAGACTTAAATGTAAACCATAATATTATAGAACTTTTCGAAACTGTAGAAGAAACATGGGAGAAAATTTCCAGGATCTAAGGCTCAGCAAAGAGTTCTTAGACTTGACAACAGCATAATCCATAAAAAGAGAGATTGATCAATTGGACTTAAATGTTCGCTCTGCAGAAGACCTTGTTAGGAGGATGAAAAGAAAATCTACAGACTGGGAGAAAATATTTGCAAACCACATATTCAAACAGGGGCCTAGTATCTAGAATATATAAGGAAGTCAAAACTCAACAGTAAAAAAGCAAACAATCTACTTAGAAAATGGGCAGAAGACATGAAAAGACATTTCACCAAAGAGGGTTTGCAAATGACAAATAAGTACACACAAAAAAATGTTAAACATTTCCCATTAGAGAAACGGCTCGAAGTACCCAAGAATTAAAACCATAATTAGATATCACTAACACACGTATCAATATGGCTAAAATAAAAACAATGACAGTCAAGTACTGGCACGGATGCAGAGAAACTGGACCATTCACCCGCTGGTGGGAATGTAAAATGGTACCACTACCTTGGAAAACAATTTGACAGTTTATTAGAAAACTAAATATGCAACTACTGTATGACCTAGCACTTGTACTCCTGGGCATTTATCCCTGATAAATGAATACTTATGTTCACACAAAAACTTACTCATGAATGTTTATCGCAACTTTATTCATAATAGCCCCAAACTGAAAACAACCAAAATGTCCTTCAGTAGGTAAATGGTGACACAAACTTTTGTATATCTGTACCATGGAATACCACTCAGCAAGGAAAAGGAGCTCTTGCCACACACAACTTGGATAAATCACCAGAAAATTATCCTGAGTGTAAAGAGTCAACCATAAAGCTTTCACACTGTGTGATTGCATTTATTTAACATTCTTAAAATGACAAAGTTATAAACACAGAGAATGGGGTAAGGGTTGCCCGGAGTTTAAAGAAGGGGTTGGGGCAGGAGGGTAGTGGGTGATTTATAAAGGATAACACGGGGGATCCTTGTGGTGATGGAAATGTTCTGTATCTTGACTGCATCAAGGTCAATATCCTACTTGTGCTATTGTATTATAGTTCTGCAAAACATTACCACAGGGGAAAAAACAAGGTAAAGGGAACTAGGGGGTCTCTCTGTATTATCTCTTACAACTGCATGGGAATCTTACAATTAAGATTCAATTAAGTTATCTCACAAGTAAAAGTTGCATTAAAAAAATTGCCCATCGATTGGGGGTGGTATTCTGATCGACTTGGTCTGGGGTGGGCTCACACATTGGTATTTTCAAAGCTCCCCAGGTGATTCTAACATGCAGCCAGAATTGAGAAAGTGCAAATTGAACTGATGGACTTGCACTCCCCAGAACCTATGTAATCGTCTACCATTTCTTGTTCCTCTGCCTTTAACACCTCCCCGCTCTGTTTGCTGAGCTGAGGCCTTCTTTATGACCTAGCTCAGGAATAACTCCTCTGAAGAACTGTCCAGAGCACGACTTGCCCAGTCTGATGATGGATCCTTCCAGGTTGCACCATGGTGGCCCTTTCTTTACTCTGGTCATAGCTCTTATCACTCTTTGTTGTAATCGTCACTTTTTGTCTGTCTCCCCGCTTTCAGCAACTGTTGTTACAATTGTTCACTTTGTAATTCCCTGATCATTTAGCCCCTGAATTTTAGGGACCTTCCAAAAATTACAGGTAACTCCCCTTTCCTGCTCTAAGCCTAATTATACTTTTCAAATAATCAATGAGGCAAGAACTTCTAGATACCAAAAGTTTCACAGAACCAAATGAGGTTATTATGCTGTACCTTTATTCTATGCAAAACATTACAATCTTAGTATTACAAAGCATTAAGATGTTCTAATATGGGTTCTGAATACCCTATGCCTATGATACGTGTTTTCTTTTCATTCTTTCTTGCTTTTGTACATCTAAATAGATCCGGACTCTGACCAATGTTTGGGAGGCAGACACAGAGGCTTTGCCAGCCTCCCCACTCCAGGCCCCTGCTTCTGGGGTGTCTGGTTAATTTTTTAATCTCTCTCAGGGTGGTGTAACATCCAGTCATCGTCCGTCACCTCATGCAGGTAGGCTTCCTGGGAAGGCTCTTCCTGTTCTTTCATAGCAACATTAAACTGCCAGCTGGTAGACCTTAGGAATATAATTTTTCACAGAATCTTTGCAAGGATACATGTTCCATTTTTGCAATAATATAAAATATAGCTGTGCCCTCCAAATCCTAGTGGCATTTTTTACTGATATTGTGAACTTTGTAGATTAATTTAGGGAGAATTGTCATATTTTTACACTGGGCTATGAGCCCACTGGAATATCAGTTCCTAGATGACAGGGATTTTCTCTGTTTGGTTGAGTTCTATCTCCAAAGCCTAGAACAGTGCCTGGCCCGTAGTAAGTGCTCAGTTTTTATTGAATGAATGAATGGGATGCCTTTTCATTTGTTCTGGTTTTATATCCCTCAGAAGTGTTTTAAAGTTTTCTTCGTAGAGATCTTATATATTTTTCATTAATTTTTTTTCTTAGGGATTTTAGTTTTTAGCTATTGTAAATGGTTTTTTTCTTCTGTGATTAACTTCTAACTAGTTGTTGTTTGTTTATAAAAGGCTATGGTTTTCTTCATATTAATTTTTTAACCATCTATGTTATGGAATTTTCTTATTTGTTTGCAAGAATTTTTCATACTTCTCTTGGTTTTGCCAGGTATCATTGTTACTTTTCTTAAAACTTTCTGGAGTTCAGTAATTAAGAGGAATGAATTTCAAGCCCAAACAAAAACAGCAGACAACTAAATCTAATTCTATCAGTGAGATTCTTGTTGGTTGAGTGTGTGCTGGTACAGATGTAAACCTGCAATTTCTTTTCTAAGATAATTAAATATGGTGATTAAGGAAACCGTCAAATCCAGAACCGTCTCATTCCTTGCCAGTTGGGTATCATCTGTTCCCTGCGCTGCTTGCTAATTTGGAGAGGCTGCAGTCTTTACTACAGAATCCTCTTCATTTGGGGAGGGATATTTGTAATTTAAATCACAAAGAAAGAAACTGTCAATATATATTGATTTGCCCAAGTTCCACTGTTTCACTGCGAGCTTTTTTCAGTAAGCCTTGATATACAAGCGAACTTAGGCGAATGAATGCATCTGTCTTCATTTCTGCTTGCCATTAGATCATTCTGCAAGCATTAAACACCAAAAAAGACATAAAATGAGTGATCAGTCTAGTGGAGAGTGCAGGTTAGCAGAAAGCCAACGCCAGAAACTTGTTCCTCCCTCTCCAAACTGCTTTTCTCCTTTCTTCAGAAACGCCCATAAATGATTTAGTCAGTCCTTCAGGGACTAGAGATGCTTATTGGCAGTTAACATTCTTGTGATTCAGCACATTTTCTTGCAACAGTATTCTATCTTTACTCCTGAGTTTTGCCTAATTTAGATTCCGCCATAGGTCTGTTCTTCTCCACTAATCCTGATTGATAAGTACGGACAGATTACACAGAAGACGAAATTGTGAAATAGATGTTGCATTTGGAACAGCAAGTTTTCATTTTACATTGTTGCCAGGACCATCTCCTCTGTGGCCGCCTTCCCCACCACCAACACTGTGACATGGTGCTCTGTGACTCATTTGCCTCTGTGACTGGGCTTTAAGCATCTCTGACTTTTTCCGTCTTTGAGTTTCATTGTCTGACTCATAGTAAGCACTCAATAAATGCTTGAATCAATGAATACACAAATTACTCAGTTAACTGGTACATTAATATTTTCTTTCTTTCGTGTTTTTAAACTAGCTCTTGGGGAAAGATTTGAAATATTTTTAAACAAGAGGGTAACTGACTATTACCAGTTTAAAAAGTAGCCCAGATGGATTTGTATTTTAACAGAGATCAAATCAAACTAATTGAATTTAGCTTTTCTAGCTTTTCAGGATTTAGCCAGAGACCTGGTTCCTTCTGGAGGAAACTGC
Organism: Eschrichtius robustus; assembly: GCF_028021215.1. Classification (NCBI taxonomy): domain Eukaryota; kingdom Metazoa; phylum Chordata; class Mammalia; order Artiodactyla; family Eschrichtiidae; genus Eschrichtius; species Eschrichtius robustus. The sequence goes on along the minus strand of NC_090836.1, from coordinate 55,602,817 downwards.
ATTGTCCACGTCCCATAAGGCTACACTTAAGTCCTGGTATCCCATTTTATTCAGGAAGCACACTCCTGAAAACCAGAGTACAAATGAAATTCTTACTAATTGAAACTTATTTCTCACTTGTCTGTTACTACTATTTTATAGTTGCTTCTTTGTGCATTTCTGATTGACCTTTAAGACAGGCCCTTAAAAACCCATGCTCCCAACTCCTTAAGCAAAGCTCTATAATCAAGTGCTTAAACATACAGGGTCAACTACATATTTAAAGAAAATGCAAATAATTTGTTGGGTAAAATTGTTGTATACGTTATGTCTCTGTAATATGGAAAGTCATCATCCATTATGTAATTTTCATTCCTTTAGTTATTAACCTTATTTTTAAAATAATTTATAGCTAGCCTTCTGCCAAGGAGGACTGATAGGGGTTGTTTGTTAAATTGACCTCTTCAACTATCAGTTGGGCCTATGTATGTCTTTATGGGATATATAGAGGGTTGTTCTGTTCTGTGTTACGAGAGCTTAGGTAAAATGCACACTGTGGTGGACTTTTGTTCCAAATGCTCCTGGTAAATGATGTAAAGGGCCCTGTGCTTTTATGTACTTGACAAGAAATTTGCTTCTTGAATGTCTATCTTTATTTGGTCTCTCATTCAAAATGTAGTAAATGAAGCTGACATCACTCACACTGACTGACTCTTCCTTGGCTTCTTTTTTTTTTTTTAATTTTTAATTTTTTTTTATTTTTGGCTGTGTTGGGTCTTCGTTTCTGTGCGAGGGCTTTCTCTAGTTGCGGCGAGCGGGGGCCACTCTTCATCGCGGTGCGCGGGCCTCTCACTGTCGCGGCCTCTCTTGTCGCGGAGCACAAGCTCCAGACGCGCAGGCTCAGTAGTTGTGGCTCACGGGCCCAGTTGCTCCGTGGCATGTGGGATCTTCCCAGATCAGGGCTCGAACCCGTGTCCCCTGCATTGGCAGGCAGATTCTCAACCACTGCGCCACCAGGGAAGCCCCCCCTTGGCTTCTATTTTAAAGAGCAGTAACAACTCGTGTATACAGTGTCATGAAACTGCCATGAAAAAGGAAGTATGCAGGGCTGCTAAGGTCACAGGATCTGGCAATCTTGAAAGTCCTGCCTAGACTGACATTAATACATCGAAATCAGTGGCCTGTCCCTGTTGCCTTCTTTCCCTAAGTACTCTGTTCTCCTCACTAGATCAGAGGAGAGATTATTTCTTTCCCTAACATGATTTGATGTTTTTAGCAGCTAATGGGATAGTAGACCAGCAGCAACAATTTAAAAACCTTTATGATAAGCATTCATAAATTTTGAAATTATAATTAACTCTGTCATGTGTAATAAAGGAAAGGGCAGAGGTGTGTAAGTAATCTTTTTGGTTTTTTGACTTTGAAAAAGAACGTCTGTTCTTGAATTTTAATATGAGTGTCTCTGATGTCCTAGAAGTTCATAACCCCTGAAATTCATAACCTGATTCAAGAGGAGTTGGAAAACTGTCCAGTTTCCCCATCCCTACCCAGAAAGTATATGCAGAGAGGGGGGTAACATAACAGAGAATTTTAAAACAATGTTTATCGTAGTTAGCCTCTGGATAGGTAAATACTGACGCATTTTTATTTCTGAAAGCAAGGATAGTCTTAAAGTTTTCTTTCTGTAGTGCCTAAAATCAAAAGATGTGGGTTCCCTCTTGGTGCGTAGACATTATCCCCACAAGATCAGTGAGATTTTAAAATTTCGGAAGTAGAGAATGAGGGGTTAACAGAAGTTCCCTGGGGATTCTGAGGACCAATCCTGCTTTAACATACCGTGACACGTTTTGTAAGAAATGATGTAAGTCACAACATGAAGCTATTGTACTTTGTTTTCTGAAAGACAAAAAAAGAAAAAAAAGTCAATAATATTTTTCTTGGACCTGTAGAAAGCTCTTGTCTTGTGTCACTTGTCTTCCTCAGCAAAAATATATCGGGAACTTGGAGTCTGCACTATATGCTTTTGTATCATTATTTAAAATTCCATTCTAGCCCCTTGTCTTACGACTCTCAATTGTTCCCTTTGGAATTACAAGGAGAGACACCAGAGAAAGTCACTTCAGAATGACAGAAAACAAAGGGCGAATATTATCCTTGTACATAAGCCATGTCAGACTATTGTGACTCTAGAGCGAACTACCCCACTGGTACCCATTTTAATAACCTGTAATGGAATATCTGCTCCGCTTTATCTGTATGCTCATCTTTATGAGATACTCTGCAAATTACAATGGAAAAGAGGCCACAGATCTTTTCCCACAAAAGAAAAAGTGCAAAGAGTTTATGGGGATGAGTCACTTCACCACCCACAAAAACAACCCCTTGCGCTTCTACTGTCATTTACTAAAGCAGATGCTTTTCTGTTAACAGAGGAATTCAAGGGCTCCACCGTGGTTGAACTGATGAAGAAGGAAGGCACTACCCTCGGGCTGACGGTCTCAGGTGGAATTGACAAGGACGGCAAGCCGAGAGTATCTAATCTGCGGCAGGGAGGAATTGCTGCTAGGTAACTGCATTGTGTGAAAATGTAGAAAAAGAAATGCACGATGTAATTAATTCAAAAGTTAAAGCTCCATCAGAAAAGGTCACTAGTACACAAACGACCCTGCCCTCTGCCGGGCAGAAGCATAGGGGGGCACGTTTCAGAAGCATGGCTTTTCTGGCCTGTGCCAGAATCACCAGGGAGCTCTCGTGTCTTCTCAGGAGCCCCCAGGCTCTCCTAAGATTTTAATTTTAAAGTGTTTGTATGGATCTAGTCCTCAGATTGCCACTGAACAGCAGACAGACTGCAGTGGGAGTGAGATGGTCTGGTCATCTAACGGGGAACAGATGGCCCATACGCTGTGGATGAGGGGAAACTGCCGCAGAGGGACATGACAAGCCTAGAAAAAGAGGGAGGCCCAACTCCAAGTTTCTAAGTAACAATTTTGCTTCTCCTGCATATTCTCAACTTTTCTACTTGTGAGATTTTCCTTTCATTAAGACAAAGAGGTGGTTTCCAAAAGGACAGAAGGCTTGGTTGAGGAGGTCTCATTTTATCCTTGTTCTGATGAACTGCAGATGGCACTGCGTCTTGCTGACAGCAGAATGTCCTGGGTGCTGGGCAGCGGTACATTTGCTTTGCAGGCAAATTCTAAATCTACCTCAGAAAGAGGGGGTGGAATGCCCAGGTTTCATTCAAAGTGAGGTTAATGTCCCTTAGATCCTGGACACCAATATTTGTGTCCACATAAGCACAAATTAAATTTTAGAGTTCTTAACTTATAAAGTGTCACCTGAAATAGTGATTACTTTCGATGATCAACCTGTTGGTACAGTTTATAAGTTCAATCCAATTGATTGCTCCATGATCTGGGGAATTGTCTGTAAAACAGGCTGATGTCAACACAAGCACCTTAGTCTCCTTCCTTCGGGTTTTTTTTTTTTTTTTTTTTGATTGAAGGACAGTTGATTTACAATGTTGTGTTAACTTCTGCTGTACAGCAAAGTGATTCAGTTATACATATATACATTCTTTTTTATGTTCTTTTCCTTTATGATTTTTAAGAGATTTCTTTCCACACCATAGCCTCCTTTAACTTTTAACAGTCGTGGCCAATCCATGATGCTAGGACTTCCTATGTCTCCAGGGCTTCTGCATATGTAGCCCCTAAAGCAAGTGTGATTGGCAGGGGAGAGGGTAAGAATGTGGTTTTCACATGTATTGATGCTATAATTAAATGTAGCGCTGTGCCAGTTATGTTGAGTATTATCGATCACCAAATATTTATTATTTAAGCCACTACCATTTAACAGGTAGTAAACCAAAATAAGTAAAGATAAGATCCCTGCCCTAGGGGGGTTTATGATCGTTGGGGGAAATAAGGCATAAAAAGCATGAAAAGTTTGGGAGCAATAATCGCATTGCATAATAGTAAAAAGCAACAACATAAGGGTTGTCACAGAGCATTAGGCAATTAAGTTGCCAAATAAGTGTCAGTCAGTAAACCTGAGTTAAGAGTGACAACACGTACTGCTGGCGAGAGCGGATTACGGAGGCTTCGAAGGAGGAATGATTGGAGCTGGGCTTATGTAAAACAAATGAACTTGGTATTTTTATTTGGGGAGAAAATAGTATTGAATTAAGTCCTATCATAGTTCTTGCTGCCTGCTCTTGGTTTAAAAGTAGAGTTTGACTAAAAGCCCCAGAGTAGCCAAGGTTCTATTATGATGGTGAAGAGAGGATAATGTTACTGAAAGCCAGTACTTTCGTTGTACTTTCTTCTTCACCAATACTTTTTTTATTAGTCCCGCTATAAGCAATAAATAGCAAAATAAGCTCACCCTCTGGTTGGCCCTGGACACACTCCCAGTGAAGATAACGAAAGTGGTGAAATGTCCAAAAGGCAGGCAGCAAAAATGAGAGGGAATGAGAAGAAAGGGAAAATTCTAGTGTGTCCAGGATCTGGATAATCTGCCCCAAGAGCGCCACCTCTTTATGGGCAGAGCAACTAAAAATAACTTTCTCTTTATTTTGTTTTACGGTACCCCTTAAAAGTAAAAGAGGTAGAGGGTTAGGAAGAAATTGGAGACAGCAGCAGACCCAGTACCGGGCTTCCGAAGTGTGCAGTCAGCATGAGAAGAGGGGTCCACTGAGTCTCTCACCCACTCTCCGCTGCGCACCCGCTCCGAGGAACCAGCCACATCCTAGGAGCCAGGACTCCAGCTGTGTCGGCATTCTGCGCTTGCACGCTTATCCACGATGGGGAAGAGGGAAATATGGTCAGACTGGACTGCGGAAAGGAGGGGTCCACTGAGGTGACATCCTCTGTTTTGCAGAAGTGATCAGCTGGATGTGGGTGACTATATCAAAGCAGTGAATGGCATCAACCTGGCCAAATTCCGCCACGATGAGATCATCAGCTTGCTGAAGAATGTCGGGGAAAGAGTGGTTCTTGAAGTTGAGTATGAGCTGCCGCCAGTCTGTAAGTCATCACAAGCCAGGGGCAGAACAGCTGCATTACGTTTTGGCCTAAAGCTATTGGTTCCTATCTTTTTCTCTTTTGCCATCATTGTCTTATTACAGGAATGGTAGAGTATAGTTTCTTAATATTTAAAACTTATTTGAATTGCTATAGCCTACTCAGGAAGAATGTAAAAGAGCATAAATAATGATGAAATTATCTAGGACTCATGTTTCATTAAGACCATCTGTGAACATCATAATTGAACTTAAGCTATTTTAATAAACTGTCCACATATTTATAAATTCTGTGCAATAAGTTCCATCCAGGCTTTGTACTTAGTGACTGAGTTTAGGAGAAGCATGTTTAACGTGATTTCTATTGATTCTTGTGTAGTTATGTTCATTTCTGAAGCATGAAAATAGAATCAGAACACATTGTTAAGTAATAATAATAGACATAATAAAAGCGCAGCCAACATATTTTGAGAGCTTACTAAATGTCCAGCATTATAAGGAGCCCCTTTTATTGGTACACTTAAATCCTCACCGCAAAGAATGTCAGCATAGCAGAGCTGAACTTTGATGTCAAATAGCCAGTTAAATCCCAGCTCCAACTTTTACTAGCTACATGCCTTTGAGAAAGTTACTTAAGCTTCTTGTATTTCAGTTTGCACATCTGAAAAATGGGGATGATATTAGTAATCTATGATATTACTCACAGATCTGTTATGAGGATTAAATGAGTTAGTATTTATATAGCATTTAGGACAGTGCCCGACACTATAAAATTTTTTGTTAAATAATAAATATATAAATCAATCAAAACTGTAAGATAGGCATTATTTTCATTATTATTCTCATTTTACAGAGACTTAAGTTAAATATCTTTCCCAAATTAATAGGCATCAAAGTTGGCTCTTTGCTCTTCTGTACTACTGAGAACTCAGACTGATTATTACTAACCGATAATAATTCATTTGTTTAGCAATGACTTCTTGGCATTACTATGTTCCAGTCCCCACAAAGTACATTGGTGGAATTTATATTCTAGCAGGAGAAGACAGATATTAAAATAAAACCACAGTAAATAAGTTAATTACAATTGACCCTTGAACAATAAGGCGGTTAGGGGTGCCAGCCCTCCGCGCAGATGAAAATCAATGCATAACTTATAGTTGGCCCTCCCTATATGTGGTTCTTCCAAACCCAAGGTTCTTCTATATCTGCAGATTCAACCAACCAGGTATAGTGCAGTACTGTGGTGTTTACTATGGAAAAAAATCCACATATACATGGACCCATGCAGGTCAAACCCATGTTGTTCAAGGGTCAGCTGTATGTTGTATGAATGTTATGGGTCATGAATGCTGTGGGAAAAAGAAAATAAAGCAAGGAGGGGAGTTGGGAGTGCTGGGCTGGGGATGGGATTGCAATTTTAAATAGAGTGGTTAGGAACAGCTTCATTGAGAAAGTGACATTACTCAGCGACTTGAAGGAGGTGAGGAAGTTAGCTGTATGGATTTCTGGGGGAAAAGAGTTCCAGAAAGAAGGAAAAGCCAGTGCTAAGATCAAAAGCAGGAACATATCTGACATTGTTCTAGAAACATTAAGAAGGGCGGTGTGCTGGAGCAGAGTAAGCATGCAGAGAAGTGGGGGGAGGTGGTCTGAAGTGTAAAGGATAGGAGCGTCTGTGTAGGCCATTGGAGGGGCCTTAAGTTTTGCTCTGAATGATGCAGGAAGGCATTGTATGATTTGGGGCAGAGGAGTGACATGATCTGATGTATGTTTTCAAAGGCTGCTCTAGCTGCTGTGTTGAGAATAGACTGCAGGGACAAGGGTAGAAGTTTGGAGGACTATTGCAGTGATTCAGATAAAAGATGGTGGTAGAGATGGTGACAAGCACTCATATTCCTCATCTATTTTGAAGATAGAGCCAACAGGATTTCCTGATGGATTTAATGTGGGTTGTGCAGAAAGAGAGGAGTCAAGGCCCACAGGAGGTTTTGAGTCTGAGTAACTAGAAGGATGGAGTTGCCATTAACGGGGGTGGGTAAGCATGGAGGCAGAGCTGACTTGCGAGGAGAAGATCAGTAGTTTGTTGTTTGAAATGCTACAGTTAAGGGGCCTATTTGCCATGCTGAGAGGAAATGTCAAGACGAGAGCTGGAGATACGGTTTGGCGTTTGGGAGAAAGATATGGACTAGAAATGTAAATTTAAGAGTAATGGGACTATAGATGGTGTTTGAAGCTTGGGGACCAGATGACAGCACTCAGAGAGTGAGTGTACATACCAATCATGAGTTCTTATTCTTTTTTTTTTTTTTAATTTATTTATTTATTTATTTATTTATTTATGTTTTTGGCTGTGTTGGGTCTTCGTTTCTGTGCGAGGGCTTTCTCTAGTTGCAGCAAATGGGGGCCACTCTTCATCGTGGTGCGCGGGCCTCTCACTATTGCGGCCTTTCGTTGTGGAGCACAGGCTCCAGACGTGCAGGCTCAGTAGTTGTGGCTCACGGGCCTAGTTGCTCTGCGGCATGTGGGATCCTCCCAGACCAGGGCTCGAACCCATGTCCCCTGCATTGGCAGGCAGATTCTCAACCACTGCACTACCAGGGAAGCCCATGAGTTCTTATTCTTAACATAAAATCTAACACTGAAAATCTAATGGTGATTTTACAACAAAATCCATTGGAATCTGTGTTCTAAAACCTTGCTACAATGTTTTTCATTTTCATTAAGAGCAGGCAGTGAAATAGAGTGTTGAGAGCTTGGGCAGTGTCACTAGTTAAATGTCAGTTTTGTCCCTTTCTAGCTTTGTGACTTTGGGCATTTTATTTAAGTTCTCTGAGCCGTAGGTTTCTCAGCTATAAAACGACTATAATGGATGTAGAATTTTTGTAAGAATTCAAGGCTATAATCCTGTAAAGTATTTAGCTCATAAGCACATACTCACTAAGCCATAGTGCGTCTTAGCCATTATTATCATTATTATTATTATTATTAATAATACTACTACACTGAAAGTACTGTGTTTTCTTGAACTTAAAGTCAGTTTGCTTTGAAATCACTATCTTAAACCACTGCTAAGGAGTTAAGAGGAGTCAAATATCTAGAGCTAATGCTCTTTGATTAAGCATCTGTATTCTAGTGGGTAGATGAATATCAATAAAGCACAACCTCTTCCTAAGAGGAACTCTTAGTATAGCTCTCAGGGTGAGGTCAGTAGTGGAGATTTGCTGAGTATTATCCAGCAAATCCAGATAATCCAGAGCTGGGGATTTCGGGGTAGATTTGAAGGAGTTTATGTAGGTCCAGGAGGAAGACGAACACTCCAGGCACAGGATATGGCAAGGAGGTAAGAAGATAGTCCAGTACGTAGGTTGAACTGCAAACGGTTTGGAGTTGCTGGAACACAAAGGGAAAGAGAGGGCCTGGAGAGGAATGAGGTCAGTGAGGTAAACAGGAACCAAGTGAAGGAGGACCTTATAAGCCATGTGGGTAGAGTGTGGGTGGTGTCAAGTGGGCAATAAGGAGCCTTTAAAAGCTTTGAAGGCCAAGGAACAGCCATCACATCAGGGTTTTTAGACTTATTTTAAGAGGTCCAATGGAGAACAGATCAGAGGCTATAAGCCCCAAGGCTGTTATAATTTCCCAAAAGAGAGGTAATATCCTGAATAACTATAGCATTAGTAGGGTTAAAGAGGAGAGGGTGGGCATCAGAAATATTCAGGGGTTGGTGATTATACCAGCTTTTCCTCCCTCACACAGTAAAGCTGATGGAAAAAGAGAAAATATTTTTAAACACAGAAGTGTGAATTTTGTGGTAGAAATCAGATAGAAGAAGTCTATTCGCCAAGGATTATCTCTGTCTCCTTCTATTATGTTAGATAAATTGATCAGATCTGTGAGTTCAGGGAGGTTGAAGGGATTAATAAGCTTCCCTTTCACTGAGCTTAGACAGCCAGAGCAGGAGCAAGCCAGCAGCAGTGAGGGCCCGGGAGGAGAGCTGCCTGATGAAAGGTAGGCCACCCGAGGCCGAGACTGTAACTCTCTCAACAGTCACAGCAATCTGAGGCTCAGCCAATCCCAGAGTCCAGAAAGAATTGGAGGAAGGCGTGTGTGTGTGTGTGTGTGTGTGTGTGTGTGTGTGTGTGTGTGTGTGTGAGAGAGAGAGTGAGAGAGAAAGAGAGAGAATGGTACAGAGACAGAGATCTGATAGAAGAAAAATGGAACTTTGACCTTGGGCAAGCCACTTACCTTTTCTGAGATTCAGTTTCTTAGTGAAAATGGAATAGTCGATCTTCATGAGCTCAAAAGTTCTTTCTGACTCTAAAATTATGTGATGTTTTGAGACCGTATTTAGAGAGAATGTTACCAGGCTGTATCTTGAGTATTAATGTGTTCAAAGTTGGTCTAGAGGAGTGCCTTCAAATTTTTTGGTCGCATAACCCCTAAAGAATTTTGAAATATTACATAATTCTCATCCAATTTTTAACACCTAAAATTCTTTATGATAAACTACAGTAGTTGGATAGGATATAATTTTTAGCATGATGTTTATTTTATACATCTTTGAATACCATTTCCATTCAAACCTTGGAGCTACAGATTTACCTCATTTGTTTTATGGGAAACGTCTGCCACAGAGTCTTATTGTCAAAGGCGGTCCTCACTGTTAAACCATCAGCTAAATCAGACTAGCTTTTCATTGGAAGGAATGCTTCCTTAATTCAAATAAATGTGTTAAAGCATGTCCCTGTGACAGCCTTATTACTTCTCATTTCTAATTCTAAGAAAGATAGACAGATGATAGATGATGATGGTGATGATGATGATGATGATGATGATGATGGGGAGGTGCGGCATGGTGGGCGTCCCGGGTCTCCTCCCCATGGTTCATTCTGGGATGTAGTCTGAAGAAGCATCAGCTACCCAGGGGAAGCTCTTCCTGTGGCAATGGCAGAGGGAAAACAAGACAAGCCCAACCACAGGAGCACATTTCCAGACTCTGCTCACGTGTCTTAACACCCCATTGGCTAAAGCAAGTCAGCTGTGCAAACCCAATGTAATGAGGTGGGAAAGTGCACAACTCCTATTTTCCTATGGGAAATAGTATATATTGATAATTTAGAAAAACTAAATCCACCATAGTAAAATAGAGAATGTCACTTTATGTTATGGAAGTATATGCATATGCACATATAGAAACAAAGGACAACAGTACAACTAAAATACTAGGGAGGAGTATTTTTGCATTATAAAATTGGTTTCTACCTAGCCTTCCTATGTGCCCAGTTTGATTTTTTGGGTAAGCCCCTTAATTGGATCTCTATGTCCACATACACACATGTGAAGTAATGAGTAAAATTCACATGGCCAAACAGGATGTCT